>NC_082665.1:46078712-46381742 GCF_025265405.1 Mesoplodon densirostris
CTTGCCCTTCTGGGCTGCTGGGCCACTTAAGAACATAAGAAAGGTGGGGAAAGACCATACCTGTTGTAAAACACATCTCATCTCAGCATTCATTCTTTTGCATTGTAGGACAAAGCACAGAGGAAGTTGCCCTGTGGCACAATGTTAACTTTTCATATTTCTATTCACAGAGGTCTTACAGAAAGTGTATTTAGCAAAATTGAACATTAAAAAAAAAAGTTAAATCCTTTGTAAGCATTGCAGAAAAGATTCAAAAATAAGTAGTAACTTTCCTGGGGGGCGGGGAAAAGAAAAGTAGTTGGTAGTTTAATTTACATCATATGTATGATTCATTTAACAATGTTTTCTCCATTATAATTAAAATCTCACCATAAATAACCTATGCAGTTAGGATTAAATATATCCTGTCCAGAGGTTTGTTTGATTTTTAAATTTTCTGTTGATTTTCTTTTGATTAGTGAATAATACAAAAGACCAAAAGGCTGAATATTTGATCATTTATGTAATCACAACACACTTTTGAAGGCAGAAGTAAAGCACAACATTTGAAACACTACTGGAAAATATGACACTTTCTTCCCAAAGCTTCAGGACTCTTTCTGAAAACATTCCTTTGTATAGGAAACTTAAGATCATTATCATAAACTGATGTTTAAGAGATGGGGAAAGCAAAATCTAAAGGCTATTCCAGCAAGTTTCCTTAGCACACATTTCCTGTTTATATAGATGATCATAAGGCTTTATGGAGCTTTAAAATCCTAGAACTTCTCAAGGACAAAACATCTTTGGCAGCAACACAATGCCCAGTCCATAATGGCTCTCCAAGATGTGTTTCTAAGATGAGGCACAGAGATTTGGGATAATGCTTCATGTACTCTAAATTACTAATGGAGACCCAAGTATTATCTGGGGATAAGACAAGATGGACAAGCATTCAGACTCTGGAGCCAGATTGCCTGGCTTCAAGCCCTGGTTCTGCCAATCGCCCAGTGTGTATCCTTGGACAAGTTCCTTAAACTCTCAGTACATCCATAATCTTATCTGTTAAATTGAACTAGTGACTATACTCACCACAGGGGCTGGTGTGAGGATTAAATGAGTTAACACATGTAAAGCCCTTAGAACAATGTCTGGCACACTGAAAAACTTATTTTTTGAGTCAATTATTATTACATATGTGCTGATTTAGATGTAGTATCTATTTTTTAATTACCCACACAAAAACTTTTCACAGATAGAAACCAAGAACAAAAGCGACATAAAATTATTTATTTGACATGCAGTTTAATGTGGTTTTGAAAAACTTAGCACATATTTTCTGTTTCATGTTTATGTTTTGAACATTTCAGAGTATTTCAAGTCATGAGAATTCTCTGATATGTTCATTATTCATTGCTACCTAGTGGTAACTAAACTATAGATTATCATATAATCAATTATTTCTTTCATAATAACGAAATCTAAAAGTCATAAATCAACGAATTTCAATGCATGTGCTTTTAATTTGATCATTATCACATTACTTTTATACATGTGGATGTAATAAAAAATCAAGAAAGCCATTCTTAAAAACTCACATGTTATTAAAATTTTGCAATATGGTTAGTGTCTTATGTTGAAAACCACAGTCTAACATCAGGCATCTTTGGCAGTAACTTTCATTGCCAGCAAGATACTTCTAGCTAAAGAGAAATCTTTTTGCCCGTATGTAATTTCCAGTAGAAAAAGTACAGTACTGAATATTACTGAAGTTAATTGATACAGACGGTATGCCACTGCTTTCTGGAACTGTCGGGAAAATTATGTTTCATTTCTTTAGCCTCATATCTTAGATTTACTCTAAAAGAAATCTAGAAGTGCCACTGTTTTCATAAATGCAAATCAACCCTCCTCATTTCTGCTCAACTGTTTTATCACAGAATAAAATAATTTATTCTTCAGCATTAATCCAAGGTTATTTGGCTCACTTCTGAATTTAAGAAGCAAAATAAAGAAGAGAAAGAATGGAACCAAATTAACAATAATTAATATATAGATTTAGGGGGTTTCAAATAGTTCTAAGGTTAAAATCAATTCGAGAGTAACCTAAGGTATGTTGGTAGAGGTCCAAATTTGTAAATAGAGTACAGAAGACACAAGATGGCCTTTTAGATAGGAATAAGAATCTACTTCCTACAGAAGCTATTTCTAAGAAACTCTATATTATAGTATGGTATTTAAAGTAAGAAAATACCCGTTTTGATTATTTAACTCTAGGAGAAACCATCTTGTTCTTTAAAGCAACTTCAAACCTGTTGATTTCGGGTGTAAAGAATTTAAGTGGACCTTTGAGACAGTCAGGAAAATTCCTAAATATATTGATCTTAGTCATTTTCAGTAGTGAACCTTCTTCACTCTGAAAAACACTTCTTAACTTAGGATTCAACATCTAGTCAGTAAGGTAAGGTATAATACATTTACTCATTCATTCTTTAAGCTATTATTGGGTGGTTTGATGTTTATAGTATTAGGTACTATTCTCTGTGTTGTAAACTCATTATCTCATTTAATCCCACACCTCACTCAATGGAGAAGGTGGATTAACACCTCCTCCACAGTGACTTAATCTATCTCATGAGATGGGGGAGGTATTATTATTATGTAAAAATATACAAATATTCAAATGAGGAATGTATATAGTATACAAATGAGGAGACTGAAGCAGTGAGGTAAGTGAGTTATGAAAGGTCGCTTGCCCAAAGTGGAAGAGTCTTCAATAGCATGCTATCTGACTCTAATCCCACATCTTCTAACTACACTGTGCTGAGCACACAAGACGCAAGGCAATAAACCATCCCAATTTGCCTGGGACACAAGGATTTCAGTGATAAAACCAGGAATTAACTGTATCATATAAAACATGTAAATAGCAGTTATTTTTACTTTGCCATAAGATATAAAAGAATATGTCAATGCCAAAGTACAATAAAATATGGAAAGGATCCATTTTTATAAAACTATTTTTTTCTACATAGTGAACAATTGTAATAAGAAGGGGGAAGCAGATAACTACGCCCAAAAGGAAAGAAAGTAAAGGTACACCAACATTTTTGAGTGGCAACTATTGCCAGACTCTGTGTCAATTATACGTTTTTTCATCTACTCCTTTGAAAAATCACATATAGTATGTAATATTATCCTCATTTTATAGATGCAAAAACTGAAAGAGCTAAAATAACTTGCCCAAGATCATGCAGGTAGCACAGCTAGAATTGGAATTGTTTTTTTCCTCAAAACCATATATTTTATACTACAAGTAATTTAGGATTAAAGTCTATTGATTTGCCATTCTGTTATTTCAGTAACTCTGCTCTAGGGCTAGAATTATCCTTAGAAAACATCTTTATTTGTGTGTTCCTTCTGGCATTCCAGTCAAAAATAATTAAATTGAGTACCTCCTCTGTGCCTCACTCTGTGCTATATGTAGCTAGTAAAGAATTAAGCCCCAGTCCTGACCTCAGCAACATTTTAAAGTGGAAGGCAGACAGCTTTGTAGTTAGTATCAATGCCATACCTAATAAGTGTTATACAATTGTTTAAGATGTAAATGGAAGAAAAGAAAGAAAGTAAACCATCAAGTCATCCTAAAACAAAAAGTGATTCACGGGAGAATTGACCGTGGAGATGGTATTTATGTTCCTTTTTTATATGTAAGTATATGATTTTACCAAATGAAGACAGTGAGAAGGCAGTCTTCCAAAGAGAAGAGGAAGGTCCAAGTTAAGTCGTACTTAGGGAATTATGAGTCCCCTAGAGAATTTGAAAAACAGGAGGTGGGGAACTGGGGCTGTAAAAGATGACATGGAAACAAAGGTAGAGGAAAGATTTTGAAGGAATGTAATTGCCAAGCAGTTTAGACCTTAATCCTGAAGAAAACAATACAATATGTAAAGCAGTCTTTAAAGGAGGGATGAGACATTAGTCCTTTATAGTAATTGTTTACTTATTTCTATTCCCCTTTCCACTATACACTCCACGAGAGCAGGATCTTGTATTGATTGAGGACGTTTCTCCAGAAACCAGAAGAGTACTTGATGCATAGTAGGCATTTAAATATGTATATCTGCTATATCACTGAATGTTTAAAATAATGATTATACAAGCATTAACAGGTACAACCAGTAAACGATTATTGTAATACGTCAAGAGAAAACAAAGGCAGAATGTGGACAGTGATAATAGGTTTTGTATAAAATCAGCACCACTTAACAACTTATGGACTAATAAGGGTTTGATTAAGTGGGAAATCCAGTATTACAATAGGGTTTCAAACCTGGGTAATTAGATGGATGGTGGTGTCTTAACCGAAACAGAAATAGAGGAGGAAAAGAAGGTTCAAGGGAAATCTTTTTAAGTTTGTATTTGAATTCACTGAGACTAAGATTCATTTGGGACATGATCTGATAATCATCAGGCAACAGTGTTAAGAGGAAAGCAATCCTCCAATTTTAGTTCTTGTGAATAAAAATAATTATTTAATATATAAACTTGTTCAAATTTGTGTCATCCATATCTCTTGAATGCCTTAGAGGGATAAGAAAACTATTTCATTTATTATGAAATCCATTTGAGATTATAATTATAATTCACTATCAGTAGAGCAGAAACAGGGAGTAGAAATAAATAACTGGCTCAAAAAGTCCTGAATTACAACTTGGGAGGAAGGAAATACAGGCAACCTGTCAATCCAAATTATTACCATAAATTTTGTTACCTATTAGACAAAATATAGACGTGTTACAACATTAAATAAACTAGATTGATTTAAATCTGTAATAGAGTTTTGCGGTTGTTGAGATTTGTTTGGATTCTTGATATTACTGACTACACATTAGAAATTGCCAAACTGACACAAAACACTACATCCAGCACAAACTCATTACTTACGTGAAAATGTTGAATCTGTAACCTCCTTTCAGAGTCTTCTCTGAGGCCAAAAAAAGGTGGGCACTGTTTCACTCACAAAATATTTTCCCCAGAATTTCCCTGGAACATTTAAAGAATACCTCTCTTTTGTTTCCTTTAACAACAACACAAGAATAGCCTTATCGTTATCTGTTTTCTCAATACCTATATCAAAATCATCATAAGTATTGAGAAGCTGCAAATCTGAAAAAGATTCATTTGTTAATAGTCTATAAAAGTCCCAGTGAAAGAAAATTATTGTTCTCTATAACAGAAAAAGATGATATGGCATTTTGTGATTCACTGCGTTCAGAATGTAAGCGATTTCTTATTGAGTCTTGATTCTAATGCAGTTTAAAATATCCATAACAATATTTGGGCTATTCATGAAGGAAAACCAAAGAACTTCACTTTTTGTGTGACTTGTAAAAGTATTTGTGAAGATCTCTTCAACTGATGAGGCTTCTAAAAAAGATCTGGGGATTTTGAGACTTGACTAACATTTACGAATCCTGGAGCTTGTCCATTGACTCTAGTATAATGCAAATACTAAGCTAATCCTGTGACATGAGGCACTTAGGGTAACTGGCTAAAACTGTAAAAATGGAAATAAGCTGAAATATTTGGAAAATATAAGAAAAAGAGAATCACATCCAAATGTATTTTCTAAGAGCAAAAATGGAATATATAATTTTTACATATTTAAAAGTAACACAGAAAAAGCACTGTTACCAATGGACTTCTCACACCTAACCACATATTTGAAGAATATCATCCTAACTTTCATAATTTCCCTCATACCTATCTACTTTATTGATTATAAAATGTAATCATGGACTGTAAGCTTGTAATCTTCACAGTGTATCTAACTTCCCTGTAGAAAACCACTAGGAAACAAATTACAGGTTAGATACCAGCGATATTCCAAAAAAAAAAAAACTCCTTAGTTTAATAACACTTGCTTTCAAATGATGCTACTGAACAAAATACAAAAGACTCAGAGCTCAGGTGTGAAACTTTTAATTTACAAGAAACCTGGGGAGTCTTCCTTTGACTGTTTACTATCTTTAATGAGAAGATGAAACTTGTCACTGATGAATTTTAAGATTGTATAAAGTATATCCCAAGGAGATTCAGATAGCACTAATTTCAAAGTACTTTGTATTCACATAGATTAGAATCTTGCTGAAGTACTTCAGTGTTACTCTCTTAGGAATTGTGAAACTGATGAGAAAAATCAACTTGTTTCTATGAAGCACCTACTCTGCTCAGCTCTATGGGAGATGACCTTGAGAAACCCAGTGAATGGGGATACAGAGCATCTGTGGGAAGATGAGGGAAAAAACAACCTAATACAAAACCAGGCACACATTTCATAATGCAGACAATAGATGTGATGGGAGTGCAACCATAGGAAATGGCTGTGGGAGACTTTCATGGTGGAGGTGCAGTGTATAAATTCTAGGGAGATGTGAGTGTGATTAGGGAAAGAAGCAAGTTGTGAGATAATCCTGGCAGGGGAATACCAAAAGGAAAGACATAAGGAGACAGGATTGAATAAGTATAGGTGATAATGACAATTGATGAGGCAGTAGATGATAAGGTTAGGAGAGAAGAGGTCCATCACTGGAGAGGATTGCCTAACAGCACGGGCCTCACAGTTCTGATCTATAAATCATGTCTGAGAGGCACCTTTGGCATAAAGGTTAAGAGCTTGAACTCTGAGACAGACTGCTTGATATGGCCACTTAGTAGCTATTTGATTGGGGGCAAGTAGTTTAATTTACTATGCCTCAATTTCTCTATCTGTGTAACAGGGATAATACTAGTATTCCTAGGGAATGTCAGGGGTTTTTAAAATATATTTTTATTTATTTTAAAATATATTTTTAGAAAACTAAATATGTTTCTCTGACAGCAATGGTCAAGATAGATTAAAGAGGTGTGATTATGAAAGAACCTGGGCAGTCATCGTAATAACCCAAATTTTCCCCTTAACATCCATAATCCATGATCATTCAAACTGGAATAGTGGACTCATAATTTTTATTTTTCCCTACCTTTCTAACCAAGCATTTGCATCAAGCTCCTGTCTCCAAGCTCTCTGAAACCCATGGCCAAATAAAAGATTTCATGACAAACTTTCAGATTTAAAACCCGGATCTTCTAGATCCCTGCCTACATTAGTGCTGACAGTTCATTTGACCTCAATATTTTCTGATATAGTTTTTTCTTATCTGTATTTGGGTGAAATTAATGACTTTTAGGAACATTATAGAAATTTGCCAAAATGGAAAACTTCTTTGGGTTCTAATTCTATGCATGATAAATTGGGAACTTTATTGCTACATTTAACCTTTACCACATCTTTCTTTAAAATACAGATTCAAGTGTAAAATCTAGTATTTGCAGACGTTGTACTAATTTGTTCCAGTCACCTTTTGTAACCCTCAAGGCTTTGGGTTCATAAAAGGGACATGAATTACAATATGAGATCTAATATTTCCGTCATTGGTACACTTAATTTCTTTCCAGATCTTCTTTGTGCTCATGAGGGAAAACTCTGTGCACAGTGCAGATTGAATTGCTAAAATTTCCAATAAGAAGTGAGAAATATAGAAGTAAAAAGTAAATATGTCATGCATGTTTATTTCAGGTAAATATCATTTTCCCTCCCTAAAATGACTTTATCTTTTAAACTCGGGCAATTGAGCAGAACAAATAGATTCTTTTCTTTGAAACAAATCAGTTACTTATGTCAAATATTCTACCTAATAGAGGTGTATTGGGAACTGTAACAATTGCAAATAGATATGATAAAAAAGAAATAAATGATGTTCAGTTTCTGATTTTAGCTTCTGCACTAGACTATGAAATCAGAAGTTACTTATTTTTCATGTACTGCCATCATTGTTCTGTTGATCTAATCTATGTCCAATAAAGAGATGATCAAGAACTACTACAGGTCCCACCAACTTTGTAGCATTCATCAATCTACTGATGTTTTTCTACTTAAAAGCCCTTAAAAGTAGACTATGACTGATGGTTTATAATTTCTTAGAGAGAATTCATGAATTTCTCCTTTCTGCTTTGCCTTAGGAACATTTCAGAAATGCCCAGTGTAATGTAATTCAGCCATAATAACTGCATAACTGGAGGAGAAGTACCACAACTGCCAAAGCAGCTACAGTAACTGCTTAAACCCTGACTTTAGCTTGTTGATTGCCTTTTAAGGAAAAGCTCAGGACAAAAAGAACATAATCTGAACAAGTGATTGCAGGGCTTTAGAAAAGGAAATGCTTAATTACTTAGTAATTCATATTGCAATTCATGTTCTTTTTATGAACTCAAAGGAAATAATGCTATAAAGAAATGGAGAAATGTGTATGTTTAATGTGTTTATAGAAGCGTGTTGGAAAATGAAGTTCCTATTAATAAAATACAAATAATTTAGCTGCCACAGCTGGAAATCTCTAACTGCAGCACATATTTCTGTAATTGCTGTAATTCTTATGTGTTCTCTTGCTCTCTTTGCAGGCAGACCAGTAATGATTGTGGTGGAATATATGGAGAATGGATCCCTAGACTCCTTTTTACGGGTGAGGTGTTCTTTTCTGATGGCATTTAAATAAGCTATTCTGAGTTCTAGATTTAAAACATTTATCATAAATTAATTTTTGCATAATGTTATTCATGGATTTTTCCATGAAGAATAGCAGGATTTTCTCTAGGGTGTGTTTCTCTGATACTGTGATACATTAGAGTGTTACTAAGAGGATGGGGGGAATATATACACATGATAATATAATTGATTTCTCCTATAAATTCACTTGCCATATTAATATATACATATTTCAAATGATGTTATAAAGAAAGAGATTAAGTGAAATTCAGTTGCTTCACATAGCCTGTGTGAAGCAACTGAGTTTCATTTTGCTTTATCACATTTAACTATTTAGTAGGATATTTTATGCATTATCTATAATGCTGAACCCTTTAAATTGATGTATATTTACCAATAATGACTCAAGTGCATAGCAGAAAATGGATTTTATCAGTTTTGTCCTTCTTAAGTTCATTGGCTGACTATTTAGAAAACAAAAAGAGAAAGAATGAAACTCTGGCTGAGATTTGTTTTAGAACAAAAATTTTTAAAGCACTCTTTTTAAGTGACTTATCCTTGAAAGTATGGTGTATACAAAAATCATTTGCTTTATATAATGGTACAGAATAACACAGCTGAGAAGGTACCATGAATTTATAATTCAAAATGTGTTTATAATATTTTTAACATTTAAAAAGCCAATATATGCTACAAAAATATTCATTGATATTGGAAAAAACAGAAATATTAAAAAAGTCACTAGAGTATTTTGCATCCCCAGCAGAGGTCACATATGTGCATGTCACTGTATTCCTTAATATATATTTACCTACAGAGACATAGCCAATTTTCTTATAAAATGACTGGACTTTTGCTATTTGAAATGTGTTATATGTTTTTCTTCATTTTTTATGGGAATAAACAATCCCAAGCATTCTTTCTTCACTACATTTTTTGCTTAGTGTTATTTGGACAAGTTCTGTGTGCATCTTACCTCTCTCCCTTGATCTCATTTTCATTTATTTTTCTTGATTCCATGCCCTCTCCTTCCAACTGCTCTCAATATTAGCAGTGATAATATATTTATACCACGACTGGACTTGATGTCCAGATTCAATGCCAGAAGCTGAATTCAGCAAAATTGTCGAGTTATTATCGAGCAGTACTCTTCACAGAATGCATACCCTCAACCAAGTATGCTCTGTAAGGCAAAATGAAATTCATAGGTGTTTAGGGACGTGAACTATTTGTTCTTTTCTGTAGCCATTCTCAGAATGTTATTTTATAGCTTGTATCCATTTCTCCTGTAAATGTGCTAAATTACTTTAGAATAATTTTTCAGGACCACCTATAGTACTTGAAATGCATATATACTTATGCCCTTCCATTATGTTTAATCAGAAACTAATTTTTATCAGATACATATCAAAATGACTTATTTAATGGCGCTTCAGATAGGATTTTTTATCTACTATATCCTAGAGCTGAATATAATGGCAAATAATGTAACAGACACTCATTTAAATTGCTGCTGAAAAATGGATCAAATGACTGCCACAAGCAAATTAGGAGAGAAATGTTAGCTTAGAGATACTTTTTATCCTGCTGAATCATCAATCAATTAAAACATGTTATAAAGAAAAGATAATGTGTTATAAGTAAAATATTTACTTATAAACATGCTACTACATGTTTATAAGTGGTATGTTTCATGATCTAAGATTTAAAAACTAATATTTTTCAGCTCTTATGCACCATGTAGGTTAGATACAATACAATCTGGGAAAGAATAAATGTTCAAATAATGGTGGCTACCACTACTAATACTACGAGAAACTTAACATATATTATCTCAGTTCATCTTGGCTCTGCCACTTACTGGCTGTGTGACCTTGTGACTTGAGCAAGTGACTAACTCCTCTGTGCCTCTGTTTACTCATCTATAAAGTGGGAGTATTAACTGTGTCCACCTCATACAATTGTTATAAGGATTGAGTTGATTATTGTAAAGCATATAGAATAATGCCTGACACATTGTAAAGGGTGGAGCGAGGATTGAAACTCAAGTCTCTGAATCCAAAGGCCATGTTCTCATATACTTTGAATTCTATCTTTTTATTAAATTACTTATGACTTCTTATAAGTCCACTATCATCTCCCCATGGGGTCTTGGGTCCCCTCCTCACATAGAACTTCTATTAAAATAAAAGTCATATGAGTGGGATAAAAAAACATAGGGCCAATACTCCCTTTTTACTCTTCTATAGGATTCTTACTTTCTTTGTAATCATATCTCTTATATCCCAGAAGCTCAAAGTGCTTTATAAACTTTAGGTCAATAACAGATAATTCAACTCCCCAAGGCAAGCAGAAATAAAATATATAAATATATATATATCCCACAAATTCTGAAAAGCGAAGTCATTTTTCAAACTACTGCTTTAGAATTTGATAATCGCAGCTTCTGTTAGCACAGAGAGGAGGAAGTGGCTAAGTGCACGGCACAGTAGGGGAGCCATCCATGGCTCATTAATAGCGTTCTGTGCTTACTGGAGCTGGAAAGGATTTCCCTCGGTCTCCGACACTGCTTGAAAATCACTTCAATTCACTGTTTTATATGACAGAGTGGTAGAAAACGAAGTACAAGATTACAGTCTAGTGCCAGCAGCAGTGGCTGGCTGGCTGTGATATTGCACCAAATTCATAAATCTACTGTTTGGATCCTTGCGGACATTCCTCCAGATATGTATTAGCAGGGAGAGTGTGGTGTGGTTAAGTAAGTATGTTTGTGTGTATGTGTGTGTATATGTGCACGTACGTGTGGAAAAGGGGAGTGGGTTGGTACATAAGTATGTATGTGTTTTAAATTTTAAAATAAAATGCAACCTGACTTAGCAAGCAGAGCATCAGCCTAACTGCCCAGAAGGTATGACCTCACTGATGTGCAGGTTTTCCTAACTTTTCCAAGGAAATACACTAGTGTGAATGAATGCAGTCTTGACCATTATCCCTGTACAGTCTCTCTCCATCTATACATATGGATTTCATAAACAGTTTTTGTAGCGGCACTTAGCTGGCAACTGCTTATCCCTAAATCTTTGGACCTCCATTTTTACAGCAATATTAACTAGCAATCCAAATAAAAATAGTTATAAATTACTTTAAAAATTCAAGATATCATGTGTCAAGCACAAACAATTTCTTCCTTTATTTTATAACATTTGTTGAATGTGGATTTGTTTATTATATCACAAAACTCAGTTATACAAAGTTATAACACCACTGGTTTCAGTTCAAGAGGGTATATTGTGTTCATGCTGCAGCATCCTGCTCCCATCTCAAAACCTTTGACATAAGAGAAAAAGATATACATACATTACTTATAAAGCACAATCACATAAGCAAGCGAGAAAGTGTCATCCAGAAATAATAAAAAGAAAAAAGTTGGAGAAATTAGTAAAAACAAAAAGCAAACAATCAGATTGTATAAGGAAACTGCCAACAGAATCAGATTGAGTAAGGAAACCATAGCCAAAAACACACTCAGGGAAGGATGTTTGAGAGCAAGAGGAATATGTGGAAGGTAGTGCTACCAACTGAAATAAAGATATAGGGGAGGAAAAGGATGGGCCGGTAATTGGGAGAAGATGATGAGTTTAATTTGGGTCTTGTTACCTTTGAGATGCCTATGGAACGTGCGGTGAAAGTGTCCAGACAAAATTAGAAAGTTATATCTGAAACTGAACAGGAAAATCTTGACTAAAGTTAAAGATTTGGGAGTCGGTAGAATAAAAGTGGTTATTAAACCCAAACCATGATATTTTCCAGGAAGAAATGTTAGACAAAGGAAAGGAGTTGAACAAGGTTGGAACTCTGTGGCATACCAACCTGAGGAAGCGGCATCGACGGCATCTCCATCCATGAGAGGTGAAATACAAGCAAGGGGGAGAGGAGGCCATGGTATCCCAAACCTAAGAGAATAGAGCATTTCAGGCAGGAGCAAACAAGCAATTGTATTAAGTGCAGCAGAGAAATTCTGGAAGACAGAGACTATGACATCTATATGATATCTATGACTAAGGCAGAGGCTAGACATCTATGACATTTAGCACTTAAGAGGCCCTCCAAGATCTCAACAAGAGCAGTTTTAATGGATTGGTCCCAGGCAGAAGCCAGACTGTAGAGGGCAAAATGAGACTGAAATATAAATAGAATTGACAGGTGGAGATCAATTTTTAGGGGAAAAGTGGGTGAGATGGCAAGGCAAGAGATAAATCAGATGCTAGTAGACCGAAAGAAAAATCAAGGGTATTTTTTAAGATAGAAAACAATTTAGACAATTTATACACTGAGGGCTAGGAAATAAAGAAAATACTGTTAAACGGGTAAGGCAAAATATCTCAGGAGATGGGAAGGTACAAAATCAAGGACCCTGGTGAAGGATTAACTTTGAGTAGCAGAAACCTCCACATTTTCCAAGACTTGAAGGAGCTGTGTGTTATGGATCTAGAGGGATTTATGAGGAACCTGCATTAAATTTAAGAAAATGATACCTCATGCTATTGTATTTCTATGCGAAGTAGGAGGAAAGTTTATGTGGGAGTTTGAGGACAAATCTTCATTGAAGGTGAATGCTTAGAGTAATTGCTGAAGTTAAAAAGATAAATTGCTGATGAGAAAAACAAACAAAAAAAAAAAACACAGGACCATCAGGATCAGGTTCTACTCCAAGAACACAGATTTTTCAGGACCCCTGCAAGGGTAACCAGCTAAAAATCTTTACCAAGGCTTTTAATGATATGCAATGTAAGTGGCCAAGAAGAGGATCTTCTGAACTGCTGGCCCAATGATTTGTATTCGTTACAGGCCCTCTTCCTCCACTCCTGCCAGTCCCCATCTTTGGTCCTAGAGAAAACAAAATGATTAACTAGTTCTGCTGACTTCCAGGTGATGCTGGAGAACATGAGTGTTTTGGCAGTGGTGTGCATACTTCTGTGATTTCCTGCAGGAACAATTGACCGCTCCCCTCCCCTCCGCAATATAAGACTGGAGATAAAAGAGGCTATTGTTTGTAGAACAGGTACAATAGAACAAGAATACTGCAGGGGAATTGGGATGGTAGTTCAAGTAAGCAAGCAGTGAAGCCAGGTTAGACAAAGGAGGCAATAAAGAGGCCGTTAGGCTAGAAATAAAGAGGCTGTTAGGCTGTTATGGGCTGGAAGTCTTTATTAGGTAGAAGAGCAAGTATAGCTGTGTATGAAGGTGGGGAGCTAAGGAAAAGAACGTGGCCAGAAAGTAGGATATTGGCAGTGGTTTGTTAGAGCCAGATCATACCAGCTTGTAAGAGGTGATGATTAAATAGTCAGGAACCTGGGGAGCTGGTTGTTAAATAGGTAGTCGCTTGAAATTGGCCATGATGGGAGTATTTACACCACAGAAATTGGCAAATGCTACACATCAGAGCTTGTTTGCTTTATTTTATTTTTTTATTTTTTATTTTTTGCGGTACGCGGGCCTCTCACTGCTGTGGCCTCTCCCGTCGCGAAGCACAGGCTCCGGACACGCAGGCTCAGTGACCATGACTCACGGGCCCAGCCGCTCCACGGCATGTGGGATCTTCCCGGACCGGGGCACGAACCCGTGTCCCCTGCATTGGCAGGCAGACTCAACCACTGCACCACCAGGGAAGCCCCGCTTTATTTTTCTTCAGAGAGTCAGTAGACTGACATTTAGGATTTCTGAAGTGAGGTAATTTCAGGGATGACAATTTCCAGGTGTGGTCTAGGAGTCAGTAGCTAAAGTAAAAACAAAGATGAGTATCTTTAATTAAGTAATGTAGCTAACATTTATGTGTGCTCTCTCTGAGTCAGGCATTATTCCAATCCCATGCCTTAAGCATGGTAAGCACTAGGTAAGCACCTAGTGCTTACAACCACATTATGAGGTAGGTGTTACTATTATCCCCTCTTTACCAATGAGAAAGCTGATGCAAAGCAAATTAGTTGACTGGCCCAGTGTTAAACAGCTGATAAATTATTCATCATTCATTTATTTTTTTGCACAAATATGTGTTGACAAACTATAGTAGGCCAGGCACTATTCTGGAGCTTGGAATATAGAAGCAATCAAAATAGAAATTGAAAATCAGTGGGAAGAGAGATAAAGAATTCAACAAAATATATGGTACATCAGATAGTAGAGAAGAATAAAACAGGAGAAGTAGAAGTGGACGTGAGATTGGGTTTCGATATTAAGTTGAGTGGACAGGGAAGGTCTCACTGAAAAGTGGCATGTGAGTAAAGATGGCAATAAGGTGAGGGAACAAACCAAGTGGGTACCAGGGGGAAAATAATCCAGAGAGTAAAAACAGAAAGTACCAGTGCCCTGAGGTGGGAGCATTTTATACCTGTAGAACAGCAAAGTAAGTCTTTATGCTCAATGACTATATGCTTGTTTTTCCTAGGTCAGTGCTAAGCCATGCCTATTATCTCTTCATAATTATTAATAATGACCCTTTTACTCTGCAGTAGGGATGATAAAATACAGCAGTAACCCTATCATTATGGCTAGAATGGAGTATGCAAGGGGAAGGACAGTAGGAGCTGAAGTCAGAGAGTGGGTGGAGGCAGAAAGGGGATCAAACCTTAGAGGGAAATGGCTCTCAACCTTGGCTTCACATTATAATCATTCAATTTAGAGAGCTTTTAACAATCCCAGGTTCCAGACTGCACCCCCAGATGAATTAAAACAGAATTAAAGCAGAATTTCTTGGGGCGGGACACATGCATCAATATTTATTAAAAGTTCCCTCATTTGAGCCCAATATGCATCCAGGTTGGAAAACCACTGAGATAGGATCTTGTAGGCCACTAAAATGACTTTGAATTTTCTTTGGGTAAGACAGAAAGCCATTGTAGGGTTTGGAGGAGAGGCACAACATAATCTGATTATGTTTTAAAAGGATTGCTCTGGTTGTTGTATTGAGAAGAGACTGTAGTGAGGTACAGATGGATGCAGGGAAATCAGGAGGCTTTTGCAATAATCCAGGTAAGGAGATGATGGTGGCTTAGATTAGGATAGTTGCGGTTGAGCTGATGGAAAATGGTAGATTCTGTGATGTATTTTGAACATAGAGCCAATGGGATTTGCTGGGGGTTTGGATAAAGCATTTAAGCAAAAGAGAATATTCAAGGCTGCCTGGCATCCACAAAACAAGGTCAAGAATAGGCAATAACTACTTCCTATAGTCATTGTGACTTTACTGTAGTGAATAGCTAATAGACCTAAAACTCCTAGATAATGTCTGGCACATATTAAGGTCTCCATAATGTTATCTATTATTATTATAATATATTTCAGAAGATGTCACTAAGAGTTTTAAAATTGTTTTTCTGTTACTTCTTGGTCTGTTTTTTCTAGTGGCTAAAAATATTTTTAATTTTCACCATAAAAAAAAGTCTGGGGCCTCCCTGGTGGCGCAAGTGGTTGAGAGTCCGCCTGCCGATGCAGGGGATACGGGTTCGTGCCCCGGTCTGGGAGGATCCCATATGCCGCGGAGCGGCTGGGCCCGTGAGCCATGGCCGCTGAGCCTGCGCGTCCGGAGCCTGTGCTCTGCAACGGGAGAGGCCACAACAGTGAGAGGCCCGCATACCACAAAAAAAAAAAAAAAAAAAAAAAAAGTCTGGATATACTCACAAATATGAGTATTTAAATAATACATATAAGTGCATATCAGCATTTCAAAAGCAATGTGTGTCATTTGAAGATTTTCCTTGAACAAATGTAAAGCAAATATTAATTTAAAAAATTAAAGGGATCTTTTAAATATTTATGTACTCAAATTATAAATCTAGTAAAGATGGCATTTTACCTTATGCTAGTTATATATCAATAATGAGAGCTGTGTTTTATTAGCACACTTTTCTTGTAGATTGTGTTTTGTGGAGTTATGTTTGTGCTGGGGTATAAGAGCACAATTAATCCACATCACGTGCATTTTATATTCAACAGTGGAAAGAAAGTGAATTACATTTATCCACCAATATCTGTTTTTAAACCATAAAAGTCACAGTTGAATTACATCCCTTTAATTACATGTTTTTCAGAAGAAAATATGGGAAACTTCATGTTGATGAATGTTATTACTATCACGCCTGTGCCAGCTTAATGCCAAAGACTATTCTAAAAATAATGTGACAATAAACATCCAAATATATGAAAGCATAGTGTACTTGGAACAAAGCATATGAATGGCTGAACGTTTTATGCTTAAATTAGGAGTTAGAGCATCAATTTACAATAGCCTTTAAACATTTTAGTACTGTAAATGTGTGTTGTGCATTTGTAGCACCTGGTACCATGAAATTGTATTTTCTAATATTCCTATTCATTCTAGGTTTTCATATAAGGTTTTACATTGAAATTTTTTAATTGGTATGTAATTTATAACTATAGTGATATATAGAGAAGTTCCATGCATTTTCCTGAACTCCTCTGTAGTCATTCCTAACCCCTCATTTGGACCATACAGGAGATTTTAGATTTACAAAACTAGATTTAGATTTAGATTTTAGATTTAGACTCAAAACTTGTGGTTCTCAACTATGGCTGGAAATCAGTTGCCATCCTACCTAGATTTTACAAAATACACATGCATACCCAGGCAGATATATTTTGCGAAAACCTTCCCAGTAATTCCGATGCACTCTAATGATGCTTCATCAGGATCTTGGCACTCTGTGACGCCCTGCCCCAGATGCCAAACAAAAAAAGTTTAAATTTTCTTGACTTTATTTAAGTGCAGCACACAATAGCTATTGTAGTTTATCTTTATATAAACCTAAGCAAAAAAAAAAAATCAAATTCAGTAGAAAGCTTTGTAAGTTAAAGCTATATTATATATTCATATTCACTTTAAGGTCTTAAAATATAATTCGAAATCCAATTTCCATGTTTCACAAATCCATATTCACTTTTCTTCCTAGATTTTTTAGGTGTATTAGAAATGACATTTTTAGTGTCCTACTGATTGAAATTTCTGATTCCCCTCCTGGTGACCTCTCCCTTCTATAAATAAAAATATAACTCTGTGCCTAGCTTAAGTCCAAATCCATGATTCTACAAAAGAATAAAGCCTTGAAGGATTTAATAAATATTCTATGGGAAATTATAGTAAGATTTTCAATTGGGGAGGCCACAAGAACCAAGACTTGAGTAAAAAGGAGATACTGACTCTTATTTGTTCAGTGGTTATTTTAAAACCAGAATGATCAAATGATCTGGTCTTTTCAAATCTATATATAGCCTTAGCTGTTTCTTTTTCTAATTCAGGAACATTTTAAAAAGTCATGGCATGGTCAACTCTCTGATTTAGAAACATATAAAAACTGAATTTTAACTTTAAGCTTAAGTTGTAGAAGTAATCCTCCAAGGACTGTTTTCTGCAAAGTCACTTATAAATCAATGGTTGATAACTCAGAATGCATTTTCCCATAAATATTTCTTTTAGAGCTTCTGCTTAAGTCCCTAGGCAGAGCCATAAAAGCCTCTTTAACACAGACTACAGCTAAAGGATGTAACTTTCAATATGGAAGGGGGCCTGTAGTTTCCTTCAAAAAAAGAAAGAGTGTGTTTTCCTCCCCCTCTACATGCCTCTTCTTGGGCAAAAAAAATTTTAATGCCATTTTTCTGTGGAATCCACCCCTTTCTTCATATCCACTTCCCAGGTCCTCAGATATTCAACTTTTATTGTTTTTAATTCCATGTGGTAAGACACCTTCCCCAGGCTTCTCCTCTCATCCACAGGGTAGGCCTTTTTCCACTACATAGAATCGCCTGTAACCTGGACCTTCACCCCACCCTAATCTAAGCTGCCATTCTCTCATTGCCACAGATCTCAGCTGGATATAAAGTTAGACTAATTCATACTAATATGTGATTCACAGATACTATTTTAATTCCCCTAGATAAGTTTGCATTTTTTACATGAACTTGTGAATCCAAATTTTTTTCCATTTTACTTTATTCTGGTAATTATACTTGACGTGAGATCTACTCTCTTGACAAATTTTTAAGTGTACAATATAGTATTGTTCACTATAGGTACAGTGTTGTACAGCTGCTCTCTAGAGCTTATTCATCTTGCTTAACTAAAACTTTATGCCCATTGATGAGTAACTCCCTGTATACTCCCGCCCCCCCAGCCCCTGGCAACCACCATTCCACCCTTTTATCTCTAGTCTCACATCCTATCCTGATTCAATTTTTTGGTGTTTAATTCACCCCTACAACATGTTATTTCTTCTCTAATATGCTTTGCTTTTATGGTTCCCTCTTCCAGGAATGCCCTTCTAGTCTTTTGCCACCTAAGTTTTTCATGATAAGCATCATATCTTCTGGAGGTCTTGCTGAAACCCCAAGTTCATTCTTTCAGCAAAGGTCATGTCTTTGTATTGAATACTATATTCTGTCTTTGAAGGTCTTTGAAGGATTTTAAGCAAATGATTGACAGAGTGATATTTGTATTTTCAAAACATTGAATATATTTGTTTTTAAAAAAAAAAAAAAAATGTTGTAGGATTCCCTGGTGGTCCAGTGGTAAAGAATCCTCCTTCTAATGCAGGGGACGCAGGTTTGATCCCTGGTCAGAGAACTAGGATCCCACATGCCATGGGGCAACTGAGCCCATGCACCACAACTACTGAGCTTATGTGCCTCAACTAGATAGCCTGTGTGCCACAAACCACAGAGCCCACACGCTGTGGAGCCCACGCACCACAGCTACAGAGGCCATGCACCCTGGAGCCTGCATGCCACAACTAGAGAAGAAAAAACCCACATGCCACAACTAGAGAGAAGCCCGTGTGCTGCAACGAAGAGACCGGAAGCTGCAACTAAGACCTGATGCAGCCAAAAATAAATAAATAAATAAATAATAAATCCTTAAAAATAAAAAACGTTGTTAGACAATAATGTGATGACTTCAGGACAACATAGCACATTTGCACTAAGCACAGACTAAGTACTTGAGCTCACCCTAGGATGAATGGACACTGAGAGGCTTAAAGTGTCCGTGGGGCACAACCCACAAGGTAGGGTTTTGAAAACCATCATCCAGAGCTTTCATTACTGTGGAGACAATGTGACATGCCAGTGACTGCTCAAATCTGGGAGATGTTGTGCTCCACGGCCTGAGAGGAGGTTGTGTGGAGCTCTGTCAGAAGTAGCAGATATTATTATGTGCAGCTTTCAGAAACCACCTTCCAATCAGGCTCACCCTCTCTGTCACTTAGATGTTAAACTCCATGTTTCTTAACAGTCGGTCTGAGAAAGGAAAGAAAAAGAAGAATTAATACAAACTGAATTCTAGCTACTAAGCTCTGAGATGCAGTGTGTAAATATGCCACATTCGCTCTCTTTTATTTGAATCTGCCTTCCTGGGAAAAAAACATATGTCATTAAAAAATTCATAGTTTCTTTTTGATTAATCTCTAGAAGGCAGCCCAAAGATATTAAATCTCAGCACTCTCACATTTTTCTCCTCCCCTCATAAACAATTCAGTTCAACTTGAATTAATATTTATTGAGTGCTGACACAAGGCATGGCAGTATAGTGGATGCTATGATAGAATGGCTACATAAAAGGAAGAAAACCAGTGTCCTACCTTAAAAAAAATTCTTTTTTATACAAGGCAATAAGAATAATGTAGTAATAGCAACCAGTGCACTATAAGATAGTATCAAAGGTTATTTAATTCAGTCACTATTTATTAACCATCCACCATATTCAAGAAAACCAATATATCCTAAACTACACTTGAGGAGGCTTATGTTGACAAGGGCTAGAAAAAGGAATATAGAATTTGTTTGGAGAGAGTTGCATCACTTGTAGAGAAACAGATTTTTGCCATACCTCATGTATGAATAAGCGGGGTTATTCCTTTCAGCCAGTCATGGATAAATAGATCTTCATTTGTTGGTTTATCTAGATTGTTCTTTGTTTATTTTGGTTTAATGGTCTAAGAGCTCTTTCATACCTTGCTTTATTAAGCTAAATTATGCTGCCTAAACTAGCCCAGACTGGGTCATTATGGCACACTTAGGAACAACAATTTTCCAGGTAACTCCAATTAGTAATACAAGATCTGGAATTAGACTACCTGGATTCAAGTCCTGACTTCACTATCTACTAGGTTATTACATCTGTTTCTCCTTAAGTTTGACCATCTATAAGGTGGAGACAGTAACTACCCTTATATCAGAGTTGTTTCAAGGATTAAATGAGATAATACCTCTAATGAGCTTATAACTGCATTTGGTGTTTAGTGTTTAAGGAATGTTAGATATTTTTTCCCTATAAGACTGTGGCAACAATTGAGGTTTATGAGTTCCCAAAAGAATATACAACTATTTTGGGAGATTCTCTTTAATCAAGCACACATTTTATAAACAGCAGATAGATAGATAGATAGATAGATAGATAGATAGATAAATTGTCACAGATTGGGTTCCCTGTGAAGAAGATTCTTAAAAGAATATTTGCATGAAGGAACTTTACTGGGGAGAACTCTCAGGGTCAACACCCATATTTCTATGGTTTCCGGAAATTTGGAAGCTGATAGTTCTTAGCTGAGCCCCTTTCTGGAAAATGGTTTTGGCTAGAGAAAGCCATCTCACCCAAAGCCATGACACCTTTACAGGGGTAGCCTGCATCCAATAATTAATTGATGTGGGAATATAAGGGCTCAGACCCTTTTCCTCAATTTAGACCAACTCTGAAGAGTTAGTCCAGATCCATAACATTCCATGGGATATTCCAAGGCCTCTGTTGTGAATGCACTACTATTCTTTAACTTCTGTTGCTGCCCAATCCTGTTTTCTCCTATGCCCCACAGATGTTCATCCTGAGAATGTGTAATCAAGGATCAACATTTAACAAAATCAATGAGTTTTACTGCTTCACCACGTACATTCTTATATAAAACTATTTTTGTTCTTATTGTTCATGTAGCAGATAAGAATATGAGAATACTAATATAGGTTAATTTGGTACTATTACCTTGATTTGTGTTAAGACTCCTGAACTTTTACCCACCAGAGTTTTGTACCACTAGTGAAAATATCAACAAAGTGAAAAAAAAGGCAGATGCATGTCTTAGTTCTCTTATAAAAAATAGTTTTGACCTTATGGACCCCTGAAAAGGTCTTGGACATGTGAATTAGAAATAAATGTACTACATTGTATAGACCCATCATAGAAAATGGAGAAAGTAGTTTATATTCTTTTCAAGCACCAAAATCTCATTTTTTCATGGTGCCATGTGTAATTATTAGAACCATGATTGCTATGTTGCTGATATGAAAGCAATTTATTCACATCTCTTCAAATGTTTGTGATAAGGATAGTTAAAATAATTTTAAAATAACTTGCATAAAATAGAAAAAGAGGGAGCACTCCCAAACCCATTCTATAAGGCCAGCATTACCCTGATAACAAAGCCATCCAAGGACACTACAGGAGGTAAAACAAAAAACAAACAAAAAAACTACAGGCCAATATCCCTGATGAACATAGATGCAAAAATCCTCAACAAAAAGTTAGAAAACTGAACTCAACAGTATATCAAAAGGATCATACACATGATCAAGTGGGATTTACGCCTGGGATGCAAGGATGATCAACATCCACAATTCAATCAATGTGATACACCACATTAACAAAATGAAGGATAAAAATCATATGATCATCTCAATAAATGCAGAAAAAGCATTTGACAAAATTCTGTATCATTTATTATTTTAAAAAAGCTAAACAGGGGCTTCCCTGGTGGTGCAGTGGTTGAGACTCCTCCTGCCGATGCAGGGGACACAGGTTCATGCCCTGCTCTGAGAAGATCCCACATGCCGCGGAGTGGCTGGGCCCATGAGCCATGGCCACTGAGCCTGCGCATCCAGAGCCTGTGCTCTGCAACGGGAGAGGCCCACGTACCACAAAAAAAAAAAAAAAAAAAAAGCTAAACAAAATGAGAATAAAGGGAATGAACCTCAACATAATAAAGGTCATATATGACAAACCCACAGCTAACATCATACTCAAGAGTGAAAAGCTGAAAGCTTTGCCTCTAAGATCAGGAACAAGACAAGGATGCCCACTCTTGCCACTTTTATTCAACAGAGTATTGGAGTCCTAGCCAGAGCAATTAAGCAAGAAAAAAAAAAAAGTAAAAGGCATCCAAATTGGAAGGAAAAAAGAAAACTGTCTGTATTTGCAGATAACATGATATTATATATACCAAACCCTAAAGACTCCACCAAATAAAAACTTTTAGAACTAATAAATGAATTCAGTAAAGTTGCAGGATACAAACTCAATATACAGAAATCAGTTTCATCTCTATACACTAACAATGACTATCAGAAAGAGAAATGAAGAAAATTCATTTACAGTTTTATCAAAAGAGAAGAAAATACTTAGAAATAAATTTACCCAAGGAGGTGAAAGATCTTACACTGAAAACTGTAAACAGACCCCAAATAGCCAATACAATCCTCAGAAAGAAGAAGAAACCTGGAAGCATCACACTCCTGATTTTAAACTATTTACAGAGCTATAGTAATCAAACAGTATGGTATTGACATAAAAACAAACACATAGACCAATGGAACAGAAGAGAGAGCCCAGAAATAAACCCATGCATATATGGGTTTCTCTCATGAAATGGGAGAAGACATTTGCAAACCGTATATCCAATAAGGGGTTAATATCCAAAATGTACAAGGAATTTATACAACTCAATAAAAAAACAAATGATCCAATTTTTAAATGGACAGAGGACCTAAATAGACATTTTTCCAAAGAAGACATACAAATGGCCAACAGCTAGGTGAAAAGATGCTCAGCATCACTAATCATAAGGGAAATGCACATCAAAACCACAATGAAATATCACCTCACACCTGTAAGGATGTCTGTTATCTAAAAGACAAAAGTAAAAATGCTGGCAAGGCTGTGGAGAAAAGGGAACCCTTGTACAATGTTGGTGGGAATGTAAATTGGTACTACCATTATGAAAAACAGTATGGAGATTCCTCAAGAAATTATAAATAGAGCTATCATATAATCCAGCAATCTCACTTCTGGATATAAGGAAACTAAACTATTATCTTGAAGAGATATCTACTCCCATGTTCACTGCAGCATTATTCACAACAGCCAAGGTATGAAAACAACCTAAGTGTCTGTTGATGGGTGAATGGATTAAGGAAATTTGGAATATATGTAATGAAATATTATTCAGCCTTAAAAACAATAAGAAAGCCCTGCCATTTAGCACAATGTGGATGAGCCTGGGGCACATTATGCTGAGTAATAAGTCAGAGAAAGATAAATACTGCATGGTATCATTTACATGTGGAATCAAAAAAAAAGTTGAACTCATAGAAACAGAGAGTAGAAAACTGGTTGCCAGTAGGCGGGGTTGGGGGGGGGGAGTTGGGAAAATAGGCAAAGGTTTGTAAAAAGGGTACAAATTATCAGTTATATGGTGAATAAGTTCTGAGGATATAGTGTATAACATGGTGACTGTAGCTGCTAACACTGTATTGTATGATTGAAATTTGCTAAGAGAGTAGAACTTAAAAGTTCTCTCACACACACACACACACAAAACAGTGTAACAAAAAAGAAATATATATATATATATATATATATATATATATATATATATATATACCTTGCATGATAACCAAAAAGTGGAAGTAACTCTAATGTCTGTCACTGATGAATAGATAAACAAAATTAATAAAATATTTTTCTTCATTAAAAATACTAAAATACTGATACATGCTACAACATGAACCTTGAAACATTATACTAAGTGAAAGAACATAGTCAAAAAGACCACATATTGTGTAATTCCATTTATATGAAGTACCTAAAATAGGCAAGAGATAGAGATAGAAAGTTAATTAGTAGTTGATAGAAAGTTGATTAGTAGTTGCCTATGAATGTTGGAGGGAGTTGGGGGAGATGGGGAGTAACTGCTAGTTAATGTAGGGTTTTGGGGGGGAATGATGAAAAAGTTCTAAAAATTGATTATGGTGATGGTTACACAACTCTGTGAATACACTAAAAATGATTACATTGTATACTTCAAAAGCATAAATTATATGGTATGTGAATTATATCTCAATAAAACCATTAAGAAAAAACTTGGAGCAAAATTTTAACAAATCAGAGCCAACACTGTAAAAAGGAATTATACCTCACAACCAAGTGGGATTTACCTCAGTATGCAAGACTGGTTTAACTTTCCAAAATCAATTGTTACCCATCATATCAAGTGGCTAAAAAAGAAAAATCATATGATCAGAGCAATAGGTGAAGAAAAAGCATTTGACACAATCCAATGCCAACTCATGATAAAAACTCTCAGTAAAGTAGGAATAGAGAAGAATGTCCTAAACTTGATAAAGCCTATGTAACAAAAAACCTGCAGCTAACATCATACTAATGGTGAAAAACTTAAAGCTGTCCCACTAAGATCAGGAACAAGCAAGGATGTACACTCTCATTACTTCTTTTCAGTATCGTACTGGAAGTACTACCTAATGCAGTAAGACAAGAAGTTGGTGGGGGGTGGAATATAGTCTTTATTTGCAGATGACATGTCATCTATGTAGAAAATCTGAAAGGACTGACCAAAAAGCCTAGACTAATAAGCAATTATAACAAGGTTGTAGGATACAAGGTTAATATACAAAAGTCATTTGCTTTCTTACATACCAGTAACGAGCAAGTGGAATTTGAGATTAAAAACAATACCATTTACATTAGCACCCCACAAATGAAATACCTAGGTGTAAATCTAACAAAGTATGTCTAAGATCTAAATGAGGAAAACTACAAAACTGTTATGAAATCAAAGAAGAACTAAATAAATGGAGAAATATGCCATGTTTGTGAATAGGAAGACTCAATATTATTAAGATGTAGTTCTTCCCAAGTTGATCTACAATTTCAATAAAATCCCAATCAAATCCCAGTAAGTTATTTTATGATATTAACCAACTGATTCTAAAGTTTAGAGACAGAAGATCCAGAATGGCTAACACATTACTGAAGAAGATCAAAGTTGGGGATGACACAACTCAACTTCAAGACTTATTATAGTAATCAAGACAGTGTGATACAGGTGAAGGAATAGACAGATGGATTAATAGAACAGAATAGAGAGGCTACGATGAACATAGTCAACTGGTCTTTGACATAGGAGCAAAAGTAATACCATGGAGAAAAAATAGTCTTTTCAACAAATGGCACTGGAACAGCTGGACATCCACATGCAAAAAAAAAAAAAAAAAAAATCTAGACACAGAACCTTACACCCTTCACAAAAATTAACTCAAAATAAATCACAAATCTAAATGTGAATCACAAAATCATTAAACTCCTAGCAGATAACATAGGAGAAAACCTAGACAACATTGGATATGGCAATGACTTTTTAGATACAACACCAAAGACACAATGCAAGAAAGGAATAATTGATAAGCTGGGCTTCATTAAAACTTCAAACTTCTATTCTGTAAAAGACAATGTCAAGAGAATGAGAAGCCACATACTGGGGAAACTATTTTCAAAAGACACATATGATAAAGGACTGTTATCCAAAATATACAAAAACTATTAAATCAACAACACAATTAAAAAATGGGTCAAACTACTAGGTATAAAATAAATGTTACAAGGGTATAATGTACAGCACAGGAATCATAGTCAATATTTATAACAACTTTGTATGTGTAATCTATAAAAATACTGAATTACTACATTGTATACCTGAAACTAATATAATATTTTAAATCAACCATACTTCAGTTTTTTTAAAAGCAAGCGGAAAGGAAATAAAAGACAATAGAAAGAAAAAGAAAAGGCCAAACACCTTAACAGAAACCTCACAATAGAAGATATACAGTTAGCAAATAAGGACATGAAGATTCTCCACATCATATGTCATCAGGGAAATGAAAATTAAAATGAGATACCACTTTGCTCTTATCAGAATGGCCAAAATCAGTAACACTGACAACACCAAATGTTGGTGAGGATGTGGAGCAACAGGAATTCTCCTTCATTGCTGGTGGGAATACAAAATGGTACAGCCACACTGGAAGACAGTTTAGGCAGTTTCTTACAAAAACTAAACATACTCTTTCCATACGATCCAGCTATTGCCCTCCTTGGTATTTAGCCAAAGGAGTCAAAAACTTAGGTCCACATAAAAGCCTTCAGCTGTATAAACTGCTATAAACAGTCTATAAACAGAGATGTTTACAGCAGCTTTATTTATAATTGCCAAAACTTAGAAGCAACCAAGATGTCCTTCAGTAAGTATATGGGTAAATAAACTGTACATAAAGACAATGGAATATTATTCACCACTAAAAATAATGAGCTCTCAAGCCATGAAAGGACATGGAGGAATCTTAAATGCATATAACTAAGTGAAAGAAGCCAATCTGAAAAGGCTGCATACTGCTTCCAACCATATGACATTCTGGAAAAGACAAAACGATGAGACCATGAAAAAATAAGTGGTTGCCAGGGGAGGGGAGTGACAGGGGTGATAAACAGGTGGAACACAGAGACTTTTTAGAGCAGTGAAAATACTATGTTGTTGATATATGATACTATACATAAACAGTATGTGATAATGTAACGGTGAGTACATGTTATTATACATTTGTCCAAACCCATAAAATGTACAACACCAAGAATGAATCCTAATGTTCAAACCATGGACTTCAGGCGATTATGATTTGTCATTGCAGATTCACCAGTTGTAACAAATGTACATTCCAGTGAAGGATGTTGATAATCGTGTGGGGAGGCTATGCATGTGTGGGGGAGCAGAAGGTATATGGGAAATCTCTGTACCTTCCTCTTAATTTTGCTTTGAACCTAAAAGTGTTCCAAAAAATAGTCTTTTTTTTAAAGAAATAACTTGGTGCTTTGTGCCACCCTCAGAACAAGATAGGAAGTTAAATTTCAACCTGGTGTTAAGTAACTATTTCTCTATATAATGTAGGAGTGTCTGTTGCCAACTGATTTTTCAGGAAAGTGAGTGGAGAATTTTCTGATTAATATTAAAATGACAAAAACTACATATGATTATAAGTTTTTATTAAATAATGACTATTATTAAAATAAATGATGGGCTGTGCTATGTGTTTTATATGTGATTCTCACTATAATTCTGAGTTAGATTTACTATTCTCATTGTACAGATAAGGAAACAGAAGCACTCTTTAGTGTTCAGATCGTCCATTAACATTTCCTACTATACAGAAATTCTGCCTTGACAAGAACTGTTGATACCAGACAACTTCACTTACTAATATGTAAAAGAACCATCTCTTTAAAATTAGTGTAATCCTTTCTAGTCCAAAAGAATTTGTGCTTTCAAAGGCTTTGAGATTCCTAATAGAGAAGAGGTAGGTAGGGTACACGACAGAAGAGGCAGATTTTATCTAATTGTGCACTAAGAAGATGGATGGGAAACATAAAGAGCTAATAACACCAAAGATTTTCTTTGCTAGGTTATCTTTTATACATTAATTATACAGAAGAGCCTGCTTAAATGGATACTCTTGCTGTAGAATGTTTCTTTTAAGAGAGTGTTCTTTTCCTTACTCTGCACTTGAGTTGGGAGATATTATCAGAGAGCTATCAGGGACGTATGTTGATAAAGTAAGAAGATGTTTATTCTGTTTGTAATATAAGTTTATTTATTTAACTGACTGATGAATCATCATTGTATAGGAGACCATGTCACTGTGATATGGTCAAATCATCACTGTGTTTAAGCTACTCTATAGTTTTAAATCATATATCCATGAAAACTGCTTTAACTTTGCAGATTTTGAGATACTCTTATGTATGCCTCTATCACACTGTATTAGGTAATGTAGTCCTCTAGTCTCTTAATAGATATTCATTTTTAATATCATTCATAAATAAATGTTACCTGATGTGTGAAACCAACTTGATAATCTTATGTTTCTCAATAACCCCATTAATGACAACAATCTCCAAATAACTAAATAGAACAATATGCATTATTTTTCAAACTTAAATTATTTTTATATTCATTTTCTCTACATTTGTACTATTGTACTATTTGTATCTGGTCTTATTGGTGCACACATCTTGTATGAATGACAACTGGATTTTTTTTACTTTTTAAAAAAATATATTATTTTTATTTAGAAAACAAATTTGTGGTTACCAATGGGGAGAGTGTAGGGGCGAGGGACAAATTAAGGGTATGGGATTAATATATACAGATTACTGTTTATAAAATAGATAAGCAACAAAGATATACTGTATACCCATCATCTTGTAATAACCTATACTGGAGTATAATTTGCAAAAAATACTAAATCACTATGCTGTACACCTGAAACTAACACAATATTGTAAATCAATTATACTTCAGTTAAAAATATTTTTTTAAATCAAGGTGAGAGGCATAAATAGTCAAGGGATTGATTACTACATACCAGTGCTGTGCTTGGCTTGTTATTCATATTTCTTTTAATTTTCCCACTGGGAACTATAATAAAATAGTCCTGTTTTCAGTCAAT
Source organism: Mesoplodon densirostris (assembly GCF_025265405.1). NCBI lineage: Eukaryota > Metazoa > Chordata > Mammalia > Artiodactyla > Ziphiidae > Mesoplodon > Mesoplodon densirostris. The sequence continues at coordinate 46,107,907 of NC_082665.1, forward strand.
TGCCAACACCTTTCTTTATATTTGCTCTATATTGTTTTCCCTGGGTATCCGTCGGGGATTGGTTCCAAGACCTGCCTCAGATACAAAAACACGCAGATGCTCAAGTTCCATAGCCAGCCCTGTGTATCCGTGGATTCTGCATCCTTGGATACAACCAACCCAGGACTGTAAACATAGTACTGTACACTATCTGCTGGCTGGTGGAACCCACAGATGAGGAAGGCCAACTGTGTATTTATTGAAAAAACTCCAGGTATAAGTGGACCTTCACAGTTCAAACCCAGGTTGTTTCAGAGTCAACTTTATAAGGAAAGATTGGGAAAATCTAGTTATTTTCTGTTTGCATGTGGGTTTTTTTCCATTCACCTGCAACTTTCCTAAACTCATTTATGCAATCAATTTTTCTTTTTCGTTGATCATTTTTCACCATATTTCCAACAATCACACAGCTTTCATCACATCCTAGGTTTTACTGCCTTGGGAGCTCACTACTACGGAAAGTGAATTCTCTTTTCTTGGAAGTCTTTGCTACTGTCTTACTCGATTTTAGTTCCCTTTTGTTACTTAAAGTTTTTGAAATCATTTTTTCTGGAATTTAATTTGGTTGATTCTCTTCTCTCCTTTCTTTTCCCTCCTTCATCACTTCAAGCTAGATTTTCCTTTCCTTTAAATCTCCAACAACTTTTTACCTTTTGTTATGAACACAGTCAATGATCAGCAAACTTGATACTTACATTCATTGGATCCAGTAAAATAAATTCAGGAATTTCATTTAATACACCACACACACCTACACAACAGGCACACATGCATGCATGCATGCATTCACACGCACTACAGTAAAATAAATCAATGTAAATAACTGTGATTCTCTTTCAGAAACATGATGGCCACTTCACAGTCATCCAGTTAGTTGGTATGCTCCGAGGCATTGCATCAGGAATGAAGTACCTTTCTGATATGGGTTATGTTCACCGAGATCTAGCAGCTAGGAATATATTGGTCAACAGCAACTTAGTATGCAAAGTTTCTGATTTTGGTCTCTCCCGAGTGCTAGAAGATGATCCAGAAGCTGCTTATACAACAACTGTAAGTTTATACATCCTTTTCCAATATAGTTTGTTTACTTTTATTATTTTTAATGTTATTAGAGTAATTCTGGCTTTGTTTTCTAATTTTCTGCTCTCATTTGTCGTTTTCCCTATTTAACATCTTTATCTAATTGAGAAGTATTTGTTTTATCTGAGTGCCTGTTTTAAAAAAGAATTGACACTTAACCGTTTCCTTTCTTCCACTCTGTGGGGACTTTAACATCACGCTTGAGATCCACATCATTACTGCCCTCACAAAAAATCTGCCTTTGCCTGAGTATTTTTGATGCTTCAGTAGTTATCTCCTTTAAATGGAGTTCTGTACGGGCCAATGGTGCAATCAATTAAGTCAGTGATGGTGAAGAACCAGTGGTTAGGAAATGAAAATTTTTTTCTCATAGCAAATGTTATGGAACGTCTGATCATACTTAAAAATGAACAATGTAGGTTTCTCTGGAGATACATAAATACACTCTCAACCTTCTTTTGAATGGGACTTGGGGGAAATGTGAGCAGGAGTAGAAGGCTAAAACTTGAGACCCAAACTATCATCTGTCAATAATACGATCTCAACTTAACTCATGAACCAAATCATTCCACTGATCTCTTTGGTTATTGTTTCAAGGAGTTAAGTCTCAAGCTGTCAAAAAGCTAATAATTTGTAAAATTATACTAGTCTGTTATTTTTAAAACAGAACCCTCACCATTGACTCATTTCAGCTTCAATGAAAAATGAGTCAGTAAAACTATTCAAGATGTTTTTATTCTCTTATTCTGACATTACACATTATTTTAAAAGAGGCAAATCTTTTATTTAGTTATCTTTTATTTCATTTTCTATGAGATGTTTTTTGAAACCTCACTGTATTTAACTGCTCTAGAATGGATACAAGTTTAGTATTATGAATAAAACATGTTATACCCTTACTATGTTTGCTTTGTAAAAATCCTCTACATTAATGTATTGATGATATTTTCACTAATTTCTCCAACAATGAAATGGTTCTAAGGAGAATAAATTAATCTGAGTCTGATATATAAGGTAGAAGTATCTACTGATCTTCTAATTTGATCAAAAAGCTTCATAAAAATAAAATTCTATCAAGTCTGAAAATAAATTGTTCATTTTAGAAAAAGCAGCATTTTCAAATCCATTTTCTAACTGGAAAATGTCATAATTATTTTCTTTTTCTTTTCAAGGCTTTTATTTTCTTCTCTTTTATTTTTATAAATGTATAACTTAAAGCAACTTTTCAAGTTATGGAACAATGCATGTAAGATTTTTCTACTATGCATATTATTTACAACCTTGGAGAACAGTATTTAGAATTATTATAAAAATACTATAAAATAAAATGTTCATTACAATTGCAACAAGTATGATCTACTAAAAGGATAAAATAAGATAGGAAATAATGAACAATATATTTAGGAGTAGTTACTAGATTCTTTGGCTATATGTCTATATAGATACACTTGAAATTTCATATTAAATAATATTTTAACTGCTTTTTAAAAATGAGAAGTTCATAACTAAATTTAAGATACTAATAAAATCGACAGGGTAACTCAAATCCTGAAGCATGTATAGATTTTGTTGTCAGATTTGACATCCAGATTCCAGACATATTCTTCTCTCTTATATGATTGTAAGGACTAAGAGGCCTAGAACAGTGCTGTCTTAGTTTAAATCTGACTACAGAATTAAACATCAAATTAGGTCACCATATACTAACACTCTGAAAAGTGCTTCTTGAAAGTTATAGATTATGTCTTTTAGTTTTGAACTTTAGAACTCTATTTTTTTATACAGCAGGTTCTTATTAGTTATCCATTTTATACATATTAGTGTATATATGTCAATCCCAATCTCCCAATTCATCAAGATTATGTCTTGATTAAGAAGTAAGTCTCTGAATTTGAGGTGCCAAGTACATGATAAATAATGTAACCAAGTACTTTTTTAAAAAAAGTCTCAGACATACCTAACTGCTCAGAGGATCATGGGGTACAAAATCTCATATACTGATTAATTGACTTTATAATGAACATGGACATTCAAATCTCAAAATAGCAGACCTCTTGCCTTTGAAGAGCTTCCCTTTTGACAGGGTAGACAGACTCATGCTTCCTTGCTATTCAGTGCATTAAATCATGTGGCAAAAGTCTGTAAAAGAAATGTGGAAGTACCAAAAAGCAGAGGTCTGGAGAAAGCATCACAAAGAAGATAAGTTGAACAAATATTAAAAGATTTCATTAGGCAGACAGTTGGGGGGGAAGATCCAGATAGAGGAAACAGAAAGAGAAAAAGACACAGAAATTTGGGGAAGTGAATAGGAATGTTTACACAAATGTGGACAGTTTGGAATGGGGGCGAGAAGCAGTGGAGGGGCCAGGTTTCTTAGGAATAATTGTGGTGGTAGTTGGGTGGCGTGTCAGGAAATTTGAAGCTTTTTCTGTAGTAATTAAAAGACAGACATTGATTGATTTAAATAGAGGAATAATAAAATACATACATGTTTTAGAAAATATTATTGAAACAGTGTGAAGGAAAGCTTGAAGGACAGGAGGACTGATAACAGGAAGACCAGTTAGGGCATAATTGCTATAGACCAAAAAGGTCATATGGCTTTAATTAGGGCAATAGTGGTTGGAATAAAGAGGGAGGAAAATTGAAAATTGTTATGAATGTATAATTTACAAGACACAATAACTAACTAGATGGGCTTCCCTGGTGGCGCAGTGGTTGAGAGTCCGCCTGCCGATGCAGGGGACACGGGTTCGTGCCCCGGTCCGGGAAGATCCCACATGCCGCGGAGCGGCTAGGCCTGTGAGCCATGGCCACTGAGCCTTCGCGTCCGGAGCCTGTGCTCCGCAACGGGAGAGGCCACAACGGTGAGAGGTCCGCGTACCGCAAAAAAAAAAAAAAAAAAAAAAAAAAAAACAACTAACTAGATATGAATTATAAGGAAGAAGAAGGACTGAAAGATGACACTAGTATTTCTAGATTGAACTAGTTGAATGGTGATGTTTTATTAATCAAGACAGAGAATCCCTATTAAAGATAACTTGGCTAAATTACAAAGCAGAATTATAACAAAAGGTCACAGGTACTCTGTCTCAAAGTCATCAAGATAATGCCAGACTGAGCGGTGTCATTCTGTTCAAATTTTGTGTAAAAATTTTAGGACTTTATATAACTGTACTTTTTGTATTTCCTGTTAAAAGGAATGAGACAGAAAACTACTGCCTAGTGAAGATATACCTGAGTTCAAGCAAACCCTGTAAAATAAAGAAGAAGAATGGTCATTTATATGAAATTGATTCTTTGCTTTATAAAAATATTAAAATGAAAATAAATTAGCAAGCTCTCTTGATACTTTTTTTTTTTTTTTTTTTTTTTTTTTTTTTGCGGTATGCGGGCCTCTCACTGTTGTGGCCTCTCCCGTTGCGGAGCACAGGCTCCGGATGCGCAGGCCCAGCGGCCATGGCTCACGGGCCCAGCCGCTCCACGGCATATGGGATCCTCCCAGACTGGGGCACGAACCCGTATCCCCTGCATCGGCAGGCGGACTCTTAACCACTGCGCCACCAGGGAGGCCCTCTTGATACATTTTTTAAAGTAGGACTTCATTTTTGAAAGTTTTATCTGTATACAACTTTCCTGGAACATATCTTTTTTTTTTTTTTTTTTTGCGGTACGCGGGCCTCTCACCGCTGCGGCCTCTCCCACCGCGGAACACAGGCTTGGGATGCGCAGGCCCAGCGGCCATGGCCCACGGGCCCAGCCGCTCTGCGGCATGTGGGATCTTCCCGGACCGGGGCACGAACCCATGTCCCCTGCATCGGCAGGAGGACTCCCAACCACTGTGCCACCAGGGAAGCCCCTGGAACATATCTTTTACCTTAAAAGATTTTGACTCTTTCTCTTGCTGTATAATTGCTATTTCCTCATTTTTTTAATAAATGTTTTTATCTGTATCACAAAGAATTTGGAGGAAGGGAGGCTTGTGAAGGGTTTTAAAAACATGAAGACATCATAGATAAAGATGTGTTTTTTTTGTATACTTCAAGAAAGTAGTCATTGAAACTACCCCTTCTGAATCAATACAGGGGCAAAATAAATAAACATTTTCCATTATGATGACTTTGCCAATATAAAAAGCACATATCACAGCAAAGAGCAGTAAGAACTGGTTAAAAGACAGGCTGAAAAGATGGAGTGACCATTGTGACCCCAGTACTGGCTATCGTGCTGAACTGGTCAGCCTGTGGTAGGTGGAGCCTACCACAGCAGAATGGCCATTGGAGCCAGACTGACCAGACCAGAAAGAGATGAGACAAGAGAAATTACTCTGCCAACAGTTACTGAGACTTTAGCCCCCTAGTTAGAAGACCTATCCATGTAATGTATGAGAATGTATTGTCTACACTATAAAATACACTAAAGTAAATAAAGGATGGGATTTACAACTGATAATAAGCAGAAAATCTAGTATTTCTTCCTACAGCTTAAGAGTGTTTTGCATGTCCTGCATCAAGTCTAAGACTATTTATTCAACATGTATTCAATACAGTTTATTATGGAGCTACCATATTTAAGGCCCTATCCTTTGGAGGGCCAATTACCAAAAATAAAGGGATTCTTGAGAAGAGATAAAGGGCTGCACAAAGAGAGGACCAAGACTAACTGAACGAGTAATGCATAATAAAACCAACAGATGTTCAGACACCAAGAGTGGGCAATGCAGCTTGAAAGGCAACTACAGGAGTAGCAGATTTTCCTGGTAAGCTCTGTACTAAAATACATCAAGCCTTTGCAAAGGGACATTAAGAACTGGTGATGGCATGAAAGCCAGGAAAAGTGGGCTAAAGATAGAAGGGGAAAAAATGCACAAAAATAGGATCTAGATAAGGACTGAGAGGCCTTGTTTTTACATGCCAATTCTATAAAGAGGCTACCAGGCACTTCATGAGGAGAGGCTGGTGAATGATTATGAACCATACCTAATGATACATATACAATTAGTGATATGTAGCTAACTTAATCTGCACAGAATTTACTGAGTTTAGATTGTTCTCATTTGATTACATGGTCTCATATCTGGTTATAATTTAAGTGCTAAGAAATCTCTTCCTTTACTGAATCTAACACACATTCACATGGACAATTGTTTTATATCCAGTTCTGGAGGAGGGACTCTCTCATTTGAATATTGCTAAGCAACACGTCTTAAACTTACATTGAAAATATTAAGCTTCTTTGCTCTCAAGTATGGAAATGAGGTCCTATTTACCTAAAAAGAACATTAAAAGATATATTATGGCTCACACTTGTCTGTTTTAAGAGATAAGTTTTATTTAAGATATGGTACAATGGCAGTTACTGTTCAGAGTTTTTTTTTAACTATAATGAGTAGCTCCATTTCTTATATTTTAAGATCAAAACAAAATGGAAGAATCATTTGATCACAATATCTGTAAAAATTCTAAAATTCCTTGATACTAATTTTCAATTGTGTTCACTTGTGTTATGAAGACAAAGTTTGCTTTTTTCTTTGATAGTGATATTTCCATACAAGTACTTTCCTAGTTGAAGTACAGTCTCATTATTGACAACACATAATCTGTATAATCACAGTTCTGTTAACATCTTAATTCTATTTACTTTGCATTCATAAGACCTTTCTAAGCTCCAACTCTTAACCTCCCCTCTTCTACATGAGATGTGAGAAGAGTCAATCTAAGAAGACATGCTCTATACCCAACATGGAGATAATTAAAGCGAATAATGGAGCAGCATGAGGGGCATATATTTACCTTGTATTCTAAGGGGGAGGTCTGAGCAACCTTCCTCCTTTACCCCTAATTCAAGTGTTTCTAAGTTGGCGTGACTTTTTTTTTTTTTTTTTTTTGGCTGCATCAGGTCTTAGTTGTGGTACGTGTTGAGGCATGCAGGATCTCTCATTGCAGTGTGTGGGCTTCTCTCTAGTTGTAGTATGTGGGTTTTCTCTTCTCTAGTTATGGCACGAGGGCTCCAGAGCCCGTGGGCTCTGTAGTTTGTGGCATGCGGGTTCTAGTTGAGGCACGTGAGCTCAGTAGTTGTGGTGTGTGGGCTTAGTTACCCCACGGCATGTGGGATCTTAGTTCCCTGACCAGGGGTTGAAACTGTGTCCCCTGCATTGTAAGGCAGATTCTTTACCACTGGACCACCGGGGAAGTCCCTGGCTTGATTTTTTTTTTTTTTTTTTTTTTTTTTTTTTTTTTTTGTGGTATGCGGGCCTGTCACTGCTGTGGCCTCCCCCGCTGCGGAGCACAGGCTCCGGATGCGCAGGCCCAGCGGCCATGGCTCACGGGCCCAGCCGCTCCGCGGCATATGGGATCCTCCCAGACCGGGGCACGAACCCGTATCCCCTGCATCGGCAGGCGGACTCTCAACCACTGCGCCACCAGGGAGGCCCCCTGGCTTGATTTTTTGATGTAAATTTTTAAATCTTGAGACATGTCCAGCTTTAAGAGTAAATATTTTTAATGAAAGTGAGATAAAAAGTATTTTAGATCATTCACTATTCTGCCTCTAAGTACTTTAATTTAACATGAATAGTTGAGATTTGCCTGGAGAACATGCTTAACCTGCTAGTAAAACCTACTCAGAATTTTCACTCACTTCTGTCTCTTAACTAAAAGAGTTACTGTAAAAAGTTATGCAGTAAAATATTTTTAAATGCTTTCATTTAAAATCATATGGTATCCAATGAGCTAAATAAAAGGACTTGTACTGAGAAATGTTTCTGATATTTCTGGATTTTGAAAAATAAAACTTTATCCTTTGAGATCCTACCCCAAGATTCTCTGTCCATCAAGTCATTGATGATATAGGTGACACTGTGCTGAGATACACCATGTGGTAAAGTGCATCTTACACTAAGTCTATGGAGGTGAACCAGGGCCAACCAGAAAAATGACTTGTACTTCAATTGTCCCTTAAGATTTAACCAAGCAAAAAATGGAAGTGATATGACAGCTTCGGGCACAAAGGCACTCTTGGGTAGAGGACCGTGAAACCTACTAGCCCCCATGAAGCTACATATCATTAACATAAATAGAAATAAGGACAGGTTTCTGCACAGAATTTGATGAAAAATTCGAGAAAAGGAAATGAGAGTTTCCTCTAGGCAAATGTAATTCAGCAGCCTGAATATAAAGAAAAAAAGTGAGAAAAATAGCTATGTTACCAGAAAGCTATAATGTGAAGATTTAAATAACTTCTTTTTCAATAAAAATGTGGGGAACAAATGAACCTTGGAAGAATGAAAAACAATAAAATCCTGGCTTAATAAACTGAATTCATCACTAAGAAAGGATCTATGCCATTTGGGGAAAACAAGAAAATGACTCTTCCCAAAAACAGTTCTCACCTGACAGGTATTATGATAGTAGTCAGTCAAAATCAGTCAAATATACAGACTATTATAATTAGCTGAAGAGGAAGAAATCGATGTGCTAATATTAGGTTTCCCAAATTCAAAGGGAAAAAAGTGCCCTTGAACCAGCAAGTGTTTGTTTGATGGACTAATTCATGAGCAGAAAATCTGACAGTTTTTATTAATCCTTGTCAATATAAACTTTTTGTAAAGGATATTCTAATGATCTAATGTATAAAAACTATATGCTCAGGAATTAGTGTGTCCATGCTTTGAGCCCAAGTGCCAGAAAGCAAATCCACAACAATGCAGATGAAAGGGCAACAAAGCTTTATACTGAACCAGAGAGAACATGTTCGGAGTGCAAAGCAAGAATATTCAATAACTGTTCAAGAGACGAATACCATACATACCGGCTTGGATCACAGGCTGAGAGACCCAAAAGCTTCATGGTAATTTTCTGGGACAGTGCTATCAGAGGGCACAGACCTCTTTGAAATGTACTACTTAGGTGAATTGACAATGGCAGGTCTTGAGCATAAGATGGAAATGGGAATCAACAATATCAGATAATATCTAAAGAATGATTTCCTGAAAAGGTCTCATCTCTGAAGCTTAGGAAACAAGGGTTTGTGATCATTACAGAGCTCTTGGCAGTAAAACACATGAAACAGGTTTGAAGATTATCATACACGGAGTAGAAAAGGACTGTGAAAGCAGATTGCTCTATCAGAAATCTTGAAGCTAGAGAGAAGACCATCCTGTTCAGTCATACATACCATTAAGAAGCCAAGCCATGCTTTGGGAAAACCCCCATCTGTCATTTGTGCAAAGCATGTACAAAAGCAAATCCTTAGTAGATTTAAGTCCAGTGTCTTTCCAATATGCATTTTAAAGAAAGGACCCTAAGGCCTTAGACCTGGGAAGACATTACTGAAGATAAGAGACCACTAAGAAACTTTCTGTTCAGTGCTCAAGGCTTGGGGTGACTTACGAGTAGTTTTTTTTTTTTTTCCTAAAGTAATGTATCCCTTTAGATTTTTATAAAACCCTAGAGAGCAGGTTATTTATTCTTTACATTTTTTAACGCTTTCAGCACCTAGATTAATGTACTACTTAGTGGCTGCTTAATTAATTGCTGATAATTACACCAATAAGAAAATGGTAGAAAGTGATTGAAACTATAAGAACATTATTTTCAGTAAAATTATATTAATTTTTTTCTCTGATGTCACTGTTAATTACAAGCCACCAAATGAGTAAGCCTAAGACAATCCTTAATGTATCATAAGGAGATGAAAAAATTACAGTAGAAAGCAGCAGATGTTACAAACATTGAAGCAATTATAACTATGGGTCAGGGTATTCACAAACAGGGGAAAATTCTATTTTGAAGTCTCTGAAAACATTCTACCAATGTTTTGGTCGATGCCTACAGCATGGATAAGACCCAAGACAAATTGTTCATAAAAATCACATAATATATAATATTTTAATACCTACAAACATCTGAATATATCCAATCCTTCTAGTGTAAGTGCTAATCAATGAGGAATAATCAAAGACCAGTCACAGTTCTCAAGATATTTGGCGTACACCATGATGTAACCAAGAACCACAGGAAATACCAAGTTCTGCTTGTTTTTGCAACATCCAACACTGTGTAATTCAGAGGTTCTCTCCCTGCTTCCAGTGATTTTAGAATAAACCCAGACTAAATTGATTTCCTGGGGAAGATCAATCAGCAGATGTTCAGCAAGCAGAAAGTACAGTGTTCATTGGCCCATCTTGCTTGTGCAGAAAAAAGAAAAAAACAAGACAATGTACACAAAGCTACTGACCTTAGCCCTGGAGTTTCAAAGGTACCATCTGAAGAAAAAAGTCATTACTAATGCTTAATTTCTAGTTTTATCTCTGATGTGGAAAAAATGCTTTTTTTCCTCTGACAATAAAAAACTGGAAAGGAAAACATTATAAATACAGGATAAATCCATGAAAGCTCTATGAAAACTTACTTATTCCCAGTGTAAAGAGCTTCACATCAATGGCAAATAAATTGAAAAAGGTTATCAGTTATTTATGCTGTTTGTGGCAGACCCTGTTAGTTGGCTACCCAACCTCTCTTGTCGTCTCTTCCTTGCTAATAAAATCTTTATTTGGATTTTTATGATGAACTCACGTCCAAGAAATAAATCATGATTTATACATAAGCCAGTTATACCATTCTCCTTTGACACTTAAATTTTACTCTTTGACAGGTCACTTAAACGTAAAGGAAAGTGAGATTGGCAACTTTGGGGAAAATTTTGGGGTTGAAGTCTACTATAAATAGGCTTGATGTAACCAAGAGCCACATCTTGGTTACATCAAGATGTAATCAAGCTCTCTTTCTTGGGAGAGCTTCGTAGAATTGGCCCCTTCTTTTCTTTATTGCCTTGATTATAGTTTTGGAAGGACATAGGCTTGGGGCTGTGACAGCCATCCTTCAGTCATGAGGCAACAAGCCTAGGAGACAAACCCAGTGCTAAAGATGGCCAAGTAGGAGAGCAAAAGAACCTGGTTCTCTGACAAAATTGTTAAGCACCTATGTCAACACAGAATCCACTTACTCCAGTTATTTGTTTATAATTTAGTTAAATATTTTATTTGCTTAAGCTACTGAGAATTGGGCCTTCTATGACTCTACGACTTGTATCTGAAGACATTCTGATACAGTAATCAACACATAAGAAAACCTCCAGATTAATAGGTAATGTAAATAGGAAAATGAAAACATGATTTTAAGTAAAATATCACCTCAGTCATACAAACTGACTAAATTATCTAAGCAGACTATAAATATATAGTTAGTTTGAGGATTCAATAATCATAATTTATTCATTTAACCTGTATATCTTAATATTATTGGGTGCTAAATTGGAGATTAAAGTACCTAAGGTCTGGGGAGAAGACAGGCATTAAATAATCATGTGTAATTACAGTCTGAGATTTTATACAACATGTGTGTTGAGTGCCTATTGTGTGCCAGATACTGTTCTGAGGATTGGAGATATTCCAATGAATAAGCTTTTCTTTTGGAGCTTACAGCCTTGAGTATGGTGGGAATAAGGATAATAAACAAAGTTTAAAAAAAAAGGGAAAGAGGAATCTCAATCTTAGATAGTGATAGATGCTGGGTGTATAATAAAAACATAAAAAGTAAAATTGAGTAGCTATCTTGGAAGCATGGCTAGAAAATACGTCTTTAATGAGGTGTCATTTGAAATGAGACCTGAAAATTGTAAAAGTACCAGCCAAGAAAAGATCTGAAGCCAGATGTTCTGAGGTGAAGGAAAACAAATATAGATCCTAAACCTTAGGGAACAAGCTTGGCATATTTTAGCAGTAGGAATAAGGCCAAGATGGTTGACACACTGAGAGATCAGGGAAAGTGGTAGGAAACTACAACTGAGAGGCCAGATCCTGTATAAACTCAAAGGTCATGGAAAGGAGTAGACTAACTATGAAATGAAGCCATTGGAAAACTTTAAGCAGTTGAGGACATAACAGAATTTGTGTTTTTTAAGAGCTCACTCTGCCTGATATGTTGGGAATGAATTGTAGAGGGCAAAAGAGAGAGCAAAAGATTCATTTGCCGCATCCTAGACAAGAAATGATGGTAGCTTTGTGTAAGCTGGTAATAGAAAACATAAAGAATGGTGAAGGTACTTGAGATATCTTGTGTCAATAGCTCTGCCAACATATATGAGTATGTGTGTGTATTTATATATTTATATATTTTTTAACAAGTAAGGAAATTGAGGCCCAAAGAAATTAAGTGATGTGCTCAAGTCACATGGCTATAACGTTAGGAACAATGTCAACTATTGCTATAATGACATTGTTAAAGGAAAGTATCTGTTCCACAACTGAATCTTCCTCCTTCTCCAGTACTTCCCAATGTAAATTATTTCCTGTCCTATGCAAACTTCCTTCTGTTTCTCACCTCTGAGACCCATGCAGAAGATAATGGTTAGCAGTAGTTGAAAGTCTTTGAAGATTGAGAAATAAGGAGAATGATCTCTTAGTCTTTGGTGATATATATTACAAATACACACATATCTCAAAATGTTTCTTGTTCTTTTGTTTATTGAACTTTTTAAAGTATTCTGCAATGAATATTTTACTTCATGCTAAGAGAAAGAAAACAATATAAGTTATAGAAGTAGAGAAATACCTCCCGGCAGAGTTCCAAGATATCTTTCTGATCAGTATATTTAAAAATTTTTCTCCCTGGTATTAGTTGGTGAATAAACAACATGTTTGTTTGATTGTTTTCATGTGACTTTTCTAATCAAAAAGATGGAGGTCATTTCACTGAGTAACATTTATTTTTAAATGAAAGATGAAGAGATTAAGGAAATGAACATTACCATTACTGATTTTTTAAAATGGAACTCTGGGCAATATTCCATGAAACCTCAGATTCTTCCACAGTTTCAAGTTCAATACCTATCCCTCATTGTCACCCCAGGGCCTACCATTAAGCCCCACAATCATCAGCTTTTCCAAGCCTATAAACAATCATTAGGAGATCAAAAGCTAGAGAAAGTGCTATTGAATTCTGAAGTACACTTTTAAAAGATACAAAACTGAATTTCAAACATTCAAAAGCTTATCAGCATCCTTGTTAAGAAATAAATACTTTTTCCCCATTTTCTCTATTTTCTCACCTGGCTATCCCTTTGTTGGTTTATGCTAGCTACACCAATCAGGTTTTCATACAGCAAACATTTACAGCCATGGTTTGCTACAGGCCACTGAAAAGGAGACCGCAAATAACTTTCCTCAAACTTTCCCTTGGACCTCTCCCTCTGCAAGGAACAGCTCTGAATGCATTCATGATTCATAAATATTAGCATATATTCAGATCATGACCTATTCTAATTAACATAAACACACAGAGTTTCACTATGCCTAGTTCTGCTTCTTTAAACTTGCAATAAGAACGGGGTGTTATCATATGAAGCATGCACATTAGTCAGTTGTTTAACCATGCTCTTAATCAGTGTATAATATGTGTCATAAATAGGCAGCTGCTAAATGAATTATACATAAAGATAATGTTTTCTAGATTACTCTTTTCTGTATATATTGAATAATTCAGGTCCTAAGACATTCTGATCCTTAATTCTGTTTTTTTTTATAGAAACTGAATCATTACCTTTTTCTTTTTAGTGGTAAAAAATTTTGTTTTTCATATATACTATAAAAGTAAAAACTCTTTAAGGGAAGACAACTTTTTTTTTTTTTTTTTTTTTGGCTGCATTAGGTCTCCGTTGCTGCATGTGGGCCCTCTCCAGTTGAGGCAAGCAGGGGCTGCTCTTCATTGCGGTGCACGGGCTTCTCATTGCAGTGGCTTCTCTTGTTGTGGAGCACGGGCTCTAAGTGCCCTGGCTCAGTAGTTGTGGCGCACGGGCCTAGTTGCTCCATGGCATGTGGGATCCTCCCTGACCAGGGCTCAAACCCATGTCCCTGGCATTGGCAGGCAGACTCGCAACCATTGAGCCACCAGGGAAGCCCCAACATTTTTAATTTAAGTGTTTATAAGATATATTTTTTGAGGGCTCAGATTTTTTTTTAATTAATTAATTTATTTATTTTTGGCTGCGTTGGGTCTTCGTTACTGCGTGGGGGCTTTCTCTAGTTGCGGTGAGTGGGGGCTACTCTTCGTTGTGGTGCGTGGGCTTCTCATTGCAGTGGCTTCTCTTGTTGCGGAGCACGGGCTCTAGGCAAGCAGGCTTCAGTAGTTGTGGCATGCAGGCTCAGTAGCTGTGGCTTGTGGGCTCTAGAGCGCAGGCTCAGTAGTTGTGGCGCATGGGCTTAGTTGCTCCACAGCATGTAAATTCGATAGAACCAAGTTGTATTATTCATAGAAAGTAATAACTAACAAAGGCGAAGGGTAAGCTATTACACCCTCATATACACCCCACCCTCAATAGAATTTCATAATCAGGGCATTACAATAGGCCAATATGTATGTGGAATCATTATGTAATGAAGAAAACACTATAGACATAATATGGTAGAAAAAACAGTGTGTTATAAACTTGGAGTTTATAACCGCATCTTGAATAGACTTGATAATACTGTCTACTCTCTACAGAAATATTATAACAACCAACAAGATAATAAGCTAAAGTATGGATTATAGCCTCTATTAAGATGAACAGCATAAAAATCACCTAAGGCACTTATTTAAAATGCAGATTCCCAATTCCCAGCCCCAGAGGGTCATTTTCATTCAGCAGGTCTGTGGGAGGAGTAGCAAGGTATGATCTGGAAATCTGGGTTTTTAATAAACACCCAGGTGATTGTGAAACAGGTTATCTAAAAGTCCTATCTCGCTTAACTGCCCTAATATAATCTCAACGCATATCCAATTATTTCTTCCTCCAGCCTGACACATCATTAAGTAAGACAAAAGTCACAAGCAGGTAAAAGATTTGTTAATATAGTGGGAAAGGGGTTGGGAGAGGAGGGAAGGTGAGTGGCATGGATGAGGGGAAGTTAGATTTGTTATTGTCACACTAAGAGACCTTATTCTTTGAATATATATTCCATGTAGCCCAAATTTTGTTTTCAGTTTCTCTTAGAAGATAGTTTTCAGTATAAAACATGCTTAATAATGAGTGAAATTGTTAGCCCTAATGTTAAATTTTTATTCTGTTGTTACCTTTGTTTTGATGGCCTCACTAGTCTCCACTTTGCTATACCTTCATGCAGTTTCTTCTCTTTATCTGTGATGGTCATTTTTCTCCAATATTGACTGATGCGGAAATGTATGCCCCTCTCTGGGCACTTATGGAAGGCCTGTAAAATTTTGTGAAAATACTTTGAACTATGATATAACTATAATCTGTGGCCAAAACATGAATAACTTGCCTCAGCAAAGTCATGCAGTTGCCCCAGGTGCTGAATTTTATCTCAGAGTCTTAAAACAATTATGTGTATTTCAGATTATGCCATTGAATGTTTAATATCTCTAAAGTTGATGGGTTTTCAGGGTACTTGGACATGATTAGATTTTGCTTGAACTCCAATATGTCTTCTTTTTTTTTTAACATCTTTATTGGAGTATAATTGCTTTACAATGGTGTGTTAGTTTCTGCTTTATAACAAAGTGAATCAGTTATACATATACATATATTCCCATATCTCTTCCCTCTTGCATCTCCCTCCCTCCCACCCTGCCTATCCCCCCCCCAAGGTGGTCACAGAGCACCAAGCTGATCTCCCTGTGCTATGCGGCTTATGGGAAATAGTAGAAACTGCTGGAGTTGCAGTTTCTAGAGTTTTAGCGTAGAATATATCTTCTGGTTTTAAAGTGAAATTCATTCTCCACACTCAACATTAGAAAATACAGTTGTCTTAGGATCAATTTATAAAAAGTATACATACTAGGGAAAAAAAGACATAAAAGCATGATAAAACAAAACAAAATAATACTTGCATGTAATCCTCATAAAATGATGCTGCCAAAGGGTCATGATACACTTGTACACATATGCCCCCTTGTGGTGAATGAATAGGACACAGGACATTTGAAAAGGTTTCTGGAAATCAAGGAAGAGTGACTTTGTTTTTCTTAGTTTAGCATTGTCTGAGATAGAAGATGTACATTTTAATAAGCCCCGATTTACAAGGATTTTACTTATGTATTGTTTACTAAAGCTTAGTAACTCTGAACCATCTACCCATAAGAAGGGAGGAAGGATCAGAGAAAACTGACTTCTAATATTTAACTGAGAAGTTACCCACATTCATATTGAGATTCCAATACTGGACTTTTAAAATGATTTAGTCAGTGTTTTTATCTATAAAATTTAAGGTATGAGTGGAAAAATAATCCCAGTGAAAAGATCAAATGAAAAGTGAGAAAAAGGAATTATTAAAGTAAGTGAAAGCAGCATGTTTAAAATAAATCGGGTGGAAGACAAAGAAGTAGAGAGAAACTTAGTGGAAAAGAAAATAAAACATGCAGACTTTTCATTGACATTTTTAAATGCCAATGCTAAGTTTTCTTGCATATAAATGAAACTCATAGTTTTGAGAACATTTAAGAGACCTTGAAGATGTCTCGAAGGGCAAGAGGGCAGCCATGATTCTTAGAAGATTTAAGGCAATGAGAGATTCTACAGATTTGAGCACAGAAGCTTATATATAATTGATACATATAAGGGGGAAAAGGGTAGATAAATGAAACTAGCAACCTGATAAACTGTAGTTAATGAAGAGAGGGTTAAACCAGAAAAGAATATTGAAATATAAACTACTCCAGTGGATTTTCTGTAGTATCAGGAAAACTACCTGAAATAATAATAGCAACTCAGGCACTGTTTTGAAAAATAAATGATACCTATTTTATGGATATGTTTTCCCAAATTTATTTTGGATATGAGTGTGGTAACATATAAAATAATTTTGAATAAAACAATTCTATATTTTCCTGCATTACCACAGATTATATACAGGCTATATAATCACAGAGGTTAGACCACATTTGTTCAGGTAAGAATTTCCCCCATCCTACCAACACTATTGCAAATTTATTCAAGTGTTAGAAATAGCCCAGAAAAATATAAGCCGATTTAGCACGTAGTAAGATCTATTTGTAAATGGTTATTTTCCTCATCCTGAAACAAGAGAATATAAGGAAGTCTCAAGAAAAAAGCAGAACATTTTCTCTGATATCTTGAATTCTATTTCTGGCTAAATATACTTTTTTAATTCCTACTCTTTTTTTTCCCACTTTTTTTTTTTTTTGGCTGCACAGTGAGGCATGTGGAATCTTAGTTCCTCGACCAGGGATCAAACCCCCTGAGGTAGAAGCAAAGAGTCTTAACCACTGGACCGCCAGGGAAGTCCCCTTAATTCCTACTTGAAAACTTACAAAACATGGACAGAAAGAGGGTTATAATAACAATCTTAAGATATAATATTCATTATACTTCCTTTGGTATTTTGCACTGTTCTCTTGATTTTTTAAAAATATCACTATATATTCATTTTTACTGGTTTTCTAGCTTTGAATTTTTGAGGTTAATCTGGGTCACATTTCTAATAAAAGTTTTGTAAAACTCCTCATGTCCCTCTGCTGTCTAAATTGTAACCATCTTGCCATTCACATTGGCAGGAAGTGCAGTACAGTTGAGTCTGAACTTTGTGATTTGAAAGGTATTGTGACCAGACTGTAAAGTCCCTTGTCCTTCACTGTACGTAGCTTGAATATAACTTGCCTAGAACAAGATAGGAGAGAGGATAAGGGATGTATGTCACAATTTTCAAGAAATAAACAAGAGTAAGGAAAACAAAAATGAAATATGAATGTGGCACAATGTGACAGAAATATGCCCTATTAAAACAGCATTTTGTAAGGTGTACCTCTTGCCTGATTTTGTCTGTACTGGCCCAGAATCTTAGCTGTCATAGTCACAGAGACTCTGCCAGTAAAGATATCAATAAATGACAATATCTGGAGAGTATTCTTCAGTCCTGGATTTGTGGGGATGACAAAAGGATTACTTAAAATACCCTGAACCTATGTTATAAAAATAAATCAAAATACATTTTACCAGATATTACATTAACCATAGGTCTACTCAACATACAAGAAAATAACATTCTAATATTAAATTCCAATTTCTTCTTAGGAAAAATTCATAAAAAGTATCTACGACAATAGTCTATTTCGGTCTAATCTGAATTCTTTTTCCAGTTTTCAATGACTCCTTTCTGTATCTTGTCATTTCTATCAGTACACTTGCTCATAGTTCACTTCAGGTGCAGTCTTTTTCACTGCATTTCTAAGATGAGTTACTTCCAATAATAAAGTGGAAAATACTAGTTCCCTACCATCTTTGTAAATCCAGAAATAACATCTCTTTGTGTAGTGCCATAGCACTGCCAGTCTTTCTGAATCCTCGTACTATGCACTGCATTTTTTCATATAAATGTGAAATATTGATAAAGTTTTTTTTTTGGTACAACATTATCAAAAGAAGTTCAGAGCAAAAAGAATTGTAAAGACCGAGCTCCCTAATGTTGGTCACCTTACATGGAGGTGTCTCAAGCCCCCATGTTCATCTTAAGAAAGATATTAACATAGTTCAAGAGCTCCTCCACTGGCTTCAAACACTAAAGAAACTTTATAGAACCCTGGAGCTTAAGATGGATGAGGAACTATTACTGAGACATTTTATAGTTTATAAAACTTTGATTTTCAAGCTGCAAATTCTAGTTTTTAAGTATATAATCAGGTTTTCAGACATCCAAACTAAAATGCCTATTAGACATTTTCTCAGCCTAACTCTGCTAGTCAATTTGGGCTGCCATAACAAAATACTATACAGTGGGTGACTTAAACAACAGGAATTTATTTCCCCCAGTTCTGAAGGCTGAAAGTCCAACATCAAGGTTCTGGCTTATTCAGTTCCCCAGTGAGAGCTCTCTTCCTGTCTTGCAGAGAACCACCCTCTCACTGTGTCCTTACATTATGAAAAGAGAGAGAGCTCTTTGCTTCCTTTCAGGACACTAATCCCATCATGGGGGCCCCACCCTTATTACCTCATCCAAACCTAGTACCCTCCCTAAGCCCCCACTTCTGAATGCCATCACATGGGAGGGGTGGTTTAGAACTTCAATATATGATCTTTGGAGGGACACAAACATTCAGTTTATCACACTAATCAAGTCCTAAAGAGCTGAAAACTGGGAGATGTGTTAAAATTTCCCCTGAAAGATCAGTTTCTTTTTTCTGTGGTGGTTGCTGTATGTTAGTTGTTTATCCTTAAACCAGGCCATTAAAGGGGAAATTTTAATACTTAAGTAAAAGAATCCTAAAACTAAAATTGTAACGAGGTTTACCTTCATTTACGGGGTCCTCCTTAAGCAATACTACCCCATCACATCTTTCACAATTTCTCTTTTGGGCTTAAACAAATGTGCTCAAGTTTGAGATTTACACAGTTGGATTTCCTCTCCTGGATGTCCTTGTAGTCTCTGTATACATAGTTCATGAGCTGCATGGACAAATCAGCACTGCTCTGACTGCTCCTTGGCAAATTTTTGAAAAGTAACTTGCTCTTTGGGTGGAAAACTATACTTATTCCCCTTAGTGTATATCAAGATGTCAAAAGCATTATGTATATATGATTCAGGCTGCCATCCTGTCCAGCAGGACTACCTTTTAAGTCCTGGAGACCAACAAGAACTCAAATAGGAAACAGAGATCTCTTTAGTATCTCAAAATTTAAGAGCTAAGGGAGTGGGAAGAGGAGGGAGATGAGGAAGGAAGAATAGATTCAAGCCTCTTTTGCATTGGGCTTAGGCAATCAGCCTGTCCCCTTTTGCAAATATCTCCTGATTCCCACTTAAAAGAAAAAGAAAACTTAAAAAAATTAAATATTAGTTAAACAGGGAAGAAAAAAAGTAAAGGTGAAACATGTTTTAAAACATTAAATAAAATAACCAAGGATTAAGCAAGGTATAAACTGGAAGTTTAAAGGATTTGAAAGTGCCCTGAGAAATGGAAGATTCTTCTTTCATGAGGGTATCTCAGGAGGCCAGGACACAGGCCCTGCCCCCAACCTCAGCAAGGAGCCCTCACCTGCAGCATCCAGACCTAAGGCATCAAAACAAGTTACCCTCTGTGAAAAGGAGTTCTAGCTCATTTTCCAGCTCACTTCATCCCTGACAGTCCTGAATAAACAGTCTTCCCTTCCACCCCTGCTTCCTTCTCATAGAGCAGGACTTTATGGGAGACTTATTTCTTCAATTAAAAAATAAAGAAAATCTTTAGGGAATGCTTAAAGATACCTATTTTTTATGGTACTCTTAGCATGTACTCTTAAAAATTAGAATAAATATTCACTTGAATTAAATATCCACCAACAAGAAAATAGATTAAGTATGGTGTATCCATGTTATGGAGCAGGTAGCAGACATTGACAGTGTGCTTCCTATATTTCTTATTTCCCTTTACTATTGTTAAGTACACAGGCTCCTAATATGCATTTGTTACTGAACTGAACTTGGGTCCATTCACCTGTGTACAATAAAGCCAATATACTGATACCAGGTGGTAGTGAAGGAAAATGCAGTGCTTATTGCAGGCACCAAACAAGGAGTGCAGGCAGCTAATGCTCAAAAACACCCAGACCCTCTGATGGCTTTTAGAGAAGGTTTTCAAAGACAGGTGAGGGAGAGTACTGTGGGGTGCGTGATCAGCTCCTGGACATTCTTCTGATTGGTTGGTGGTAAGGTAATCAGGAGTCAACAGGGACCAACCCTTCTGGGGTCTTTGTGCTTGTGGTCAGCATGGAGTTAACTTCTTCCACCTGGTGGTGGTTTCAGCAAAACAGCTCAAAGGATATGGCTCAGAGTATTATCTATCGTCCTTGAGGAGGGGCTAAAAGTCCTTAACTTTGTTTAACTTTGTTTAACTTTGTTTAATGGCTAAACTATTATTATTTTATCTTGCTTGACAGTTTTCCTTTGTTTCTGCATTTTCTCACTTCTCTGATTAAGTGTATTCTTTGGAACTCAGGGAAGGCCTGGGAAGCTAAAGTTTTTCTACAAACAAGAAGCAGGCAGAGGACATGGGAGCAGTCTGGCCCAGAAAGGCTCCATAGGGTCCTGCTCAGTTACACATATACTCCAACAGTCAGCACCTGGGGCTTTATCAGAATACTGCCCTAGAGACTGCTGGCATCTACTTTGCCTGCAAGCAAAAAGGCCTGGGAAGCAACTTGGGATTTACATCCTACCAGGGACAGCCTTGGACCAATAACTGGCACTGGCAGAGGCCGAGGTATAAAGACTCCAGCACTCATCTCTAACCTGGATAACTCTGTAGGAGGAATATAAAAAGAAATGCATGAAAATGATAAACAGCAAGTTCAGAGTAGGAGACATAAGGTATGGTAGTCAGGGCAATAAATGAGATCTGGAAGAGAAACCCCTGGGCTTCATCTGTATCAGAAATACCGTATTTTTAAAGCCAAGTGGTGGATATATGAGTGATCATTGTATTAGTTTTTATGTGACATTTTATGTGTCTGAAATATTTTATAATATTTTTAAAGAATTTTTGGAAAGATTGACAAGGTAATGCTCCATGCTTTTCATTAATATTAAGATATATATTGTCATGTTAAAAATGTTAAAAAGACCCAGCGTCCTCACATTTGTCCTTCAAAGAGGGTGCATCTATCTACCCAAATTTAGGGCTAAAAGAGAAATCCTTAAAAAAAAATTCTATAACCACCTAATCTTCCACTTCTCCTACTGACTCCACTTTTTCTATTTTTGATATAGCTCATCAACACACTTTTCCCCATGGTTTTCCCTCACTTATCTTCCCAACAGTGACCTCATGGTCACCTATTTCAAGAATGCACATTCATGATTTGAATCATCTATCCCCTTCATCTTCAGCCTCATCAAAATTCAGCCCTGGGTAATATATGTTTTCCCTTTTGCCTACTTCTGTTTCAAGGCTCCTGACTTTTACCATTTAAGTGATAAAACTCTGCCAGTGGACTTCTCTGTAAGTTTTTCTATGAGAACAACTGTTTGTAGGCACTTTGAGGATAGAGATTGTGTCTCCATTGTAATTTCTATCCCTGTATTAGTTAGCTAGGGCTGCCATAACAAAGTACCTCAAACTGAGTGGCTTGAACAACAGAATTTATTGTTTCACAGTTCTGAATGCTGGAAGTCTGAGATCAGGGACCCTATAGGGTTGGTTCCTTCTGAGGGCTGAGAGAGAATCTGTTTCATGCCTCTCTTCTAGCTTCTGGTGATTTGCTGGCAGTCTTCGATGTTCCTTGGCCTATAGAAGAATTATCCCTATCTCTGCCTTCATGTTTACGTGGCATTCTCCTTGAGTGCGTGTCTCTGTGTCCAAATTTCCTCTTTTTTATATGGACACCAGCTATACTGAATTAGGGGTTCACCTTAGTCCTGTATGACCTCATCTTAACTAAGTACATCTGCAACAACCCTATTTCCATGTAAGTTCATATTCTGAAGTACTGGGGTTAAAACTGCAGCATAGGAATTTTGGGGAGACACAATGCAACTCATAAAAATCCCCTATGTCTGAGATCAGAGGCAATGAGTTGTTTTCTTTCCTTGAACTAAAAACAGCCCCCTGTAGAAAAGGCTTTAGCTTGTTACTCAATAAATATTCCTTGAATTCAACTGAAAAGAGTTGAAGACATTGTCAATTTCGGTTTCAATTTGAGCCCTTTACTTCAGTCAGTGTCCTGTTGTCATATGCAATACTCCAAGTAGTTTGTCTTTTAAGTATTCTCTTACCTACCTCTTTCCATTAAACGGGAGAGCATTATTTTCCACACAATGTAGGCTTGGAACACCACTATATTAATTTCCCTAATGGGTTCTTCTGACTTACAAATGCAGGGTTTACTTTGGCTTGCATATGAAGTTTGATTGCATGCATTCATAATTGAGTTTCCTTTTTGATTTATTAATCAGAACCATCATATCTCAAAATGATAATTAGCTGGCAAGTTGTGGCAAACATATACAAAGTTATAGATATCTTTTACTTTCTGTCTGCATGTTAATATTTTCTAATAAATCATATAACTGTAAAAGTGACAGAATACCTAGACTAAATATTTTACTTTTATTGAAAGTGTGACATTTTAGAGTAACATTCTTAAATATTCACAATGTTTATGGCTTAATTAATCTGCTTCTCCAAAATTTGACTCTTTAATATTTTGAAATGACTTCATAGATATTTTTTACCATTCAACATGGAAGACTGTTGGGTTACATGTTCTGAATTTAATTTATACAGTATTGCCTGTGGAAGGATGTTGCTATAGATACATAGATATAGATACAACATTTCCATTTTCCCATTTACAGTTTCACTGATACTGTAGTAGAAAAAACAAATTATCATTCAACACATTTGAACATTTTCATATCTGAGTGCCTATACATAAATAAATGTGAAAGGTATTAACTGATACAACTTCTTTTCTAGGCAGATATGCTGAAAGCATCCAATGACTTCAAAATATTTAAGCAAGGAAAATTAACGAACACACAACTAGAGCTTTCTGATTAGCTTTTAATCCTTTTTTTTTAAACCAGCAATTACTTGGGAGATTGGAGGGATTGAGACAGTCAATTTCTTAAAGTACCTTTTGTAGAGAATAGCCTAGGCAAGATCTTAAATAACATTAAGATCATGGCTCATTGGAGAGCACAGGGGACCAACGTCTGAAAGGTCAAAATTCTACTCCCAGTTTCTCCTATTTGCTCTTTTATGGAGAAAATTAGAGAACTGAATGACCCAGTAGAAGTTTTATGCCTTTGGAAGCTACTTCTATTCAAGCCTCTGTTGATCCTTTCATATTTTGGGGGAACAGAAAGAGCAGAACAATGAATATACTTGCCTTACAGAGAGCACAAAAACTGTAAGATGCTTTATCAATTTTTTCCCACAAGAGAAAGATCACTAAGAGCAGGTTCACCAAACTTCTCTCCCAAGGAAGTTATTTTTTTTCCCCACATTTGTGTTGAGAACTGGTCTATGTCAATTGGGTCATAAAGTCTTTTTAGTGGATAGCCGTACCAACCAAAACAATAGAGGTGACTGAGATTGAGTGACCACCCCCTCAAACTTGCTTCAAGTTAAAATTAGAGCAAATCAGGAAAATTCTGCCTCATATATCGATATTTATCATACAAACATTTTTTAACAAACAGGAACAAGGCATTTGTACAATTTGTTCTGTGAGATAATGAAGTCCCAATTCTCCATTCTTATAGGGGATCCCTAAATATCTTTCCTGAAAAAAATATCATTTGAGGAAGCCTAAACAACAGCCAGAGAGCCAGGAGTGTATAGCCTTGCAGGCCAGGCAATCAGACATCTTCAGATTAACTGTCCCAACCACTTAGGGATTATTGAGAGATTCGAATCCATCCCTCAAGTGACAGGATAGCTATAGGCCTCTCTGCATTCCTATACTCTGATTATGCAAGAGGAGAAAGTTATCACCGAAATATTTTAGCTAATCCACATATCTTAAATGCCACTAATCTCACCAATGAGGATCCACTTCTAAACCCATTATACTGGCTAACAATTCACCAATTTAACCGATGGAATTCCTTTTCTGATGTTGATCATTCTAATTATTAAAGCTTCTGAATGTCCATCAACAGAGAAATGGATAAAGAAGATGTGGTACATAAGTACAATGAAATATTACTCACCCATAAAACGGAATGAAATTGGGTCATTTGTAGAGATGTAGATGGACCTAGAGACTGTCATAAAGAGTGAAGTGAGTCAGAAAGAGATATACAAATACCGTGTGTTAACGCATATATGTGGAATCTAAAAAATATGGTATAGATTATCTTATTTGCAAAGCAGAAATAGAGACAGACACAGAGAGCAAACGTATGGATACCAAGGGAAGAGGTGGGTGGGGTGAATTGGGAGATGGGGATTGACATATATACAGTATGGGTACTATGTATAAAATAGGTAATTAATGAGAACCTACTGTATAGCACAGGGAACTCTACTCAGTGCTCTGCAGTGACCTAAATGGGAAGGAAATACAAAAAAAGAGGGGCTATATATACGTGTAGTTGATTCACTTTGCTGTACAGTAGAAACTAACACAACATTGTAAAGCAACTGTACGCCAATAAAAAATAATAAAGCTTCTGATATTGATCCCGTATAAATAGCTAAATCAGTTGTATCAATCCCCTCTGGAGTCTGGGCTTCCTTTTAGAATGCTAGTGAGCCATCACTGAGATCCCAATAACTGGTCGTCACATCGAAAGTGTAATGTAGGAGGAGCTTCAAGATGGTGGAAGAGTAAGACGCGGAGATCACCTTCCTCCCCACAGATACATCAGAAATACATCTACACATGGAACAACTCCTACAGAACACCTACTGAACGCTGGCAGAAGACCTCAAACCTCCCAAAAGGCAAGAAACTCCCCACGTACCTGGGTGGGGCAAAAGAAAAAAGGGAAAACAGAGACAAAGAATAGGGAAGGGACCTGCACCAGTGGGAGGGAGCTGTGAAGGAGGAAAGGTTTCCACACACTAGAAGCCCCTTCGCGGGCAGAGACAGCAGGTTGTGGAAGGGGAAGGCTTCGGAGCCACGGAGGAGAGCGCAGCCACCGGGGTGCGGAGGGCAAAGCAGAGAGATTCCCGCACAGAGGATCGGTGCTGACCGGCACTCACCAGCCCAAGAGGTTTGACTGCTCGCTCGCCGGGGCGGGCAGGGCTGGGAGCTGAGGCTCGGGCTTCGGTCGGAGTGCAGGGAGAGGACTGGGGTTGGCGGCGTGAACACAGCCTGAAGGGGTTAGTGCACCACGGCTAGCCAGGAGGGAGTCTGGGAAAAAGTCTGGAGCTGCCAAAGAGGCAAGAGACTTTTTCTTCCCTCTTTGTTTCCTGGTGCACGAGGAGAGGGGATTAGGAGCACTGCTTGAAGGAGCTCCAGAGACGAGCGCGAGCCACGGCTAACAGCGCGGACCCCAGAGACGGGCATGGGATGCTAAGGCTGCTGCTGCCGCCACCAAGAAGCCTGTGTGCGAGCACATGTCACTATCCACACCGCCCCTCCCGGGAGCATGTGCAGCCCACCACTGCCAGGGTCCCGTGATCCAGGGACAACTTCCCCTGGGGAACGCACGGTGTGCCTCAGGCTGGAGCAATGTCATGCCGGCCTCTGCCGCCGCAGGCTCGCCCCACATCCGTACCCCTCCCTCCCCCTGGCCTGAGTGAGCCAGAGCCCCCAAATCAGCAGCTCCTTTAACGCCGCCCTGTCTGAGCGAAGAAGACAGACGCCCTCTGGCGACCTACATGCAGAGGCAGATCCAAATCCAAAGCTGAACCCCAGGAGCTGTGCGAACAAAGAAGAGAAAGGGAAATCTCTCCCAGCAGCCTCAGGAGCAGCGAATTAAATCTCCACAATCAACTTGATGTACCCTGCATCTGTGGAATACCTGAATAGACAACAAATCATCCCAAATTGAGGAGGTGGACTTTGGGAGCAACGATATATATATTTTTTCCTTTTTTTCTTTTTGTGACTGTGTATGTGTATGCTTCTGTGCATGATTTTCTCTATATAGCTTTGCTTTTACCATTTGTCCTAGGGTTCTGTCTGTCTGCTACAGTGTAGGACACCCTATGCCAAACAGCTAGCTAGACAGGAACACAACCCCATGCATTAGCAGAGAGGCTGCCTAAAATCATAATAAGGCCACAGACACCCCAAAACTCAGCAGCAGATGTGGACCTGCCCGCCAGAAAGACAAGATCCAATCTCATCCACCAGAACATAGGCACTAGTCCCCTCCACCAGGAAGCCTACACAACCCACTGAACCAATCTTAGCCACTGGGAACAGACACCAAAAACAATGGAAACTACGAACCTGCAGCCTGTGAAAAGAAGACCGCAAAAACAGTAAGTTAAGCAAAATGAGAAGAAAGAGCAACACACGGCAGATGAGGGAGCAAGGCAAAAACCCACCAGACCTAAATGAGAGGAAATAGGCAGTCTATCTGAAAAAGAATTCAGACTAATGATAGTAAAGGTGATCCAAAATCTTGGAAATAGAATGGAGAAAATACAAGAAACGGTTAACAAGGACCTAGAAGAACTAAAGAGCAAACAAAGAGAGATAAACAACACAATAAATGAAATTAAAAATTCTCTAGAAGGGATCAATAGCAGAATAACTGAGTCAGAAGAATGGATAAGTAACCTGGAAGATAAAATAGTGGAAATAACTACTGCAGAGCAGAATAAAGGAAAAAGAATGAAAAGAATTGAGGACAGTCTCAGAGACCTCTGGGACAACATTAAATGCACCAACATTCGAATTATAGGGGTCCCAGAAGAAGAGAAAAAGAAAGGGACTGAGAAAATATGTGAAGAGATTATAGTTGAAAACTTCCCTAATATGGGAAAGGAAATAGTTAATCAAGGCCAGGAAGCACAGAGAGTCCCATACAGGATAAATCCAAGGAGAAATATGCCAAGACACATATTAATCAAACTATCAAAAATTAAGTACAAAGAACAAATATTAAAAGCAGCAAAGGAAAAACAACAAATAACACATAAGGGAATCCCCATAAGGTTAACAGCTGATCTTTCAGCAGAAATTCTGCAAGCCAGAAGGGAGTGGCAGGACATATTTAAAGTGATGAAAGAGAAAAACCGACAACCAAGATTACTCTCCCCAGCAAGGATCTCATTCAGATTTGATGGAGAAATTAAAACCTTTACACACAAGCAAAAGCTGAGAGAGTTCAGCACCACCAAACCAGCTTTACAACAAATGCTAAAGGAACTTCTCTAGGCAGGAAACACAAGAGAAGTAAAGGACCCACAATAAGAAACCCAAAACAATTAAGAAAATGCTAATAGGAACATACATATCGATAATTACCTTAAATGTAAATGGATTCAATGCTTCCACCAAAAGACATAGACTGGCTGAATGGCTACAAAAACAAGACCCATATATATTCTGTCTACAAGAGACCCACCTCAGACCTAGGGACACATACACACTGAAAGTGAGGGCATGGAAATAGATATTCCATGCAATTGGAAATCAAGAGAAAGCTGGAGTAGCAATTCTCATATCAGACAAAATATACTTTAAAACAAAGACTATTACAAGAGACAAAGAAGGACACTACATAATGATCAAGGGGTTAATCCAAGAAGAAGATATAACAATTGTAAATATTTATGCACCAAACATAGGAGCACCTCAATACATAAGGCAAATACTAACAGCCATAAAAGGGGAAATTGACAGTAACACAATTATAGTAGGGGACTTTAACACCCCACTTTCACCAATGGACAGATCATCCAAAATGAAAATAAATAAGGAAACACAAGCTTTAAATGATACATTAAAAAAGATGGACTTAGTTGATATTTATAGGACATTCCTTCCAAAAACAACAGAATACACATTTTTCTCAAGTGCTCATGGAACATTCTCCAGGATAAATCATATCTTGGGTCACAAATGAAGCCTTGGTAAATTTAAGAAAATTGAAATCGTATCAAGTATCTTTTCTGACCACAACGCTATGAGACTAGATATCAATTACAGGAAAAAATCTGTAAGGAATACAAACACATGGAGGCTAAACAACACACTACTTAATAACCAAGAGATCACTGAAGAAATCAAAGAGGAAATGAAAAAATACCTAGAGACAAATGACAATGAAAACACAATGACCCCAAACCTATGGGATGCAGCAAAAGCAGTTCTAAGAGGGAGGTTTATAGCTATACAAGCCTACCTTCAGAAACAAGGAACATCTCAAATAAACAACCTAACTTTACACCTAAAGCAATTAGAGAAAGAAGAACAAAATACCCCAAAGGTAACAGAAGGAAAAAAATCATAAAGATCAGATCATAAATAAACAAAAAAGAAATGATAGAAATGATAGCAAAGATCAATAAAACTAAAAGCTGGTTCTTTGAGAAGATAAACAAAATTGATAAACCATTAGCCAGAATTATCAAGAAAAAAATGGAGAAGACTCAAATCAATAGAAAGTGAGATTAAGAAAACACTCCCATTTACCATTGCAACAAAAAGAATAAAATATCTAGGAATAAACCTACCTAAGGAGACAAAAGACCTGTATGCAGAAAACTATAAGACACTGATGAAAGAAATTAAAGATGATACAAATAGGTGGAGAGATATACCATGTTCTTGAACTGGAAGAATCAACATTGTGAAAATGACTCTACTACCCAAAGGAATCTACAAATTCAATGAAATCCCTATCAAACTACCACTGGAATTTTTCACAGAACTAGAACAAAAAATTTCACAATTTGTATGGAAACAAAAAAGACCCCGAATAGTCAAAGCAATCTTGAGAAAGAAAAACGGAGCTGGAGGAATCAGGCTCCCTGACTTCAGACTATTCTAGAAAGCTACAGTAATCAAGACAGTATGGTACTGGCACAAAAAACAGAAATATAGATCAACGGAACAGGATAGAAAGCCCAGAGATAAACCCACGCACATTTGTCACCTTATCTTTGATAAAGGAGGCAAGAATATACAGTGGAGAAAAGACAGCCTCTTCAATAAGTGGTGCTGGGAAAACTGGACAGCTATATGTAAAAGAATGAAATGAGAACACTCTCTAACACCATACACAAAAATAAACTCAAAATGGATTATAGACCTAAAAGTAAGGCCAGACACTATTAAACTTTTAGAGGAAACCATAGGCAGAACACTCTATGACATAAATCACAGCAAGATCCTTTTTGACCCACCTCCTAGAGAAATGGAAATAAAAACAAAAATAAACAAATGGGACCTAATGAAACTTAAAAGCTTTTGCACAGCAAAGGAAACCATAAATAAGACCAAAAGACAACCCTCAGAATGGGAGAAAATATTTGCAAATGAAGTAACTGACAAAGGATTAATCTCCAAAATTTACAAGCAGCTCATGCAGCTCAATATCAAAAAAACAAACAACCCAATCCAAAAATGGGCAGAAGACCTAAATAGACATTTCTCCAAGAAGATATATAGATTGCCAACAAATACATGGAAGAGTGCTCAACATCATTAATCATTAGAGAAATGCAAGTCAAAACTACAATGAGATATCATCTCACACCAGTCAGAATGGCCATCATCAAAAATGTACAAACAATAAATGGTGGAGGGGCTGTGGAGAAAAGGGAACCCTCTTGCACTGTTGGTGGGAATGTAAGTTGATACAGCCACTATGGAGAACAGTATGGAGGTTCCTTAAAAAACTAAAAATAGAACTACCATATGACCCAGCAATCCCACTACTGGGCATATACCCTGAGAAAACCATAATTCAAAAAGAGTCATGTACCACAATGTTCATTGCAGCTCTATTTACAATAGCCAGGACATGGAAGCAACCTAAGTTTCCATCAACAGATGAATGGATAAAGAAGATGTGGCACATATATACAATGGAATATTACTCAGCCATAAAAAGGAATAAAAGTGAGTTATTTGTAGTGAGGTGGATGGACCTAGAGTCTGTCATACAGAGTGAAGTAAGTCAGAAATAGAAAAACAAATACTGTATGCTAACACATATATATGGAATCTAAAAAAAAAAAAGAAAATGGTCAGAAGAACCTAGGTGCAAGTCAGGAATAAAGATGCAGACCTACTAGAGAATAGACTTGAGGATACAGGGAGAGGAAAGGGTAAGCTGGGACAAAGTGAGTGAGTGGCATGGACATATATACACTACCAAATGTAAAATAGATAGCTAGTGGGAAGCAGCCGCATAGCACAGGGAGATCAGCTCGGTGCTTTGTGACAACATAGCGGGGTGGGATAGGGAGGGTGGGAGGGAGGGATATGCAAGAGGGCAGAGATATGGGGACATATGTATATGTATAACTGATTACTTTGTTATAAAGCAGAAACTGACACACCATTGTAAAGCAATTATACTCTAATAAAGATGTTAAAAAATAAATGAAAATAATGTGTAATATATAGTAAGTAATTTACAGTAAATTACAGACATCATAGCATTACAGCAAATCTCTAAGATACTGAGATCTTTTATGGTACCATTGTTCTATTATCTGCCTTCCTCTTTTTTTTTTTCTTTTTCTTTATGCCTATGCTCTCCTTTATGCTAATAGGCATTCTCTTTTGGCTTCTTCTCTTCAATTTGTCGGTCAGTATGTCTCTGATTTCTTATGTTTGGCTTCCTAGGAAATAAGCTTTTCCTGTTACTACCTACATTGATAATTTCTCCAAAAGAGGTCTCTAGACCACCTGCTTCAGAATCATGTGGGATAAACTGTTAAAAATGCATATTCCCAAGGAGCACCTCTGAGTTTTCTCTAGAAATCTGCAGTTTTAACAGACACACCTTCTTCATGGTTCTTATACACACTGTTTAAAGCACATTCTATTTCGCATGTTCCAGTCAAGTAATAAGATTCGTATCAAACATAAACTGTGTGCAGATGGTTTTTATTTGGTATTTTTACTTGGTTCATCTACTTTTCAGCACGTTGTGGAACCTTCATAAATATTCAATAACTGTAAGGCAAACTCTCAATTATTCAGGTGTGAATTAACTAGCTGATGGATTATCCAAGCTCTCAGCTTCTTCCGCCTTCTTCTTAATGTGTTGTGGCTATTTCTCTGGGAACAAATCACTCATCTGTTGCAACTTGTTAGCAAGTTTGATAAAAGGCTGAGTTTCTAGGCATATTGAAATGAAGTTGGGGGTTTTCTGTGTAATAAATATCCTACCCAGAAGGACTACCCCTTCTACAGATAATTAAGAGCTGGCTATAATATCTACCCATCAAACAAGGGCAGAAAACACTGGCCTGACCCATTTGGTGGGAAATAAAATTCTTCATAATTGCTGTCACAAGTTATAATACATATTCCTAAATATCCACACAAAACACCATAAATACAGTTAGAATATCAGGTAATTAAACAGAGGGTAAAAATTTCTTCCCACAGGGGTTTCAAAATGCCATTGATAGTATCCTTAGACAAAATAGGGAAGAAGTTAAACAAAAAGGGACAAAGAAAATCCTTTCTTCTCAGATACATTCTACACAAATACAGTAGAAAACAGAATATTTGGCCATCTCTAATAAGATTTATCTACTTCACCCCTTTTTCCATCTCTTACGCATATTTCTGTCCATAGGGTTTACTCAGGTCTCCTGGTATATTACTGCCGTATGACATGATTATAGGCATACCCAGTTTTAGGACCTTTCTTACTCAATGGCAAATTCTTACATATCTGTAACCGTCTGGTCATTTAACATACAGAGCCTGAATTACTCACTTTCAAGTAATTTATGAGCAACTCAACATGGTGATTCATGCCTCTGAACAGAAAAAAAAGAAAAAAAAACTTTTTGATTTCAGCAAAGCCTAATAGTTTAATGGATTTTAGCACATAGCATACTCACTTCACTCTAGTATACTCACTATCCACAGAGGTCCTTTGTCAATCCCCACCAGCACACACACTTCCATTTTCTTCTTCAAAACAGGTGTCGTGAAGGCTTCTCTAATTTTTTCACTAGCCTCTGCTATTCATCTGCTCAGGATTCCTAGGCCTTTCACAAATAAGCGTTTCAAACTCACCAGATCTAGGAGCTGTGGGATAACAAAGGACCTCTAAGAACACCTAAGTTTAAATGATCATAGAGGATCTTCTGGAGGGTCTATATTAGTTTCTTTCAGGATCCTTGGTGTCCCCTATGTGGCGTCAACTCAGTCACTGACCATACATTTTTTAGCAGAGTCTCAGTTTTCCCACCTGCAAAAATGTGATACCACTTATGTGGTTCATTGTAAACTTGGCCTGTCTATAGCATAAATAGCTTCCTGTGAACAGAAAGCCAGCTGAGACCAGGAGACATGGGGTTTAAGAACAAGTTCACAAATAGCCACACCGTTCAATCATTGCCTGCCCTCTCTCTCAATTCTACCATCCCTGAAGGCTGGGGCAGGGTAGGATGGGGGGAGAAATGGAATAATGACAGATGACATGTGGACTTCTATAATATGTTCTTAAGAAAGAAGCAGGTAAGATAAATTCTTATCCAGTCACTGTAATCCTTTCTTAAAAAGCCAGCTTCTGTCTGCTGTTGCTTGATCACAGACTATGTGATCTGTGTATGAGAATTATGTGTTGGAAAGTGTGGGTTTATGAGACCATATTCAGTTGGATTATGTAAGTGGCAAAGTCCTTGATGGAAGTCAACTATAATATGCTTAATTCACACACTGCCTTATTATTCTTTAATATCGAGCCTCCTTGCTGTAATCTTGGTATTGTTTGCATGGAAGATAGTGCTTTAGATAGACTCAGGCCAAAATGATTTAATGCTTTTTTTAAGTGCTCTATATAACCAGGAACTGTTAAGAAACTGCTGCAGGAGTTTTGGGGTAAAAGATGAAATCCTAGCATAGATTTTCAATATCAAAAAAGAAAAAAAGAGTAGGAATAGAAGCTATGATTTTGATAATTTTCTTTCCAAAAGGTTTAACCTCGTTCCCTATGCACACTGCAAAGCTGTTTAGATTCTCATTTCAGTCAGAATACCTTTGACTGCCCCAGTGTGGCTGCTGAGAACTTGATTTAGGATATACCGTGCACTAGTGGATTATGCAGTCCATCATTGTTCCTGAGAGGATGAGCACTTTGTGCTTTCCAGATGAAAAATGGAAAAGTTTCAAAGAATCTATGTAAATCCCAATTAAATTTAGATCCAAAATTATATTGTTCCTTTCCTAGCCAAAAGGATTAAATTATATAACAAGTCTTTTTCAACTCCAATTTCAAGTTCTGGTTCTTACCTATTAAATCACCCAAAGTGCTTTTACGGGTCTACCAAATAATACTACAACTTCCAACCCTAAAGAATGCTACTTTCTGGGCCTCCCTGGTGGCGCAGTGGTTGGGAGTCCGCCTGCCGATGCAGGGGATACGGGTTCGTGCCCCGGTCTGGGAGGACCCCATATGCCGCGGAGCGGCTGGGCCCGTGAGCCATGGCCGCTGGGCCTGCGCGTCCGGAGCCTGTGCTCCGCAACGGGAGAGGCCACAACAGTGAGAGGCCCGCATACCGCAAAAAGAAAAAAAAAAAAAAAAAAAAAAAAAAAAGAATGCTACTTTCTGCTGCATACTTCTTGCCTTTATAATGATAATCCCATGCTCTTCTCCCTGCATCTCCTCTCTGAATAGTGACTGCTATGACCAGTCCTTTTTCCAAACTATTCTTATTTCTGCAAATTAGGTGAGTTTTTTGGCTTTCAAGACCAGTGCTTTATTTACTATAATTCCTTTTACATATTGAGAGGAGTAGAGGAGTAGTTATTGGAAGTTTAGGAAGAAAAGAAGACTTGCACGGTCACTGAAAATAGTGAAGGTCCCATGGAGGCAAAATAGACAAATGCATCAAGGAGAGTGGAAGTATACTGCTGCATCCCTAGCCTACGGTTTTTTTGGTTTTAAAAGAAAGACAGATAAAAAGGAAGGAGAAAGAAGGAAATTTTTAAAAGTGGGAGGAAGGAGAAAGAGGAAGGGGAAGGAGCCCTTTATAGGAAGGAGGGACAGAAGGAGGAGGGGAAAAATACCTTTGAACGTGTCAAAGTGAGTGCTCCTTAAATCCTGCTAAGATTGATTTTGTTACCATTTTGTATAAGCGACTTCTCTCAGGGTCATGTGAGAGCAGAAACTTATTCCTTACTCTGAAAAACTAAACTATATATTTTTCCTTAAAACTGATTTTGCTAAAATGGATTTTTCATATTGAAACCTCAGCTTTGATTCATTTGCATTCCAAAGTGAAAATGATCTGGGTAGTGAGAAGGAAATGGAAACTTCACCAGGTAAAACTTCTGCATACATCATAGCAGAAATGTGCAGAGGTGAGTCTCTGTAAATCAAATGCCTGTACGCCTGACCCTTTAAAAAAAAAAGTCCCTAAGGAGACTGGCTATTAATAGGACCCTGTTGAGAATTCTCTTTTTAAATGAAGAAACTTCTTTAAAGATTAATTATCCTCACACTACTTCCTTATCACTAGTTTGTGTTTCTTTTCTTTAAAGTCAGAGTTGCAAGCATTTGGTTTGTAAAAACTCATTTCTGAGATATTACTTCAATAACCTCAATGTGAAAAGAAGCTGAAGTGTAGAAGGGAAGCATAGAGACAGGAAGAGGGAGAAAGAGAAGGAAGAAGAAGAGACCCAGGAAGGACAGTGACATGAATATTCCAACCAATTCCAGACATAGCAGGGGAGGAGAGGAGATAAAACCATTGCTTTGAATCAATAATATCCCCATCCACTTTTCACTGATGGAAGATGAGCTGAATTAGTAGTTATTGAAACATGAACCTCCTCTGTGTTTCTCTGGCAGTTCTGGGATGTCTTGCCAGCAGCCTAACCTAATCTGGCAGAAAACAGGTTAGGATCAGGTTGAGACTATTAATCCCACTCTAGGTCACATGTAAGGATGGGTATACCACAATTTGAGGACCTCAAAACAAGCTTCCACAAGAAAAGGCCCCCAAATCAGGGTAACCCTTATTCCACGGGCCTCTGTAGACCGGGCCATTGACCAAGTCCATCCTCTTAAGAATCTATTTGCTCCAGACTTGCACTTCTGAGCATATGGAGGAGCAAAGGCCTCATGCCCCAGCATTTAGTCCAGGGCCATCTCAACCAACTTTTGCTGACATATGTCTGACTGCTCTAACAAAAACTGCATCTTGCTGCCCGCAATAATTTTTAATTATAACTCTACTATAACAAGAATATATTTTACCCTTGATTTAAATAATATAACTTATGTAGTAGTAAGGGGTAAAAGCTTTTCCCAAAGTCTTTAAATATTCCAAAGAAAAGAGTGGTATTTTGTAAGAAAGAGCTATACTTAAAATGATGTGAATGCAAAAAAACAAAGAAATGTAAAAGCTAAGCATAGCACTCTACCGAAGGAAAAACAAAAAAACAAAAAATCCTAGATGATTAGGTAGTGATTCATTGCCCAAGAAATATGTCTATGTGAGTGGTAATGGAAGCATATTAACAGCACCGTGTTCCTTTTCTAAGTATCTGAAACTGTATTCCAACCAAGTGCACATGTTGTCTCAATTCTACTACCCACCTAAGGATTTTAATAAGGCTACATTGATCCCCACCAGCTCGCTTACTAATGCTTTATAACACACTCAGGCAAGAATGGTTGCAATGTACTTCTTCTCAGCAATTCCTTTTTATCCATTTGAGCATGCAGTTTTCAAGAATATTTGGGTACTTCTGGCTATACAAAATAATTTTCCTTTTAGGCAATAAAATAATTTACCTAATCATTTTATTAATTAATAAGCCCATATTCTGCCTTTTCAACATAAAAAAGATGAAACCAAATTTTCTCTAGACAGGACCACCAGCTTCTGCTGGTTTCTGCTAGTGTTGTAGCCCTGTGCCTTAGAGGAATCAGGAAAATTTAATTAATGAGTTTGAATCAAGTCCTTGAAAAGTATAGTACAATGGCTTCTGCTTATTGCAACCACTTTAGGAAATGGTTATTTGAGCCTAATAACTGACTGATTCAATTAAAAGGAGACAGGAAAAACTTTTGCTGAAGCAGGCACTCTGTTACTCACTGCTGTCATCTAATCATCTAAAGCACATCTCTTAAACCACAACCTTGTAAGCTGTGGTTCTCCATCTTTTCCCATCCTACTTTATTTGAAGACTATGGCACAAACCCATTTTTTTTTTACTCACTTCACCAAGAATCCTCAGCCAGGAGGTATAGTGTGCTTCGGAATTTGGGGTGAGATTACATGAGCAATAAAACCTTGCAAGATTCTAATATATCAAGATACACAGCCATATGGGGGTTTTTGCTCCCATTCAGATGAAAATCACATCTCGGGGGTCTGTGCTTTGCGGGAGATAAACTATTGAATAAGAAATAACAGTACACTGTTATTCATTTAATTCACAACAAGAAGAGCAGAAAGCAGTCAGAGACCTGCTTCAATTCTGGTTTTATGGTTATATAAAACCCGCAGACCTTGGATGGGAAGTTTAAAGAGTAACAAAGACCCAGTGGAAAGTGACAACCCAAAGAATCTACATAGCATAACTCTTGTTTTGGACCCTAGAAGACCAAAATGTAACTTTATTAGCATA
Source organism: Mesoplodon densirostris (assembly GCF_025265405.1). Taxonomy (NCBI): domain Eukaryota; kingdom Metazoa; phylum Chordata; class Mammalia; order Artiodactyla; family Ziphiidae; genus Mesoplodon; species Mesoplodon densirostris. The sequence continues at coordinate 46,145,257 of NC_082665.1, forward strand.
ACTTTGGAATTCACTTTATGATACAGGGGGTAATAACCTTATCTGAAACACTTGTTCTCTATAATCTCAGAATATGTATCTATATACCTTATAAGAACAAAACCTAATTTATTACATCAGATCTTTTAATTGAACTTCAGGAATGCTTACGTGGTTAAATTAAATCTTAAATCAGAAGTAGATTATTGTTGTAATGGATGTCAGCCTGTAGTCTTTTAACTTAAAAGACAAAAGAATGGCTGACTTATCTATATTCGAAAATGTATGCAGGAGTAAAAAGAAAAAATGTAAGTGATTAAAAGTGATCCAATTCTCAGTGTATTCTTAAGGTAGAGCCAACAACATTCCTGTTGCACTAGATATGAAAAAAAAAAATTTTTTAAGGCAAAAAGGAAAATTCCAAGGCTTCCTAGTCTACCTAAAAGGGAAGAATACATGGAGGAGCAGTTGGAGAGTGAAAATAATTGCTTGATTTTAGATATGTTGAGTTTTATGTGTCAATTATACATCCAAGGGAAGATGTTGAGTGGAAAGGTGTATATAAGGCTAGAGCTGAGGAAAGAGATCCAGGCTGGGGATATACATTTGGGAGTCACTGGCATATCAGTGATATTTAGAGCCATGAGACTGGATGAAATTGCCAAGAAATAAGAGGAGTCCTGGGGCACTCTGAGCTGAGAGGTTGAGAACAGGATGAGGAGATTAGTGAGAGGGAATAATCATCAGCGTAGAAGAAAAGTGAAGAATGGGTGGTGTCCAGGGATAAAAGTGAAAAGAAGTATTTCAAGGAGAAAGGAGTTATCAAGGAAGAAGACTGAGAACTGACAATTTGATTTAGCAAAAAGGAGGTCATTAGTGTCTTTGAAAGAGTAGTTTCAGCAAAGCAATGGAGGTAGAGGTTTGATTGAAATGGATTTAAAGGAAAATGAGGGGAGAAGCATTGAAGCCAGGAAGTATAGATAACTTCTGAGGAGTTTTGCTATACAGGGAAACAGAGACATGGGGCACCAGCTGGAAGGAGAAATTAGGTTAGTAGAACTTTTCTAAGGTCATAGTATGCTATGACCTTTCTCTCAGGAGAAAAAGAGCAGTGCAGATTTCCTGAAATTATGTCCTTGAGAATAGAATATAATGCACAAGAGGAATGATTGGCTTTAGATGGGAGTAAGAACTGTTCATCTCAAGTACTAGAAAGAAAACAGAGTACATGAGTCCAGATGTGGTCATGCCAGTTTGTTGAAATTCTCTTCAGGATAACTATTTTCTCAATCATGTTAGAAATATAAGCAGTTAAAATTGAGGATGAGGTAGGAAGTGTTAAGAAGAAAGGATTTGATATGGAATACTCATCAGGAGAGTAGGAAAGTTACCTAGGGTTTTGCCATCCTAAGTGGCAACCACTAAACATATGTATCTATTGAACACTGAAATATGGCTTGTGTAATTGAGAAACTGAATTTTTTATTGTACTTAATTTTCATTAATTTTAATTTTGATTTAAAAATTGATGCTCATTCCATTCTTTCGAAAAATCTCAGAATGTTTGGAAAAGCTTGAGTATGTAATTCTATGGTTTCAATCATAAATTTTAGAGAATTTAATACAGATCAAGCATTTTTAAATTGAGAAGTGTTCTCTGTGTAAGATACACACCAGATTTCATAGAATGAAAAAAAAAGTGAACTATCTCATTAATATTTTATATTCATTATGTTGAAATAATACTTAACTATATTGGATTAAATAAAATATATTTTAATTTAACCTTTTTACTCTATTTTTAATGTGCCTGCTAGAAAATTTTAAATTACACATACAGCTCACATTATATTTCTGTTGGAAAATGTGGGCCAAGGAAAATGGAATATGCTTCACTCCTGCTATGGAGGTAAAGAATCCCAGGAAGGTGATTCAGTTCTCCCTTTACTAGCACTTGACCTAAAAGCTTAGCATTTAAAGTGAGAGAAGTAAAATCTTCCATATCATTGTGTTTTGTCTGTTTCTCCCAGGACTCTAATAGTTTTGCTTTATATATTTTGATGTTGGCTATTTGATATACAAAATTTTATAACTGTTATTTTCATTCTTTTTAATATGACTCGTACAAACCCTGATTTCACTTTTGTTTTGATTGATGTGGAATATTTTTATACATTCTTTTATATTTAGTCTTAGTCATTTTATTTCGGATATATATCTTGCAAACAGCACATAGTTAGGTGAGTGTGTACACACATGTATGCATGAGACTCAATCTGAGAGTCTCTGTCTTTTAATAAATAATTTAACACATCTTCATTTATTACAGTAACTGATATGCTTATTGTTAATTCTGTCATCTTAGTTTTCCAAACTATCTTTTATTTTCCTAGTTTTGCTATATTAATCAAAATAACTCTGCTTATTTATGATTCATTAGTGAGTTAGTTGTCTACTAGTAGTTACCTTAAATTGCTTTTAACACATATTTTGTATCCCTACCCTATCAACTCTCAGAAAAGAATTTGCCTAGCTTTTACTTCTCCTGCACCACCACTTCTAAGATTTTAGCATTAATCTGTAATCTATTTAACCTCTTTCTTCATTTCAGTGGGAATTTAGAATGTGGAGGGCTTAGTCACACACAGTCAGGTAGTTTCCAGGAACTACAAGATAATCACGGAATTCTGTGTGTAGTAGTATACAAAGTGTATTAGTTCCCCATAAGTGCCTAAACCAATAAATCACTACTTCTAATATGCAAAATGCATTCTGTGGTACTAGTGGGCATGATAAACAGGTTGCAGGAAGCTGTTTAAAAGTAACTTTAAGTATCTCATGCCTGATTAATGCACTATAATATGGGACATGCTTAATGAAAGAATCATTAACTGGAATATAATTAGATGTTTAATTCAGTCCCTAGTCAATCATTTGTTTTTAAATACACCTAAGAGTAAACAACCTCAGCTATTTTGGTTTTTACCTTGATCTTGTCTTGAACGTGTGTAGAGGAGCATCTGTGGCATGTACAAAGAGGTACCAGATCCCTCAATATGCCAAAGCATCTTTCTTTGAGAAATGCTTTCCTGGGATACCCCAAAGATGGGCCCTTTTTAAGTTATTTTGAGTTTGTATTTCTGTGTTGTCGAGGGACACCAGCTTATAAAATGCTTAGAAGGCTCAACATTAAGACATTTGTTTAACCCTTTGTGATCCAAAGTATTTGACCATACAATTTTTTGCTTGCCTTACACTGGCAATTCATTTCCAGTGGAACCTATTTTGGGGAATGTTGCTGCATGATGTCCTGTTGTGAAATAGTTAGAGGAGTCAATTTCACTTCTTTAGAGTTACACTTGATTACCGAGCTCCCAAACTACTTCTTATATTTTTGATGTCTTTTAGGGTTTTAATGAAATACCTGTCAGCTTTGACTTTCAGCTCCCCTTCCTCCCTCACTGCTCAAATCTGCAAACAACTCAAATATAAACTCAATGGTGGGAAGGAACCAAGAGGTTGCAGCCACAGGCACATGTACTCAGACTCACCTCTATTCTCTGATATCTAAGAATTCAGTAACATGTCAGGCTCATAATGATCACTCCCTTATCCCTTACTGGGCTTTCTCTGAGAGAGTTGCATTATGGAAGCAGACTTCTGGTGGGCCAGGCCCACGGTGTACCATGTAGACATACCCAGCCACGGCTCGTGTTCTCTGGGATCTCTCAACAAGTGTGCACATATATGTCTCTAGTTAGACTCTCAATTCCTTGAAGGAAGCATCTGAGAACATGTTTACTTTTATATCTCTACTCTTTGCAGTATAGGTACTTGAGTGTTGCTGAATGAATGAGTCACAAAACAAATGTGAAAAGTGAAAAAATAGCTGGGTTCTCCAACTTCTCAATTATTTCAGAGGTAAGCACTTGAACAAAAATGCCAGGGCATGAGCTGATATCATCATGGTTTGTGTACTTATCAGTTTCCAAATATTTAGCATACTGAGGTGTTTTAAATAAAAGGAGCCAAGAAGGAATGAAAAGTCTTTGTATTTTTACTTTTACAATGAAAATCTATTAAGTATTTTTTTGTAACTGCTCTACCATACACATGCATAGGAAAAATATACAGAATCAGCATCAGGATTAACAAAAGGCAAAGGTAAGTAAGTAAAGACAAAAATGATAAGACATTAGGTTCATGGATCAATATGAAAAAACAAATAGCCAAATAGAAAAACATGAGAAAAGAAAGAGCAATTCACCAAATATGAAATACAAATGACAGTGAACATATAAAAAGCTGTTCAGCCTCACTAGTAATCAGAAAAATGCAAAGTAAAACAAGATTGTATTTTCAACCATCAGACTGGCAGAAATTAAAAAGATTTATAATATCCAAAGCTGGCAGTGTTAAGTAAAAATGAGCACTTTTTCATACACTGCTGGTGGGAGTATAAATTGATAAGACTGTTTTGAAGAGCATTTGGCCATATCACAAAATTTCAATTGTAACTTTTAGCCAACTAGAGCTCCTCCACAGAAATTCTTTCACATGAGAACCAACTTATGCACAGGATATTGATAGCAACATTATTTATGTTAAAGAAAAATTGAATGCAAATTGTGTCCTCCAATACAGTAATTTTAAATTAATAATTATACATTCATACAATAAAATATTATACAGATATTAAAAATAATGAAGCAGACTTTCATGGACTGACTTGGATAACTATAAAACATAGTGTTAAAGGAAAAAATTAAAGGCATATTGGAAATTTAAATTTTGAGCATAATATTTTTATATATACTTGTGTATGTTTATTCACTTAATAAATCTGTCACTTGCACAAGCTCTTTAAGCTACTCAAATATCTGATGCACTGATATGTTTTGAATTAAATACTACTTTACAAATAAAGATGAAAAATATGCTAAAACAGGGTTGATATAATACTCACCAAGCTCAACAGTTGTTCCTGACTAGGAGAGGGCCAAAGAGGATGTAATATGTTTTATTCTGTATAGTTCTGTATAGTTTGAATACTTTGTAACAAAAATGTATAACACGCATAATTTTTTAAATATATTTGGTCTCTGGTAACCATAAGGTTTGTTATAGCCATCATATAAAGCCTGCCCAGCTTAACACATACATGCCAAGCAGTTGAAAGTTTAGAATTACTGATTACAGAGGTGCGAGCAGCATCACACACTGACTCTTAGGTACTGACGCACATTGTTCCTTAATAATGGGCAACCGGGGCAACCGGTCTAATTCAATAAATCTAGTCTATTCCTTCCCTTCTTACATAGACTACTCAGATCACCTGGTAGGCTATGAGGCAGTTAGCCAGTCCTTCTATACAACTCTGATCTATCAGTTGAAGGTTAAGTGATGAAAACCATCACAGCTTTAAAAAGTTGAAGGAATAAAGATGATGGTGAAATGTCTCAACTCTGACCCCTCTATAGATCACTTTTCCGAGTACCATGGGAAGCTAAAAATAAGGTGTCTTAAGGAAAGTAAATAATCCCCAGGGCTTAATAAGGTTATCTAAAAGTGTTAGTATTTACAACCCACCTGAAGCATGCACTTTCTTTAGTTGACCCTTCTATTTATTGACATAAAGAACGGACAATGTCTATCTATATCGCCATACAATTTTACAATGCTGAGCAAGTAACGTCTCAATTTCCTCTTAGACAATGACTCCTCACTGCTCATATTGAAAATCCTTTTGCAGGAGTAATGATCTCCCTCTTAAATTGTGGTTGAATCACTTGTGCTCAATAGAGGGTGCATTTAGTTCGAGCAATACATTTTCCAGCAGCATGAACACTAACACGGAAGCCCCCTGTGCACAGTGCTCATGTCACATGGCTATTTTTCCAGTGAAGAATGCTGAAAAACTATCTAAGAGCTCATTTTCCTCTTGATTTGTCTGATTTGTCATCTGTATACCCTATGGACAGCTTGCCTGTCACTACTCAGTTGTTCAAAACAAAATACATTCTCTCATATTGGACGGTAAGAATTTATAAACACAGAGATGTCCCACCTAGTTACAGCTCAAATGGAACAAATGTCAGCAGCTGGCTGTCACCTGACTACATCTTAATAACAACAAAATCTTCCCTTCCATTTTGAATGCATTATTATAAATTTTATAGAAACTTTCTATAGTGCTTCCAGTTGTTTTTATTCTGTATCTACATTTTTCAGTCAGAAACCATTAGAAAAATCTGTTTCCTCTTTAAGAGAAAAAGAGGTCTTAGAATACTTTCGAATTATAATTTTTAATTAACCTAAATTCTCCTAATGTCAGTTAACTCAGTCTTTATTGACACCATGCTCTTGTGAACATATACAATTTTAATTACATTAAGGTGATATTTTAGTTCCTGACCATTGTATAAAAAAAGAGCCCTTTTCTGCAGTTGTCTGCCTTATATCACTACACTTTCTCTGATGTATGCAGCAACATTCATTTAATAAATATAGCTCCTGGTAATAACTGTTAATTGGGAAAAATTATAGAAAATAAACAGCATAATAACCCCCAATACATTAGCGCAGATGTAGTAACTATAAAAGGATAATGAAATCACCCTCTGAGGATTCAGTTGCTTTTCATATGTGGACCAGAATTAAAGTAATAAAAAACAAAACTTTACAATTTTACAGAGAGGAGAGTAGCTGGTGACAATTTGTCACAGTTTAATATGAAGCTTTCTAGCTTATTAAAAATTTTCTTTTTGAGTTCTGAATTCCCTGAAGCATTGTCAGTCCAGGAGCAAGTTAGCCCAAGGGTTGATTAATTTAGCTGCTCACCAGCCCCACAAAAAGCCTTACATATTTCTTTCCATATTACTGCTCTGCCCCTCTGTGGTCAGCGTAGCTTTCTTTCTGGTTGCAAGATAGCTGCTGAAGTTCTAGTCATCCCATCCAGACTTCATTACAGAGGAAGAAGAGAAGTTGTTCACTAAGCATTCCCAGAAGCACCTCAGCTGACTTCTGCTAGTATTACATTGGCCAATGCCTCTTCCTAAATCAACCACAGGCAAAGAGAATAGGATTGCCACCAGTGGTTTTGTGAATATGATTATGTGGAATAGGGTGAGTAACCCAACACAATCCTAGTTCTGCTCAAAAAAAAGAAATAGTTTAGTGAATGTTTATTGGATAGACATTAAAGAGTATTTGCTACTCCCTGGATTTACTGCGTCTTTACATACATGTCCACCTCTCCATGAAAATGTGTGCTGCCTGCGAGTGGGTGCTACTTTATATGTGCATTCGTATGTTCAAAGCATGTTAAATGTTCAGTAAATAACTCTCAATGAATGGATGAATGAATGAATATAAGAACAAGTATTTAATGCATAAGAATACAAGAAAAGTTACTGTGAAGTTAACAAAGCTTAAGTTTTAGAGGCTTCTTGTAAGAATCTAAGAAAAGCTATAGAAACATGTTCTTATGATCATCTATTATAAAATCTGCAAAAGTAAGATATTTTAACAGCAATTGGTTCAAATCACTGACTCCGCTCTGACAGACTTTCCTCCATCACATTTCTCCCAGTGCTGGAATGACCACAAGCATTTTGGGAATTCAGTTATCAGAAAGTTGAGTTGGGGATACATTTATTTTTAGTTCAGTGAGATATATTCATGCATTTCTAAGTCATTTCCATGTATAGTAATGTTACTGCTATCCACCTGGTATAGGAATGGTTTCCAGAAGTACCTCTCCACCCACCATGCTGAATCATTGCAAGATGATACAGAGGTGCAGGGCCAGAAACGTTAATATGATAGAACATGCCTTACAGGACCCAGCCCTGAAAGAATGTTAGCAGTGAAGGAGGAACAAGGATTGAAAGGGAGGGAGCCAGAAACTGGTCTGTTTAAATTTTTTTCAATCAGATATATAAAATTATAAGTAGAGGATCCAGTTCTTATCAAGATCCAATCAAAACAGTATCTCTCCTGTCAAAAATATATTTGATAATGTAATGCATACAATTTTAAAAGCATCATAACTTTTCTCACTTTTTTTTTTTTTTTTTTTTTTTTTTGCGGTATGCGGGCCTCTCACTGCTGTGGCCTCCCCCGTTGCGGAGCACAGGCTCCGGACGCGCAGGCTCCGGACGCGCAGGCTCAGCGGCCATGGCTCACGGGCCCAGCCGCTCCGCGGCATATGGGATCCTCCCAGACCGGGGCACGAACCCGTATCCCCTGCATCGGCAGGCGGACTCTCAACCACTTGCGCCACCAGGGAGGCCCACTTTTCTCACTTTTAATGGGTATTGCATGAAACAGAATTGATCAGAATCCCTGGTTGTGAGAAACAAATCTGTAGTAGTACTGAAAACAGCAAGTTTGCCTATAACAGCTAATATATTAAAATTGATAGGTTTTCTCAGATTTAGCAACCATCGTAAAAATTTACACGATATCACCTATAAAAGGTTATGAAGCTGAAAGAAATTTTTCTAAACTAATAATAAAACCAAATTTTGACCAACCATGATAAGGGAAAGATTGACCTTTTGTATTCTCTTTATAGAAAATTGTTATAAAACTGTTGTCAAATGAAGAGGTGAACAAAGTTACCTAGCCACAAATGAAGCTAATGGGTATGCCATTCCAATGTAGCAACAGCCTAAAATAAGAATAGTAGCTAATTCTTACTGAATGCTTTCTAAGGACGTTGCATGTGTTTACTTCTTTAAGTGTATTTACAACTCAATGAAGTTACCGTATATCCAGTATAGGCTATGTTATATAACAGTAGCATATAATCCCCCAAACCTCAGTGGCTTAGTACAGTAAAGGTTTATTTCTTGCTCACTGTCTATATCCTATAGCTAGAAATTGTGCTTTATATAGTGGTCACATAAAAACTTAGTTATGACAGTGCTTCTACCATCTGGAATATCTCCAATCATTGTAACAAGGAGAAAGGAATGACAAATAGCACATTGCCTCTTAAAAGCTTTGACTGGAAGTGAAAACAATCATTTCTACTTACATTTTGTTGACCAAAGAAAGTCACATGGCCACACCTAAATTCAAAGTTAGGCAAAAACAATCTCTCCTAGAATGAGAATAACAAATATTTATAAATAGCTAATAATAACTTCTACAGATACTATTATCACTAGTTGACATATAGGAAAACTGAAGCGTAGAAAAAATTAACTAACCAAAGATTATACAAATAATAAGATATAAGACTAAGCTTCAAATGCAGGCTTCAGAATCCACAAGCTTAACTTCTACCTTAACTTCTACTTCTGCTATGCTTCCTCCTCCTTTGATGTACATCTTTGGTAAATCCCTAAGCCCTGGAATGGAATGGCATTACCCCAAGCATTATATTCTTACTAACAATTATGACAAGTAATACGATTAAGATCCACACATTTTCTAGTTTATTGAGCAACATAGTTTACACTCTCAATCATCATATGCATTCAAAAAACATTTCTAAAGCACATTCAGAAGTTATACATGAATATAGTTATTTATATAGTTATTCACTTATTATTCAATAATAATTTATGAATAACTCTATAAGTAACTATATTTATAATATAGTTTTTCATTTATGATGTTATCACATCAGTTTCATGGAGAAAAATAAGAGGAGGAAATACTTCGAACACTGGAGGAAAGAATTATCTGGCAATTAAAGGGCCATCTATGGGACATTTAACAGCTGTAATGACTCATTGCCAATGATCAGTAGCCTGCCTTTCCTCCCTCCCTTCCCTCTTCCCTTCCTCCCTCCCTCCCTCCCTCCCTTCCTTCCTTCCTTCCTTCCTTCTTTCTTTCTTTCTTTTCTTCCTTCCCTCCCTCCCTCTTCCTATACTTCCTTCCACCTTCTCTTTTGCAGAAATGTATTGCATTTTATATGGCAGTTATTAGGAATTGGAGAGAGAAACAGGAATAAGATCTACCCCCAGTCCCCATGGCACTCACAATCACAGCCGTAAATGAGATGCATAAATGCAATGTAAGATTCAATGAGACAAACTGAAAGTCTCAGAAATTCAAACTCTACACATATGCCTGATTTTATAGGTACAGAACCAGGCTATAATTTGCCAGGATATGTTTATTACAGCTCTCATCCTGTGAATTTATTAACATCCTCTCTAATGCATAAGACCTTTTAGTTTCATTCACTGAGGTGTTTATAGCTGACATGCACTATCTTTCCTGGCTTTTATGCCCACACGTGTTGCTATAGCTTTTGTCTAGATAAGATTTCAAGTGTTTTCACCCAGAATTATAGTAAAGAGATGCATTTATAACCAGAATTATAGTAAAGAGATGCATTTATAACCATCAGGGAATACTGGATCTTGGATTCTGTGTTCTTTGACATCTGTTAGTAAATATCTTACTACCTTCACTGGCTTTAGAGTATTCATTGTTTACCTGTGGCACAGCAAAAAATATCTCCCATATTTTGTGGGGGGAAATTCTGTGTCTGACTCTCATGGTTCTGAGAGTTTACAGCCATCTGGCAGAAATTCTTACTTGTACTTCACCTGCAATGATTTGTGTGTCAGGCTTTTTGTCTCTTATGGTGCATGAAGAGGACAAATGAAAGTCCTTTCCCCTGCAATATCTCTCCTGCTCATAAAAGTTACTTTTCCAAACTTTAATTACTGGCATGATATCCTGTCCCCATTCTTACTGTCAAAGGTCTTATTTTGCTTTCTTTTCCAGTAGATCTTCAAGAGCTTTATGTATTTTAGTCTGCCATAGTTCCTTCGCTGTAAAGAACAAAGATACCTTTTGTGCTGTGCTACAGCTGGCTAGTGTCTTATCTCAATCTGTGTCTTCAGTTTTTTGTATAGAAGTACAGGTGGTTGTATATTTGTTAAAATATCATTGAAGGGCTTCCCTGGTGGCGCAGTGGTTGAGAGTCCGCCTGCCGATGCAGGGGACACGGGTTCGTGCCCCGGTCCGGGAAGATCCCACATGCCACGGAGTGGCTAGGCCCGTGAGCCATGGCTGCTGAGCCTGCACATCCGGAGCCTGTGCTCCGCGACGGGAGAGGCCACAACAGTGAGAAGCCCACGTACCGCAAAAAAAAAAAAAAAAAAAAAAAAATGAACATGGTGGCTATAATATATTCAAAAATGCTAACATTTAAACTGGAAGCAAATATTTTGTTTCCTTTTTAGTTGTCAGAGATTGTAATATAATGACATGTAGTAAGCATATTCCCTATTTCAGACTGAGACTGAGGAAGGATCCCAAATTAAGTTATTTTGTACTGCATTTTCCTTACAATTTTGTTGAAACCATTAACACTTTGGTATTATAGAAAGTTTGGGAAAACAAAACAAATAAAAAAGGAAGAGCTATTTCTGTAGAAATGCTGCATAATAAGCAGACCCCTACCCCCAAAAAATCCCTGGCTCACAACCAGCCTTTATTTCTTACTCATGAGTCTACAGGTCAGCCGTAGCAGCTCTGCTTAAAATGCCAGTTAAGTTCAGGTTTGTCTCACCTTTCTCATTCTGGGACCCATGCAGCAGCAGCTACGTATATCATGCCCTCTCATGGTGTAGGGCAGGAGTGCCAAAGTGACAGCCAAACAATCCAAGCACATTAAAGCCTCGGTTTGATATGACGTATTTTACCTCGCATTACATTGGCCAAGCGAGTCTCATGCAAGCTCTGTCAATGAGGCAGGGCTGTATCCTTCACTCACAGTGAGCAATGGCCAGTGCAGAGAGGAAAGGGAGACTTGTGACCAAGTAATGCAATCTATCATAAGTCTGCGTTATGACTCTCTGTCTTCCTCGTATGGAATATGGTAATTGCCAGGGGAAATTTCTAATCCTGTATGTCAGTGTACATAAGAAAAACCATCTTGACTTCTTGGGGTATATTTCTTCCGTTATTTGATATGTGGTTTTCTACTTCTACTTGTCTTTCATGCCTTCAATTTAGGTCAAAGAATGATATATGTTTCTAACATAATGTATTAGAATTCATATAAAACCACCTAATAATGTGGCTCTTTCTCAAATGAGATTATCACTTTTTTTTCTAAGTAACATGGTGGATACTTCTACCCACTTCTTTTCTAAATAAGATTATAATTTTTTAAAAACTAACTGGAGCTTTGGCCCACTTCTAAATATAAGAATGAAATAATTATTTCATTAAAACAATAAAACTCCTTTTATCCACAATAGAGCCATACTGTCTTTCCCAAATGAAGATTTTTAAATATTTTTGTATATTTAAATTTGTCATTATTCATTGAGTAAGCCAAAAATATAGATTATACCAATGTTTTAAATGCTCAATATAGTTTTATCTTTATTTCCTCAAAGTTCTCCTTCCCTGTGAAACTTGACATGCCTTATAATTGATATAACATTTCATAACTTGAAATAATCAAAAGATTGAAAAATCTTTGGTTTAGTTTTATACACATTAAACTTTAACGACAAATATGTTCAGTTTTGCCAAGTAATACCATCTGCAGATAATGGGGACTTATGAAGTCACATGAAAGTTCACAGAATATAAACTTTGATGTTTGTATTAGAGATTGGCCAAATGGTTTGTGTTCACTCAAACATCATGATGTTCGGCTGTTTCCAAGTCCCAGGAAATATGGCACAGCCAACAATCTGTCCTTCCAGTGTCAAAGTAAGATGTACGTTCAATTCCATTAAAATTGATGATGGGCTGAAAAACACACTGTTTGATTTTGGCTAGATGTGCAAAAATTAATTTTCTTCTGGAATCTAGTATTTGTTTGTTTGTTTTGTTTTTGTTTTTTGTGTGCCGGCTCTGAGAGCTGGCACCTATGAGGGAGGTGAACAGGGTCTCTATAGCTATGACTCCAGGCTAAGGTGAAGCCTCTTTAGCCCCTCCTGACAGCCTGCTCTGGGCTGCAACTGAGCAGCTGGAAACATGGAGCCTAGTTCCAGGAGCTGAGGGAGCCAGTCTTCATATTGCTGTGTTCTATTTTCAACAAGTTTATTGAGATACAATTTATATTCCACAAAGCTTATTTAAAGTATACAATTCAATGATTTTTCATTTACTTTCAGAGTTGTACAACTATCACCATAATCTAATTTTAGAACATTTTCACCATCCCCAAAAGAAACCCCCCCATTCATTAGCAGTCACACCCCATCCTGTTCTTCTCCACAGCCCTAGGCAACCACAAATCTACTTTCTATTGTTATATATTTGCCAATTCGGGACATTTCATGCAACATGTGGTCTTTTGTGACTGGCTTCTTTCACTAAGCATAATGCTTTCAAATTTCATTGTAGCATGAATCAGTACTGCATTCCTTTCTATTGCCAAGTAATATTCCATAGTATGGAATACTGTGTTTTGTTTATCCATTCATCAGTGATGGATGTTTGAGTCGTTTCCACTTTTTGACTATTAAAGGTAATGCTGCTATGAACTTTTGTGTACAAGTTTTTGTGCACACATATATTTTCAATTCTTTCGGGTATATATGTATATATACCTAGAAGTGAAATTGGTCCGTCATGGTAGACTTAGACATTGTAACGCTATGTTTAACTTTTTGAAGAGCTGCCAAATTGTTTTCCAAAGTGGATGCACCATTTTACAATTCTACCGGCAATGAATGAGGGTTCTAATTTAAATACATCCTTGCTAACATTGTTCTTGTCGGTCTTTTTAATTATAGCCATTCTAGTAGGTGTGAAGTGGTACCACACTATGACTTTGATTTATATTTCCCTAATTACTAATGATGTTGAGCATCTTTTCATGTTCTTATTAGCTATTCATATATTTTGTTTGAAACAACATCTGCTCCTTTTCCCATTTTTAAAATCAAGGTGGGTTTTTTTGTTATGTTATAACCGTCCCTTATGTATTCTGGCTATAAGTCCCTTATCAGATATAGGATTTGTAAATATTATCTTACATTCTATTGGTTGTCTTCTCACTTCCTTGATGACATCATTTGAAACACAAAAAGTTTAATTATTATGAAGTCAAATTTATTTTTTCTTTTGTTTCAAATTTCATCTTTTATGCTTTTGGTGTCATGTTTACAAAATCATTGCCTAACTCAAGGTCACAAAGATTTACTACTGTGTTTTTGTCTAAGATCTTTATAGCTTTGACTCATATTTAGATCTGCGATCCACTTTGAGTTAGTTTTTGTTTGTGATGTAAGGTGGGTGTCTAACTTCACTCAGTTGTCCCATACCATTTGTTGAAAGACTATTCCCTCCCATTGAATTGCCTTGACCCCTTTGTCTAAGATCAACTGGCCATAAATATTTATTTATGACCATTTATTTTTGGACTCTCAATCCTATTTCACTGACCTGTATGTCTGTTTACACCATCTAGGTTTTTATAGCTTTGTAGTAAGTTTTAAAATTCAGCAGTGTGAGTCCACTAACTTAGTTCTTCTTTTCAAGATTGTTTTGGCTATTGTGGGTCCCTTGCAACTCAGCCTGATTCTGAAAGTCAAAATGGAAAGCTCTTTTTAGCCCATTTTCTTTTTTGTTTGTTTGCTTTTTGCCTGAATCACACATAGAAAGCCTAGTAACTTATCTCATTAAATGAATGGCATGGGTGTGATTGAGGGAAGAGTTGTTGAATATAAATATACATATACATATGTTCACATACTAAAATATCTCCAAGCTTTAGATATTATCATAAAATTCTTGCTTAAGGAAAAGTATGTATTTGAATTTCATATTCTAATAACCCTAACACCCAATTCGTGTGGCAGCTTATGTATCTCCTTGCACTAAAATATTAACTGAAGCAGTAGTTGTAAATTAACATCCATGTGAACATAATTAGGTTTGGAAGGGCACAAGCCACATGACATCAAGAGTTTACAGAAAAGAGCAAATCCCACTTCTACCCACTACTGTTATTCTTACTTTGAACTTTTAACTATGCAAACTTGTTTTGTGAAGAAACATGATTATTTCCTTAAAACCAGAGAAGAGCAGTCATATAAATAATACATAGGGGACTTCCCTGGTGGCACAGTGGTTAAGAATCCACCTGCCAATGCAGGGGACATGGGTTTGAGCCCTGGTCCGGGAAGATCCCACATACTGTGGAGCAACTAAGCCCATGTGCTACAACTACCTAGCCTGCACTCTAGAGCCCATGAGCCACAACTACTGAGCCTGTGTGGCACAACTACTGAAGCCCTCGCACTCTAGGGCCCATGCTCTGCAACAAGAGAAGCCACCACAATGAGAAGCCTGTGCAGTACAACGAAGAGTAGCCCCCACTCGCCACAACTAGAGAAAACCCGCATGCAGCAAAGACCCAAAGCAGCCAAAATAATAATAATAATAATAATAATAACAATAATAATAATACTACACACAACTGGGGAAATGACTGCTGGTTTCATGTTTTGCCCAACAACCATGGTCTTTCTTTGGATCTGAGTTTGTTTATTTATTTTTTCCCTTCTTTTATTTTTTTTAATAGATCTTTATTGGAGTATAACTGCTTCACAATACTGCACTAGCCTCTGTCACACAGCAAAGTGAATCAGCCGCATGTACACATACATCCCCATATCCCCTCCCTCTCGAGACTCCCTCCCACCCTCCCTATCCCACCCCTCTAGGTGGTCACAAAGCACCGAGCTGATCTCCCTGTGCTATGCAGCTGCTTCCCACTAGCTATTTTACATTTGGTAGTGTATATATGTTGATGCTACTCTCACATTGCCCCAGCTTCCCCCTCCCCTCCTCCATGTCCTCAAGTCCATTCTCTATGTCTACATCTTTATTCCTGTGCTGCCACTAGGTTCATCAGTATCTTTTTTTTTTCTTAGATTCCATATATATGTGTAGCATACAGTATTTGTTTTTCTCTTTCTAACTTACTTCACTCTGTATGACAGACCACCTCACTGCAAATAACTCAATTTCATTTCTTTTTATGACTAATATCCCATTGTATAAATGTGCCACATCTTCTTTATCCATTCATCTGTTGATGGACACTTAGGTTGCTTCCATGTCCTGGATATTGTAAATAGTGCTGCAATGAACATTGTGGTACATGAGTCTTTTTGAGTTATGGTTTTCTCAGGGTATGTGCCCAATAGTGGGAGTGCTGTGTCATATGGTAGTTCTATTTTTAGTTTTTTAAGGAACCTCCGTACTTTTCTCCATAGTGGTTATATCAATTTACATTCCCACAAACAGTGCAGGAGAGTTCCCTTTTCACCACACCCTTTCCAGCATTTATTGTTTTTAGATTTTTTGATAATGGCCATTCTGACTGGTATGAGGTGATACCTCATTGTAGTTTTGATTTGCATTTCTCTAATAATTAGTGATGTTGAGCATCCTTTCATGTGCCTCTTGGCCATCAGTATGTCTTCTTTGGTGAAATCTCTATTTAGGTCTTCTGCCCATTTTTTAATTGGATTGTTTGTTTTTTTGATATTGAGCTGCATGGGCTGTTTATATATTTTGGAGATTAATCCTTTGTTGTTTCATTTGCAAATATGTTCTCCCATTCTGAGCGTTGTCTTTTCATCTTGTTTATGGTTTCCTTTGCTGTGCAAAAGCTTTTAAGTTTAATTAGGTCCCATTTATTTTTTATTTTATTTTCATTTCTCTAGGAGGTGGGTCAAAAAAGATCTTGCTGTGGTTTATGTCAAAGAGTGTTTTTCCTATGTTTTCCTCTAAGAGTTTTATAGTGTCTGGTCTTACATTTAGGTCTTTAATCCATTTTGAGTTTATTTTTGTGTATGGTGTTAGGTAGTGTTCTGTATCTGAGTTTATTTAGGTAGCAAAAGTATGATGGAGAGGCTTTCATAATAGCCCTAAAATTTTAATAGCCTCACCTCTCCATTCCCAAAGTTAAAGCATTTATACTGTAAAACTTGGAATCCATTGTCAACACCTTCTTTATTACATGGGACTTTCTTTTTTATTTAGATTGTGTCCTACTGCCAAGTTTGTTATTTTCATCTGTCTTTCCTCTTTTTCATAATAGTTATGCAGAAGTTTTCTAGCTGAATATAATTCACTGCCTTATTCCTTAGGTAAGTCTTTTTCAATGGTAAATTATTAAGAAGTACTTCTGGCATATGTAGTAAACCTTTGGCAAATAATCAGTATTTGATCAGACTTTTTAAGGAAGATGCTTTGAGGGCATTTCAAAAACAAGGTTTTGTTGTTATTTTTTCTGACTCAGGTCTTTTTATGGTAGAGTTGCCAGAAACGCCATAAATCTCAAAATGGCCATTCTTGTCCTAAACCGATTGACCCTTCAGTTCTACATCCTCAGCTAGCTCAGGCATTCTACTGGACGTCACTGCCATTCTCTGAATAACTTATGGGATTTACAATGCCTTGTAAAAAGCACTGAAACAGCTCTGCGTGTGACTTGTTTGCTTTTGAAAGTGACATGTTTTCATAGTAGTGGAGAGTTACTGAAAAACTTTTCTGAGACATAATGTGTTTCCATTCATGCTCAGGTGACTATGGCTCAGTTATCAGTGACCTCAATTTTCTGCCCTGTTGTTTTTCATATTAAAAAATACATGTGGGCAGTCTCTTCACAAAGTCACATATTAAACAGTACTACCCAATAGATCATTATTCTGTGTGCACTCTGCCATTTCCAGTGATTACCTGACTTTTGGAAATAAGGAGAACATTAGGAGCATCTACTGAGATATTCAAAGCTGTAATATTATTAATGTTTCTTAGGGTCAGCTGGAATGTTTACATTGTAGCTATGATGGTGACTCAGAGAGTGACATGTATGGTTGGTAAGTGGCCTTTGTCAAGGCTTCACGATGGCCTGATAATAATAAAAAAGGTAAATGAGGAAAATACAATCTGGTTCAGTGAGATAGCCATTTATAAAGAACATTGAGCACATATGAAGTGATCTGCCCTACATAGAACATAAGGAGATGCAGTGGACCTGCCAGTGTGGGTGGCTTATCATTTAAATTTGATGTCCAGGGAAAATACTGAAAAGCATTAACCAAAAAGGAGAGGCACATAAATTGTTGGCAGAGAAATTCAGATGTCTGGAGCAGCAGCACCAATACATGTTTAAATAAAAATGTTTTCTTATCAAAAACCTGGAAGAAATAAAACAAAATCATTCCTAGTCTTCTTCTGAGGAACAATTGTTTTTACTATTTGGAAAATGTAATCAAGATGATTACATGGATGTAATTATCAGCAAAAGCAATTGCTTCGAGAACATAAGAAACTTGTGTATTTAAGTGTTGAACAAGGATTTTGTAGGAACAAGAAATGATGTGGATAAGATTGTGTATGCTTGTTTAAGACCATTGTTTTCTGAAATTCACGTCTTAAAGCAAGTATTTAGACAAATTGAAAATACAAAGTAAGGTAATGTTTGCAAAATATCTGTCACAGTGTCCAGTAAGCACTTAGGAAGTGTTATCTATTCTCATCATCATAATTACTATTAATATCATCATTATTATTATTTCTTCTAACACATAGTTACAGTTGTGCTCAGTCAAGTAGTTATTGATTTACATGAAGGTCTTCATCAAAGGTAAAAGAAGTAAAAAACATCTTACTACTCAACATATTATCCCCATCTTTGTACCCTGTTTTAGTACTTCAGTTGCAAATGGTTCACAATTAACTTTGATTATTTTACAGCAAACACAGAAATAGTTATCAAAAACCTAGTTTCTAGGGCCTCCCTGGTGGCGCAAGTGGTTGAGAGTCCGCCTGCCGATGCAGGGGATACGGGTTCGTGCCCCGGTCTGGGAGGATCCCATATGCCGCGGAGCGGCTGGGCCCGTGAGCCATGGCCGCTGAGCCTGCGCGTCCGGAGCCTGTGCTCCGCAACGGGGGAGGCCACAACAGTGAGAGGCCCGCATACCGCAAAAAAAAAAAAAAAAAAAAAAAAAAAAAAACCTAGTTTCTAGTCCTACTCTACCACTCACTATTGTGTGACCTAGAATGAGTCTTATTTTCTCTAAGCCACAGTTAAAGTTGATGGTATTTATGAGTACCTTTCTTATCTAATATTCTAAGGGGTAGCTCAAGGGGCAGAATTGCAGGAAAAGTTTTATAATATATTGCATTCACTTTAATCTGTCCTTGGAAATCACCTCACTTCTGCCCCAAGCAAGTTCCACATCTAGTTTAAAAAGTGTCATTTCACTGAGTAGTACTGCGGGCTGCAGAAACTACCATTGCAGTGTGTAATGGATATCAAACATTTACTAAGGATAAAAACCTGCCTTAACCTGATTGAAACCAAAAACTGAACCTTCAGAAACTATTCTATAACAGAGAGATAGACACCCATTGTCTTTAAACTATCTTTTACTATTTGCAGTACCTTTGACCTTCATGTGAATTTTATAGCAAACCAAGTCAAACTTTTTTCAACTGTTTATCCCTGAGCGGTACCATCTGATATGAATAGTATTCCATCAAAATGCATTTTTTTTCCTGAGGAAGTCTTGCTATAATACTCATCAGAATGACAGCCAGTGCATTATACATTACAATAAAACATCCCCAGAGCAAAGGTACATGTGATGATGAATTATGCTAATATCTTACTGTCGTTATGTTATCAGCACTCAGATAGTGATTTAGTGAGATACATCATCAATGAGAGATTATCTGATTTCATATTACTCAAAAAATGACACCATCATGGAAAACTGCAAGCAGATTCAGTTGATTAATAGGCTTGGTGATATTCTAGTGCCAGAAGTCATGTATAGTGGTATATTAAAATGTCCTTTGAAACTGAAAACAAGTTAAAGAAAGATAAATCCATGAGGTGAGGTTATAAAAGCACTGTCAATTTAAATACTATTACTGTAGACAGAGTGGAGAGTTAAGTACAAACCAAAAGTCATCCTTTGTCCTTTCTTCAAACATTTGACAAAGATTTTGTTCTACTTAATTATCTTTACGAAACCTTGAGAACTTCTTATAAGAAGCTGTCTGTCATAAGACTACTGATTATCCAATATATCTGCAGTATACAGATGACACTTTATGATGATATATGCATTATGCCCCAAGTCACTGAACCAATCAGACATATCACAAAACTTGTTGAGTAACAGCTAATTTATTCAGGATATAAGCTGATCACTTTTGTTCCAGGATCTTCTTTTGCACAGGATCTTGCACACATTAGGCACTCAAAAGATACTTACTAAACTGAATTAATGATTCTCTTATAACGTTCTATTTTATATTCCAAATCACAAAATAATGTCTGATGCTAAACTGTTAGATTAAAAGAGCCAGACACCATGGATTGCAAATAGAAAAAACTTCATTTTTCTTGGCACTACTCCTCCTATCATGATCATAAAGGCTGGAATTTCTTCCCCACAGCTGTCTGTATAAGATCTCTGACCCATTCATAGTCAGAGGGGTTATGGGAAGAAGACTAGGTAAGCTGAAGGATAGATCTCACTTAATTGGTACTCTCTTGATCTGGCATTGATGATTTGAGCTTCCTGGGTAATTAAAACTAACTCTGTCATTACTTTCATAGCTTCTTTGGGGACCCCTCCCAATCACTACACATATCTTTCCTGAAGATTTACTAACAAAGTCTGTGTCTTTTAGAGCTCATGATCATTTTGTTAGTCTGTTTTCCAGCTGTTCACCTCTCTGTTGACATCTTACACTTTTGGACAAAGTGCCTTTGAAAAAAAAAAAAACCTAAGCAGGCCCCATCCCACAAGGCCCATGTCTGATTCAAAGATAGACTCCTTTGCCCTGCTGTTAGTGAAAACACAGCTTATAACAATTACAATAACTAACTTTTACAGAGTGCATACTATGGTCCCGGCATTGTTTACATGTATTAACTTATTCAACTTTCTCAAGAAGATAAGGTATGATTATCCTCGTTTTTACAGATGAAAAAATGGAGCCATAGAGGTATTAATTTAACCAAAGTTACAACGGATGAGAGAGCCAAGACTCAAGCCTTGGTGGTCTGAGCTCTACGTGCATGCCCCTAATTACAGCACTAAATTGTAGGTTTTATATTCACGCTAAATACTATATTCATTTTTAGAACTACATACCAGTGTTCTCTGCTTAGAACAGGTACCAACCAGTCAGTGTCTCACCTTTAAGCTTTTCCAGGCATGGATCAAAACAAGTGCCTTGTATTCCATCAAACTCCAATAGCAAATAAAAATTCTCCCAGTGTTCCTACCAAGTACCTCACTAGATTTGACATAAGGGGGTGCCTCAACACTTCAACTACATTCTCCAAAAATAGTTATTTCCATCCAAGCCTCTTCAGTGATCTGGGTACTGAGCAACAGGTTACAAAGCCAGTGGTTTTGTTCCTTTGCTTTTGAATCTCTCTTATAAAGCCTTGTTGTAATGTAGGAGAGGTTTGTAATGTAGGACACTTACTGTGTATTATTTTTTTCTCCTTGGCCTTTTTGGGCCTTGGCTATAATTGAGATAGAAAGAGCCCTACTTTAATATCCTTTTACAAAAATAAGGGCCATTTTCTGTAACCTGAAAGATAAGGATATGAGAGTATATTGCTTCTAGGAATGAGTGGGTATGTCTCTTCGTCAGTAGTAAAAACCTTAAAAGACGAATGTGTTCCAGACCTCAAGAAATGTTTCAGGGTCATGAAAGGAGTTTTTACTTCAGCTGATTTATGTGTGCAATTTCAATAGGGCCGCCTGTTCTAGAGTGCTTCCAGGGATCCACTGGTTAGATCATGATGAAGTTGGTATCAACCTGTCAGTGTGCAATTTGGCTTGGAGGTGTGTTATCAATTTCCAGAGCATCTAATATACTCGACTGAACGGACAGGATGTGGGGCACTCTGCATCCCAGCAATCATTGTGTCAATCTGTCGCACGCATTGTTAGAGTGATGCCAGTCTTCCTCTGCAAAGTACTTCCATTTAAAACTTCCCAAGAAAACTCCAAAAATAGGTTGAACAAGTATTCTGACCCCTTTTATACACTGCAGCTGTCCTTAGTTTTATTGGCATGTTAAATGAATTATTGTTAAATTATGTTTATTTCATTTAAATTTAAACATGATAAATTATTAATGAATTTTTAAGAAATAAGCAAAGCATTAAAAATAACCAGTGTGTATGTTTCTTTTATTCATTTATTTACTAATAAAGAAATAGTCATTGTCTTAAGAAGAAAAAAGGTAGTGACAAGCAAGCTGCTTCACAATCTAATTCTTGACCATAAAGGTTTTTTGTGAAACTGTTTTGCCACCTACAAATTCTTCTTCCTTGTGGGAAATTTACCTTTACTTGTCTTTTGCCTCTAAAAGTTGAAGGAGGACACTTTAGTGCTTAAAAAGGTGAAACAATGTTTCAAGATTTAACACAATAAAGTTAATATGTAAAGCTCTTTACATTTATAGAATATTTTATTCATAATACTTTATTGAATGTTGACAAAAGGAAAGCAGAATTATATAATGGAAATATCACTGGTTTGAAGGCAGAGGCCTGCATCCAAGTCTTAGATCTGGCACTTTTGCTGGCCACGTTGCCCTGGATAGTTTTCCTGCTTGCCTTTTCTGATCTTCATTTTCTTTGACTGAAAATGGTGACAACTGTTTTTATTAGCAGTAAGTAAACTGAGTATAGGATCTGGGCGTTATTTATCTTTGTGTCCACAGGTTCCAGCCCAGAGTCTGGCAATAAATGCTTCATGATGAGTAAATAAATCCATGAGGAATTATTATCTTCCATTTACAGATGAGCAGAGTGATTCCCCAAAAGTTTCAGTGACCTAGTGTTACACAGCCAGTGAGGAAAATGCCATGAGAAAAGCATTTCTTACGGTTGTGAGAACAGGATCAAATTCTGGGAGTTCTGATACATGTGGAGTTCTCTTTCTAGCACTAGAAGAGAATACCCAGGTGTATATAGACAGTAGATTTCAGAAGCATATACTTCAGGGTGTTCCACTGGAGAACTAGTTTATTCCCCCTCACTCCCTGCAGATAATTACAATTAGCAACAAATATTGATACTATGATGCCTTCCCTCTTAGTGGAGATAAAGAATACATAACAGATATAGCACTTGTTTCCCCTTTTGAAATGACAGACATTTTTCTTATGAGTGTATCCTGCACAGTGTTTAGTGTAGAGACTAAATATGAAAAGAAATAATACTAATAATTACTCTTACATGAACTAAGCAGTGTCGCAGCATTTTAGATGCATTCTCTTCTTTAATCTACAAAACATCTCTGTAAGTTACTGTCATTATCTTCTCTTTATAGCTGAGAAAATTGAGGTATGGAGAGGTAAGGAAATTTGCCAAAGGGCACACAACTCCTAAGTAGCAGAGGCAGGATTCAGATCTAAGCAGTACAACCTGAGAGCCTGAGCTCTTAACCTCTACACTTTACTGTCCTGGATAGTAAATAGAGAAGTGTAGGACACACAAAAAGGATCCTGATATGCAGTTCCCAAATGCAACTCAAAAACTGAAACAGCAAGAACACAAGGCCTGGAAGAATATACTATGCCTCACAGAAAAACCAAGGAATGTCTAAAACACATGAAAATTAATCCCTTTTGCAGCTTTCTCTTATGCCACAATTTACTATAACACATGTTCAGGTAAGCATTTAACTAAATATCAATGTATTTTGTCTGAACTTGCATTTGACTAGAACAAATACCCTCAATTTTCAAGGGATGGCAGAAATATTAATTCTGTGGCAACTGTCATAGCCCAGGTTCCCAAGAAAACAGAGCCTCAGAAAAGAATTTAAAATGATGAGGCTTTATTTGGGAGGTACCAACCAGAGCATCTAGACAGAGGGAGAACAGAGATGAGACAAGGAAGAATGTGGAGAGATGCCACAACAGACCTCTGTGCTTGCTGCTTCTTCACACGGACCATGGAAAAAAAGCGATTGAGAGACGTGTCCACTAACCATGCAAAACTTCTCCAGATGGGTTGCGTGGAGAAACCATGCTTGAAATCATTCATGGCAAGAAGGAAGAAGGAGGAATTTCTCTGTCCAGCTCCTTCCTGACTCCTGTTTCCGTTGGCCAGTGTTCACCGTATTCTGAGTTAATTCCCCCGTGCTTCCAAGTTGAGTGAACTGGCACCTTCAGTGACCACATGAGATGTCAGGTTTCACATTCTTCAGTGTGGTGTATCATTCGAGTCCAGAGTGGTGGAAGTCACAAATTCTGAGCCTATGACTGATGGAACTGAATGCACGGAGGTGGACTTGGCATTCCCAAGGCAAGGGCCCAGTCAGCCCTCAGGGGTGGCATCAATGGTCCACGAGGCAGATGAAACTGACAGAAGCTGAGAGGTTCCCTTATACTTATGAAACTTTTAGGAAATCAGCTTCTTCAACTCAGCTGAACAGAATATGAAAAGTCAAGGCCACTAAGAAAGAACCGTCTCCTTTAACATACGACAACATCTAAGTGTGGGGTGTAGAGGAAAAAGAAATGCAAACATACACACACACAATACACGTATACAAGATATGCATACAAATATGTATATTATATATATAATTTTCTTCAATATCACAAAATATTTAGTACTGCATATTATAATCCAACCACAACAAATGGATTTTTAGAAAAACAATTGTGAAAAGATGTGGGTTTTCAGAGCCAGTATTCCATTAGTGGTAGACCATGGCAGGCCAGGCCTCACACAGCAGGGAGAAGAGTGCCAAAGGCATTAGGAAGGAAAGAATGTTAGGAAACCTCGCACAGGCCACATCACAGGCCAAAGGCCAGGAGACAGGTGGGTTGTATCATAGGGTAAAGAAAAGGGTTTCCCTGTTGGTGAGCAGAGCATAGTATCCAGAGCATCTGGCAGCAGGTCATGAAGGGTAGTCCAGGAAGGCAAGCAACCTGTGCTAGTCACAGTTAATGGATTTTAGGGTCAAGAAGTCCTTGTATGGGGGTGGTAGTGGCCCCAGAGCTTAAGAAAGAGCTTGTATGCTAGTGATGGCTGAGTATTCCTTCTTGGGGAGATCAGAGGGTATGAGGGCAGAGAATCAGATTAAAGGGCCAGACAAGTCATTCAGTTACTAATTTTCCTGAATTAGAGTACACTGACAGCTAGTGATGTTTTTTTAACAAAAATTTATTGAGCACTTATTATATCTGATATTTAATATATATTTCAGACTAGCAACAAATACAAAAATTCTATAGTTTATTGTGTATTTTGATAGTCTAACATAGTTCTCACAATCATAGACCATCTGCATATATAATTTCATTTTAAATAGTAAAATTTAATATTACCATTTGTATTTGTCTGATAATGATTACCTACCTTCTTGACTGTTGTACAGTATAATTTATACTTATTTGACACTCACATTTATGTGTAATCCCTTCCTCCTTCTTTCCCATCCCCGATCAAGTGTGATGCAGTCAACTCCTTAAATGATAAGTGGTAGAAATATTCTATAGAGATACCTAGCCATTTCCCCAAATATATAAATTGAGTGTCAAGTTGAAAATAATGCAAAGTATCTACATTCCTAGTTCAGTGTTCTCAAAAGTAGCCCATCCTGACAGCTGGCAAGAGTATCCTACTCTGACAGTCTGACCGTTACACTCCAATTAAATATAAAAACAGATCTGAATCTTTTTCACCCAGTTGTACTGTCAAGGATAGTATAACTTGACTGTCATATAGAGCTCCTTAAATCAGCCTGCCAAGAAAATATGATTGTAGTACAGATTTTAGCATTCAGAAATATACACTCCCCTTTCACTTACACAGATTTTGAGGGTCAAAGATATGTATTTTTATGAGATATTTTATTATCTTTCAACCTTTGTGAAGATCAGTGTATTAGAATAGAGAAAACTTTTCTCCTTTACTGCTGAAGTGATTTGGTATAAGGGAAACACTAATGAGGATTTTTTTATTACTTACTGAAATTTTCCATTGGACAAAATGAGAAAGTTTTATTTTAAAAAAAGATGGATGCAATATTTAAATTCCATAATAATTTTGGAAACTAAGCATCTGTTCAAAATAGATGAATATTTAGAAAAGGGATAAAAGTGTGGAGTTTTGAATTTTTCTTAGAAACATGATGCTTCCAAGAAGAGTCGCAGCATGTTTCAGCAAAAATTTAAACCCTAAGAGCCCTGACATAAATCTAAGCAAAGAGAGGAACTTTTAGAAGTAGATTTTTTCCCATTATTTTAAATGTAATATAGTTCTTATTATAATTCCTAAAAATGATGAGTTTTTAGTATTTTTCTGTGACATAATGGGTACAGCAACCTAATCACTCTTTCTCTTATTATTGTCATTCCAATGGTTATACTTTTAGACAGTGGCATGCAAGTCATCCTGGCTTTGACTCCCATGGGTTGATTGAATCACATTATGTTTTTTAACCAGTTAGATCATAAACTCCATCATTTAACACAGTGAACTACTAAAACCTCTAGGACTTTCTCTTCAAACTAAAATGTCCTAAATGAAGATATCCAAGTTTAATACAGTTAAGCTGTCATCCCCATTTTATCATCATCAACGTGAGCACCCACTGTACTAAATGTAAGATGTCTCTTTTTCCTTGAATTATAAAAGTTGATCTTTCCTTTTTAAGAGATACTTAGGAGAGGGGGGGTGGAATCATTTTAGGGCTCATGAAAGTGAAAGACTGACAGCACTAGCTGAAGTCAGACAGAAAACAGTCAGCCCTGAGGAAGCATTGCTGACAGCGACGCTAGTGCACTACAATGCTGGCATGAAACTTCCTCTAGATTCCAGGAAGAAGCCATTGGGGAAGAGCCTGTCAATAACGTAAAACTGGGCCAAATCGTTCTGGTTGTGGACTGTTAGCAAAAGCCTACCCAAGACTAATTGGAGAGGACCAAGCTCATGTTTCAAATGAAAAATATGAGCATAGACATCCTCAAATGAAAGGAGCTTTCCTGCAAATTAAGATGTTATATTTTTTAATAGTATTTTGGGTTTAACATCTCAGGTAGTTTTCTACACGTAGATATTTTCTTCCTGAATTATCAGAGCTGTGCTTTAAGTTCAGTTTTGTTTACCAGAAAGATATGAGAACAAGTTTAATGCTGTGAAAGATGTTTACTTAGAGCAATAATATGACAAGCAGAACTGAATACATAGCAATTTGCACATCACATAAAGCCTTCCAACCAACACTGGCTTTAAAATCATCAGTGAACTAAAAAACAAAACAAAACATAAAATTAAAACCAAGGGTATAGATGAAAACCACCATGTCAAAAACACAATCAAATAAATCATCTTCTTTCATGCTTAAATGATGGATGAAGCTTATGGTAACCATAACCACTGTTTTTGATGCCTTGAATTGCTTCAGAAACTTGACCTTCAGTTTATTTCTCTGGAGTATAACACTGAGCCCATGTGAAATCTTTTTCCCTGAGCAAATTTGTTGTCAGAAGGGGAAAAACAACTAAAAATTGATCCTATAGAATTTCATAAATGACAACACTGGAAAACAACCTTTCTGAGTGAATTTTCTTTCTTCTACCTAATATACATATATATGTGAGAAAAAAAACCCCAAAAGTTGGACATTTGTCCTTCTTCCCTTCAGATAAACTGCTTAAACTATGAATTTAATATAGACTAAAGCACACAAAAATCACTATGGATTAAATAGGGAAAAGGTAGAATGTTTTTAAACATGGCATTATTAATTTTACATATCATAAGAAATCTTCCTAGTCTAATTAGCAGGTCCTTAGAGGATTTTCCCTAATACATAAATTTAAAGTGTGTATAAATGATGCTTCAGGATAGTCCTTGAGAATTTTACAAAATTAGTTTTTTAATATTCTTCCCTCAACTTTGTTTATGTATAATTAATATGGACTCTCCGTTTAGATATGTTAAGCCGAGTAAATGTCATCCTATTATTCTCTGGAACATGGCAAATAACTAATCAGAGAAATTGAAATAGATGTCTTTAATGTATAAAAATTTGGTGCTGTATGTGACTATTATAGGATTATTGAGTAATGCTACTAACTTCCTAGAGATGGCAAGACGTTCCTGTTTCTGCTCTTGCCTCTATCTGTCCCCTATCCCCCATCCACAGTGCAGCCAAAGTGATCTAAAAATAACAAAACAAAACCCCTATTTTGATCACCCCATTGCTTGAAGTCTTTCAATGGCTCTCCATTGCCAAAAGAAAAGGTCCAGATCCTTTAAATGCCGTAGGAATCCTTCATGATCTTTAAGCCCTTCGTGATCACTGCCTTGCTCACTTCTCTAGCCTCTATCTCTCCCCACTCCCTCATCTCACACTGTACTCTCCAGTTGCACTCGAATTCTCTCAGTACCTATAAATCTGTTTTACTCTCTTGTGTACCTGCTCTTTTCCCTGCCTGGACCAGTCTTTCCTCCCCCCATCCCTGACCTCCTTTCTTTTATTCATCTAACTCCAGTCTTCCATAAGGTCCAAGCCTAGACATCATTTTTTCTTGAAAGCCTTCCCTGACTCTCCCCTATCATGGCATCTATCATATTTCATAACATCCTTTAATATGTGTCACCCACTAGATGATAAGCACTGTCATGATCTTATGCTATGTCTCCAACTCCTTTAATATTAATAGAGTATCTGTTATGCTCAGACTCATCTCTAAGCTCTGAAAAAAATAGCAAAGAATCAAGTGAAGTCAAAGTTCAAATTGTATTCTGAACACACAACAAATATTTGTTGGCAAGAACAGTAAAAGAAAACAGGACAGTAGAGAACAAAAGAAGGGGAAAAAATGAAGTCGAGAAGAGTGTACAGAGTGAAATAAGAAAGAACGAGGAGACATTGAAGGTAAAATGGAAAGGGCTCATAAAAGTTCAAGTTGATCTCTTAAAAGACCCCACCCACAACTAGATAGGCTCTCGTTCATTTAAAACTTTGCCTTTGTGATATTATTTGAAAGTGGTAGAGATGGTTCCTTGCTTCATTCTACCTGTAGCAAGTACATCCGTATTGTCACGTTATGCCATTCAGCATTCCAGTGATGTCCTCCAGAGCCATCTGCTGTCCACAATGAACAAGCCTTCAGAACCCAAATGATATATTTAAGCCTGAGCAAAACAAGCTGGAAGCTTATTCTAAAAGCATTGATTTTCCAAAATTTATTCACTGGGAAAATCTGCTGTAAAACAGTGAATATGTTATGCAAGTAAAATTAGACCTTTCAACCTGCTTGGTATGACGCATGGTGGCACACACTTATTGCAGGTGATTCTGCCGAAATTAAAAGTAATTTCATTTTTTTATTAGACATTTAGTGCAAAAGGTCAAAAAAGACGTTTAGGATCCCTGTCATCTCTTATACTTAAAAAAATTTTTTGACTTACTTACAGCATCTTTTTACCAGGTGATGCAGATCTTTAAGCCACAACAAAATTAGGGTGAAAACAAACAAACAAATCAAACCAAATTGTGTATAATTTTGCATACAGAAACCATGACAGCTGCATCCTAATTGTAAAATCCTGTTTACTAGGAACACATTTCAGGTTATGGTGCCATTATGAAGCCCCATTGCCTACCGTTTTAAATGTCTAACCAAGCCTTCAGTGATATGGCTATTGTTGATGTTTCCAACTTCACGGCCACTGGCTTCCTCCTTGGACTCTAATGGACAGCAGTTTTAGGCAACTTGCAATTCCTGGAACATATTATGCTGTTCCACCCCTCTGTGCTTGGAACTCACTGTTCTCTCTGAAAGGAGGCCCTGGCCTCTTTGTCTCACTCATCAAACTCCTACTTTTCTTCTAACTCTGTCGAAAACATTACCTTTATTATGACGCTTTTCTGCTTCTCCCCATAGCCATCCCAAACAGCTGACCCTCCTTTTTTGCTGCCAGATGCATCTTGTACAGACTTCTGTTAGAGCCCCTACCCTCTGTGCTGCCATTATTTGTTTATGTTGGTGTCTTTCCTACTGTAACATGATCTCCCTGAGGACAGGGAGGATGTCTTTGTGACTCAAGCCCTGGCATGTGAGATGTGTTTTGAAAAAATGTTTGATCATGCCACCTTCAGCACCTCTCTGGGCAATGCCCTTTATCAACTGAAAATTTCGAGTGGGAAATTTGCTTTATTTTCCTTATCATTAACCAAGTTCGTAATGATGACTAAGAAGGAACGAAGAAGGGAAATTTGAATTCCACTTACACAGTATGGTTCCGAGACTGCTTTTCATTTTACCTGATTTGCCTAATTCATCCCTTCCAGTCTTCCCCTCAGCAAATAATCATTAAATTCCTACTATAATCAAAGCACCATGCTAAATACTATAAAGTAGATTACAAAGAAGAATAAAGGCTCCTCCAAGATTTTTATAACCTTTCTGGGAAGACAATACATTCACAATTTAAAAAGCCAAAGAGTACATAGAAGGTATGTGTTGGTAAGTGCCAAATGAAGCAAACAGACACTGGGTGTTTTAGGCAGGCAGAAGAGAAGTAATCACTTCAGTCATGGACAAAATAGCACCAGAGAAAAAACTGACAAGACAGCATTCCACGCTGGAACAATGGAATGAACAAAGATTTGTATAAATTGCTCTACTAAGAACCTGAAGATATAAGAAACCTGTTCTCTCTTGGGCTTCCCTGGTGGCACAGTGGTTGAGAGTCTGCCTGCCGATGCAGGGGACACGGGTTCGTGCCTCGGTCCGGGAAGATCCCACGTGCCGCGGAGCAGCTATGCCCGTGAGCCATGGCCGCTGAGCCTGCGCATCCGGAGCCTTCCGTGCTCCGCAACGGAAGAGGCCACAACAGTGAGAGCCCGCGTACCGCAAAAAAGAAAAAACCTGTTCTCCATATTTTAACCATTTTATCCCAACTTTAAAACTTAAACTTATTGGGAATACTAGCATTTTAATTATTCTCTCAGCCAAAGTCTACCTTTAAAATAGAATTTATTTGCATTAAACCTTGTTTGGGTATTTCCAGTTCCAGGTACTTCCAGATTTTTCTCAAGTTCTTAGGCACCTTTGGATGTGAGCCCCTCAGCCTTGTCCTTCCCACCGAGCAAAGCTCTCTCAGTCTTTCAGAAGACTGTGCCCTCTCCTCTGTTGAGTGTTCATCGGTCTGAGTAGCTGGCCCCAAACAGACTGCCCCTAAAGATGTCATTATGTCATCTTGCCTCACCTCTTCAGGTTACGCTCAGAACTAGCCTTTCTGAAAATGGGTAATTTGAGGTCACGGTTCCTCCCTGAACTGATATAGCACAACACTGCACACAACAGCTACAAGAGAAGACCTGCTTCTCAGATATGTTCAGTCCGAGCACTGTGGATCTGTCAAGAAGAGTCTGATTTAATGTATAAGGTGCCTGTGGGCATAACAGTGACACAGGGAGCAACTGAGCTCGGCACTAACCCTTTCTGCTACGTTTCCTCAGGCAGAAGTGGAGGTGGTCCCTCCTGTTTTAACTCACTGAGGTATTACGTGTTTTGACAAATCAGAGAGTATTAAACGTCACATGAACTGCAAGATCACACAGTCCAACCCCTCAATTTACAGAGAATCTGCAACTTGCCCAAGATCACACGACAAATTACAGAAAAAAAGAGAGATGAGAAGCCAGGGGTTTTGCTTCACAGTCGCTTTCTCACTCCACATTGTACACTTTCGCTCCAAAGGAGGCACCCCTGGGTTTATGAGAATTACCACTGTGTATGCCCCGGAGTCCTAAGCACTTTGTCCATCCTTTCTGAATATTTGTTTTCAAACAGGGTTTCCAAATAATACTAGTATAAATACAGACATACCTCATTTTATGCAATCTCTTTTCCTAAAGATGGGATCTGAATTTTTTCCCCAAATAAATAGCATCCAACTGTAGATGGAGATGGATGGTATAAGTATTAATCAGTGCTTTTTATTATTATTATTCTCACAGGACAACTGATAAGAAAGCAAAGTATTTGCTCTTTACTGGTATACATCAGTTTGAGGCTATTCAGATAAAAATGCCTTTAAACACTCAAGTGTTATATGCATAAAGAATTATATTATTGTTTTATATATTAGTGTTTAATGTATGAAATGTCTCAATATTAATGGCCCAAAATAATTAATCCTTTATTCCTCTTTATGATTTATGTGGGACATTTTTAGAAAACTATTACTTCTATGCTAATGTCCATAGGTCTTTGCCATAAAAACTATAGATGAAAACTTTAAGAAAACTTCATTAAAGTACACAGGGGAAGAAGTAGGGGGTTAGCTAGGCTTCTGAAGAACTGGATTAAAATGAAAAGAGAGAGAGAGAGGAGAGAGGGGTGACATAGGGAAGAGTGCTACTGTCCAGAGAAGAGTAGGAGTCGTATTTTTAACTCTGTTCGTATCAGCTATCCTCTTGGGACCTTACCATACAGTATATTTGTAAAATCATAATGAATGATAGATTGATTTTTTTTAATTGCCTTTCCTGTCAGTGGTTATCTACACTCAGATACAATGACAATTCTCATAATAATGTATATGATTAATTCTCGCATGATAGTAACATTGTGTCTTACTTCATCTACCTTATAAAATGGAGAAGAAAATCTCATTTAACAGATATCCCCCAGAATAGTCTTATTCACTTAATGATGTAGCAACTATAGTCTCATCGAAAGAGGGTACTGAGAAATAGAGGGCAGTGAATTATTTTAGGGAGAGCAATTTAAGAGAAAGCAGGTAAAGGATTCTAATTCTTGAGGCTTTGAACAGCATGATAAGCACCACTGCATTAAAGGAACAAAAAAAATAGCATTCACTGAGCTGTTTATACATTTAGACAGTGAATAAAATGGACTGCAGTTTTAGGTAGATGGTATGAGGCGAGAAAAATGAGAAGTCTTTCCATAGTTAAGAATTTTTTTTAGAGAGTGGAAAACGAAGCTGACGAGGAGTTAGCTACTCATGTTTATTTGAAGTCATTTCTCACCTGTCCTATTCCTTATGAAAAACACAGTGTAAGTAAATTTCAGAAGTAGATAATTGTTTCATAATCAGAACAGGGAGTTTGGGTTAAAGTTAGAGTAGGGCCAGGGGAACCACAATGCCTGCAGGAGCCAAGAGGACACTGGAAATAGGTCAAGTGTGTCTGATGAAAGACTTGGTGAAATAGTAGAGTGGCGTGGTGGTGCTCTGGAGAGCCCATGGCCTGTCTAAAGGCATTTAGATTCACTTGAAAAAAAAACTTAGCCATGAAATACCTAACTGCAGGCCTATTTCAGCTAAGGTCAAACAGTTTGTGAGTTCTGGATTCATAAGATCCAAGACCCTGAGACCTCAGTGAATACCCACACAGGAACAAGAAACAACTGTTCAGAAGTCTTTGTTTTACATACAAATGTTAAAATGGTGTATTTCATATGTTCGTGGCCTAAAACAATGATAGTTACCATAGATTTCTACAGTACTGGTTATCCTATAAAAATTGGTTATTTTTAAGTCACAACCAATGATTTAACATTTTAAAAATACTATGCCAAAAAGAGTCTTTTGCTTATAGCAAAAGTATCTCAGTCTAACACCTATGAATCCCATGATACTGATGCAAAGTCTTGTGTGTATCTACATGTGCATTTTTGAGGGGAAAGGTTTGTACCTTTTTGTACCTACAAAGAGAAGAGGAAACACCCAGGAAAAGGAAAGAAATCCAGAGAGAATCATTATCAGGCAGGTCCATCTGTAGGCAGAAATCTGGGTGCCGTAGATAATGTTCAGCCATAGATAATGTTCTTTGATGACAGAATTCTACCTATGAAAGAATAAGAGGAATGAGGTATGTCTTCAGTCTTGGAAGGTCACTGGTGGGGCAATAGCAGGAACGTAGACATGGGACCAAACTCACTGGACCAAGATACACAGATTTCCTCAAACTGCACAAGACAAGGTCTAGATTATAGGAACCGAGTCAGAGCCTGTCCCTCAGCAGAATTGGTGCCTCTGGTTTGAGAAGATCACCCCTGAGCCTGGACACTGTAGGGGGTGGCTCAGTGACTCGAGATGAGTGAACTGGGATGCTGGTCTGGGCTGGAAGCCAAGCAGGTCCAAAAATAAGACAAATTTAAATACATGAATTAAGGAGACAAAAAATGTTTGCTGAGCGCCTACCATGTTTTGACAGCTAAGGGATGCTTCATTTGTACTATCTCATTTAATTCCCTTAATAAATTATACCTAGAAGCCAAAATATTAGAAGTTTTCTTCTTTACAAAAGAATTCATTGCGTCATGGTCCTCAGTATTTCTTCAAGGAAGGACAGATTTTATCCCCATATTTCAGAAGAGCATAAAACTTCACAAAGTACCAAAGTTGCCCTAGATCAGCAAATTTCAGTGAAGGAGGAGAGTATATGCCCCTCTGAGAGGGGGTGGGGATGTCATTTTAAAAGATTTGCACCAGATAATATTTGTGCATTATAATATTTTAATTTGTTGATTTGGGAATACAAACTACAAAGAGATGCTCAGAGACGGGTTTATTTCTCAAGATCAGTAATTCTCAAGAGAAAGAAGAATATTCCCTTAATGAGAGTTGTTTGTATAACTACTCTGTTGTGAGATCTTTCTGTGATTTGCTATGACTTCCCAGGACACCGTAACAAATTGAGGCAGAATACCCCAAAATGCTGATTCCCCCACTAGCGCTCCCAGGCCACTCTGCCACAGATAATCCCACTAACAAGAAAGTATAATGTAAAGTGATCTTTCGGGAAACACATTAATGCCTCTTTCACTAAGTTTCCTCATAGTGAGTTTTCCAAATAACTAATGGTTACTCATTAACAGTATTTTAACCTATTAAGAGTTAAAAAAAAGGAAAAATGGCAATATATTGGTTCCATCCCATACCTTCCTAAAAGGTATTATTCATGCTGTTGCCTTCTTAAACAAAAGTGGTTATTTTAACTCTTCCTCGCCACTCAAGATGATCACTGTGACCATTGACCTGGGATATATAAGAGTGTCCTTGTCTCCTTTGCTGTCTGTCATCAGGCTATCTGTTCACACAGTTTAGGTACCAACTCATATGGCCTATCTCCTTACAATATAATCTGAGCTGAGACGCTGTAGGCAAATATTAAAACTCATTATAGTTTACTATTTTATGATCATTGAATCAAGTCCCCTCATTCTGCATATCTGAAATAAAAGACTCAGAGTTAAGACTTGCCCATGGTCACACAATGGATTATGGTAGAGCTGCATTTCACTTAGAATTTAAAGCTCATAAGGAAAAACATTATTTAGTCAAAATTGCCATTAGAAATTCCTTAAACTAATATTTAAGCATGGTATATATGTTTTCTGTACTATAATTTTTATACTCATTGGAGTTTTGGGTACTACAGCAATAGATGGAGGAAATAAAAGGAAAGTCTGCTGGCAAATTGGTGTCTATTCAAACCATTTGCCTTTGAGATAACCATCAAATCCATTGAATGAGAAATGAGATTTTTACTGTATTCTTTCTCAATGGAATTTTTCCATTTGGTTTTAGTATTAAGCCTCTGTAACCTTACTATATTTCAATTGATTGTTCCCTCTGCTGAAGATTAGAGGATTAAGTTCTAAAACTCAGATGTGAGTTAAACACAACTAGAATACAACTCCATGAGGGGTATAGAGTTTACAGGCACACAGGGCTCCTGCTTCCCCCTTTAGCACTTTTTCTGCTACAATCTCCCTACCTAGTTATTAGAAATCAAGCTCTGGATATGACTTGAAAAACAGAAAAAAGGTTTGCTAACAAACTTCTCAGTAGTGATATCCAGTTTGCTTACTTCCTGTTTCTCCTATGTTCCCTAAGTGATTAAGCTTGCTGCATAAAGGGGGTATTAGTAACTGAGAAGACATTTGAGTTACATTCAGCCATTTTGATTAGTATCTTTGGTAACTTCTTTTTTCTCACAAACATATGGCCAAGCAACATGTAAAGTTCCAATTATTGCGATTTCAAATTTAAAGTACTATTTGTTCATTCCTGAAACCTGAAACAAACATCTGGTGGTTAATGCTTTGAGGGGAAAAAAAGTACCTTAGTGCACTACCTTTGTCTATGATTCAAGATCATGGGCAAAAATAAGTAGATGAGATAAAGCCACAGGAGTTTGTTGGTCCATTCAACTAAAAAAAAAATTTTTTTTAAAGAACTAAAGTAGGAGTTTCCTCTAAAGTAGGAAAAACAGTACAGACCATACAGTACTCTTAAGTACATCTTCCTTTCTGTCTCATCTTGCACTTAGATATAAACTATATCTAGTATAGATCCTCCCATTAGAAAAAAAAATTTGAATGCTTTCTTATCTCCATCCCATATATGCTCAGAATTATTGCAGTTTGTGCATACTGTCAGGTTCATGTTACCATGCATTTTTGTTAATGAGAATAGTATCTCCTACATTAAAACTTCTGCGCCAATTTTTCATACTTAATATTTTAAGATTTATTCTAACTCACTTTCCATTACAATATGACACTTGGGGAAAAAATCTGAAATAAAGATGTACTGTCCTTTTTGCATGGTTGCTCATCTTAGGGAAAAAATTTTGATTTTTTAAATGGGGGTAGTGTATTAGTCTGTTAGGGATGTCATAACAAAATACCATAGACTGTGTGGCTCAAATAATAAAAATTTATTTTTCACAGTTATGGAGTCTGGACATCCAAATTCAGGGTATCGGCAGTTTGGGCTTCTCCTGAGACTCTCTGTTTGGCTTGCAGGTGGTCACCTTCTTGCTGTGTCCTCACACGGCCTTTTCCCTGTGCCTGCACACCTCTGGTGTCTCTTCACTTTCTAAGAAGGACACCAGTCATATTGGATTAGGGCCCACCCTCGTGACCTCATTTAATTTTATGACCTCTTCAAAGGCCCTAGCTCTAGATTACAGTCACATGGAAGGTTAATGCTTCAACATATGAATTCTGGGGGGAACACAATTCAGTCCATAACATGTAGCAACGCTTATTAATCAAACATTCTGTAATATCTTCCTCTTGAGGAAAAAAGTAAAATCTTAGGAAGGAAAGTGATAAAGTTATCATTTATATGCGATACCAAGTTATAGGAAATATAAATTTATATGTGACTCATTTATATGAGATGTCATTTATAAGTGAATGCACATAAAATAACCCTTAACTCCGTTTCTTAGCCTGTCTCAATAGAACTCACAAAGATTTATTTAGCAAAGGAACAGCCCAGCAGACTAGCAAGTCACACTTCCACGTACTGTTTGCCAGAAGAGACCAAGAAATATCCAGATTCAGAAATGCTCGATGAGACTGCTGCTCTTGCATCTGCTCTGAGGTCACATTTACAGATTTGGTATTTATTCTCTGGAAGTGTGGCTTCCATATTTGAAAGAAGCCTGAGCCTGACTTAAGTGGCTTCAAAAAGCAGGGCCACAAGCCTGAGGAGCTTCAGCCACAACACACACTAAAACAAAGGCTGCTGCAGTGAGAGTGCACAAATACAAGTCGGAGTAGCCTTGTCCCTCCTGCGGCATAGACCACCTAGTTTTTTCAGAACACTGTGTTCTGTTGGATCATTTACAATGTTCCCATTTCTGAATTTTTTTAATGCCCTGGGTTAAGGGTTGCCAAATGTAGTAAATAAAAATATAGGATGCCCAGTTAAATTTGAATTGCAGGTAAACAATGAATATCTTTTTAGTATGGCTATGTCTCGTGCAATATTTGGGAGGTACTTATACCAAAAAATAATTCCTGTATGGGAGATACTAATACAAAAAAAAATGTACTTGTTATTTACCTGAAATTCGAATTTAACTGTGGGTCCTATATTTTATCTGGCAATTCTACTTCGGGTTTAAGAATGAATCCTCCCCATCCCAAACTCACCACCCTCTTAAACTTCCATCACCAACTTTGCACATTTAACTTCCTGCTCTTAATTTGGTGCTGCCCCAAAAGGTGAAAACCCCAGGTTTCAGGCTCCCTTCTGTTATACTACTGTGATATATGGTTATAGATACTCTGTGTTAAAACATGAAAGTTAGTTTGGCCCAATTTTCCCCCCATGCTGAAATATTTGCATCTTTATATCAATGTTCCACAATACTACTATGATAACATTAGTTGACACCATGTGCTTAACAGTGTGGGGAAGAGTCTAAATCTCTAAACCTTGGGCTCAGTCTGCTCACCTGTAAAAGGAGGGGACTGAATTCAAGGTATTTTTCCCCAAGGTTCCTTTTAAGAATTCCTTGCCACAGGTCTTTAAAGTGAGGTTCTGTTAATGTTCTCATTTGCCTTGT
Source organism: Mesoplodon densirostris (assembly GCF_025265405.1). NCBI lineage: Eukaryota > Metazoa > Chordata > Mammalia > Artiodactyla > Ziphiidae > Mesoplodon > Mesoplodon densirostris. The sequence goes on from NC_082665.1 coordinate 46,183,608, forward strand.
GAAACTTAATTATTCCTATTTCGGGTGAATCTCTTTTCCCTTCAAGTAAGTGGCATTTAGATGACTAAATAAGTAGTGTTTCGGTTACTCGATTAACGGCTTCCTCTTTGAAGATATTCGCCTTAAATTCCTCAAGAGCCAGAGAATGCACCCTTTATTTCCCTCCACCCCACTCACCCTAACACCAGACTTTGAGCACAGCGGGTGATCAGATGATGTGGTCCTGCAAGTGCTGATAATGATGAAACAATTCCATCGTGGTGGGTTTTCTGGCTGTCGAATATCATTTGCTGGGAACAGAAGCCCTCTCCGCGGGGTAGGAGACCGCCGTCTGGGAGCCGCTCGTTGTACTCTTCCGCCATCTAGTGGCGCCAGGGTTGCTCTCCTTCGCTCAACTTGCTGTTCAGAGCTGCAGATTTCAAAAATTGTAAATCAAATGCGTAAATAGTTTTATTCTTGTCATTACAGTAAGAAGGGACTTATGGAGCGTTTTGAGAGATAAAATGTAATGTGTTGATAAAAAATAAGTATAACGCAATAGCAGACTTTAGTACCTGAACAGTATAGACTAAATTCATGCAATTTAGTCTCTTTAATATGTTCAAATGTTAACTTGACCGTAGAACAAAAATATAGACTATAGAGTTCTAAGGAAGATATCTTTTTCAGGGGCTTTTGTATAATGTTCAAGGATTTTTAAAGTTCAAAGAAACGTAATCGTAGCAGATGAAAAAGAGCAAAAGGGAAAGGAAATAAAGTTCTGATAAACGTTAAATTGTTTAGAGAAAAGTCTCAATTCTGTATTTAGCCATTTGACTTCAATTAAGTTAGAACTTATTATCATTATTATTTAGACATGCAATACAATGTTTAATGAATGTTGAATGATATTTAGCTTTAATGCCCTATAATCTGGAACATTCTTCAAATGGCATGATAGTGAATTTAATTGTGTGATTCTAAAGTGAAAATAAATTTCTCTAATGAATGAAATAAAATATTTCTGAAGTGTGACTTATTTCCCATGAAAGCTGTTTTCACTGAATAACTATTATAGGAAATATATTTCTGACATTTTAACATTATTCTGGTTTCTTTTTATTTTTATTTAAAATGCCAATGCTATCATGCAGTGTTTAGGTCTTTCTAATAAAATATATTTAATTGCAATGCCACTTCAATCTTTAATACACTTGTGACCCAACTGAAAAAGTCTCCAATTTGTTTTCCAGGGTGGGAAAATACCCATAAGGTGGACAGCCCCAGAAGCTATTGCCTACAGAAAATTCTCCTCGGCAAGTGATGCATGGAGCTATGGCATTGTCATGTGGGAGGTCATGTCCTATGGAGAGAGACCTTACTGGGAAATGTCTAACCAAGACGTAAGTGCCCCCCATAGTTAAACTGCCATTTTATGAATGCAGACATATTAGCATTGATGGGGAAATATGCCTTTTGCCCTCACTCAAATTGGCCCTTATCTTCCTGAGAGTTGTCAGGGTCTGTGGCCGAACTTGAGCAGCCTTTCACTCTGAGCTGTATTTGGTGTCATAAGGGCCAGCTGATGGACTTTGTCACGTAAGTACCTGATCTATGTCTTACATCTGATACTTCCACATATATCACTCTAAAGTAGTGTGACTGTGCTTATGCAATAGCCTTGGCCTACAGGTGACAAAAAACAATGAATCATGTTTACTTTTCATTTCTTCCTTAGAGCAATTTAATGTACCACTGTAAAAAGCAAACTAGGGGCCTCCCTGGTGGCGCAGTGGTTGAGAGTCCGCCTGCCGATGCAGGGGATACGGGTTCGTGCCCCGATCTGGGAGAATCCCATATGCCGCGGAGCGGCTGGGCCCGTGAGCCATGGCCGCTGGGCCTGCGCATCCGGAGCCTGTGCTCCGCAACGGGAGAGGCCACGACAGTGAGAGGCCCGCATACCGCAAAAAGAAAAAAAAAAAAAAAAGCAAACTAATTTAGACTAGATATTCCTTAGTAGAAAAAGATTGAATGTTTTCAGGCAATGTATTATCAATATGTGTCATGTAGTATGGTTCTTTTGAGATACATGACCCTCTTTGCAATCTGTTTTGTTTCCGTTTTATCTGTAAAAACTACCCTGGTGGCTAATAAAACTATAGAACAGGATAGTTAACACACATTTGACCTCTGTAGACTGTCCAAGGTAGTAGAGACGGTAGTCAAAATAGGCTAGTATCCTGACAATGCAAGTAAATGTGCTGTCAGAGCTGCAAATATATTTTAATATCCCACTCCCTCATCCCAGAATTAAGACTTTGTCTACTTGTTTGCTTCCTCCAAGTATCTAATGGTTCCTGAGACAATGGCAATGGGAAGTCAGCTCTACTGGGATCCTGAATGTTCATAAGGGGAAACAAAGACTATATGATGATAGAAAATCCCTAAACACAGTCAACTCCTGTCACATCTCTTCTCTGTTTTCCATTCAATTGCTTGAGCCTCCCCTCCACACCTCACACTCATTACTTTACCCCCACCTCAAGTTGTCCAAGTAGCTTAAGGGTTTGTTCAGTGACAGAGAAGGTCTATCCTTTTTGAATGCCAGACACAGAGAAGACTGGGTTTTGGTTAGCTCACCATGGCTATTGTTTCTCCCTGCCTTGGAGTGTTACTTTAGAAGCTGAGTCCTGCTCAGTCCTGTGGGTACCTACTGACTCTGTGGAGAATACCAGGTCCAGAAACCTACATGGCAGCAGGTTCAAGGTCATAAAACACTGCTCAATCTTGCTCTTTAAAGTACATCATCAAAACACAAAGCCAGGTGGCTCGGTCCTGCAGAACATTTGCCCTTAAGTACAGAGTATGCCATAATCAGCAGCCTTTCCTCCACTCCCAACACTTAGACTTTTTGGATCCAGGTCATTTGCCTAGAGTTTACTGTCTTTCAGGGAATTTTATTTGAAGGAGCTCGTTGCTCTTTCCTGTCTCTGGGCCTTGTTTGGGGCAACTTGTGACCACCTCTCCAGCTCTTCTTAAAATTGAACCCCAGAAGCAGAAATTCTTCCCTTCTCTCCCAGAAAGAATTCATCTTTCTTTCACCAGTTATCCAAGGTAATAGAAGCCCTGGATTCAGTCACCATAGTTCCTGCTCCACTCTTAACCCAAGATAATGCTTGCCTGCCTGTCCTACTTTGACATGACTAAAATAGGCCATTCAAGCAAATCTCTAGACTAAAAACTCCTCCTCCAAATGAGTTAAAGTCTACACTGCACAGAAGAGCCCTCAGGTCAAGTACCCTCCTTAACTGGTACTCCATTAATCCTTGTCTTAACCTGTTTCCTGACAGACGTAAGATAAAAAATTGCCTAACTCAGAGGACTCCAAACTTTACTAATAATACATCCTTGCCAGTAAAAAGTTCTTGAGCGTTCACAACTGACACATGTATACTTATTTGCACATTGTATACAAGTACTACCGTACTAATGTATTCATTTTTCATTAAAAAATATTCATTGGGTGCCTTCTCTGTTTCAGGAAGTGGAGATACAACAGAAAACAAGTGTTACACCTGGAAGGGACCATAAAGGTTATCTAGTCCAACCCGAGTTGAACTTGGTTATGAAACTGAGGCTTAGAGAAGTGACATGATTTCCCTAGAATCACATAGTAAGTGCTTTGACAGTGATATTAGAAGACAATTCTAATAACCTTTTAGAAGACGTTATGGGCAAGGAGAAGAGAAGAGGGGATAACTGCCTCTCCTCTTTCATGGTGGTTTAGTTCACAGTGTATGGGCCAGTGATCTCTTGCCCTCATTGAGTTTATATTCTAGCAAGAGGGAAACAGACTTTAAACAAAGTAAATCAGTAAAATATATAATATGTAACCTGATAATCACTGCTTTGGGGGAAAAAAGCAAGAAAGGAAGATAAGAAATGCTAGGAGTTTGATTTTAAATATATATATTGCCAAATATATTTGTAACAGTCATTTCATATGGCCATAAAAGTCATAGTCATTCTTATTAGACGATAGGATGAGACAAATAAACATAAAGAGAAGTTCTATTATTTTTCCTGCCTCCTGGATTATCATCTTGCCACCTGGGGTACATTGTACCACCAATTTGGTAACCACGGCCATGGTTATGTAGACTATAATTCAACAATGAAAGTGCCTCAGTTTCATGACCAATAAATACAATGAAAGGACTAGGTTAAATGATTTTTAGTATCCCTTTTAACAGTAACAGGCTATGGTTTTATAATCTCTGCAGAAATAGTTTTATCATACTTGTCTCAGCAAAGGAATGATTCAGATTGTGCTTTTCTCAAGTTTAGGAATCTCTGTGGAGGTACAAGAAATCTGATAGGACTTCCACAGAGCCGAGCAGGTACAAGTGAAGATACCAGACTGCAAGACAGATTTTCTAGGAGAGCAGCCTCTGAGAGAAAAAGCCCAACTGTGTAGTTTCCAACACAGACCCCCATGTAAATTGTTCTTAACTGTTGCCTAGAGTAGTCCAAGCCCTGTTGTCAACTCCTCCCTTCATGGATCTTGCCCAGCAGTTCACCCAGCCATTCTGGCCATGTGTGTTGATGACCTGTGTCCAAGATGACCATTTACAGAGCCATTCTGTCTATTAAACCTCATTTGGCCACAAAGACTATATCTGGAATCAGAAGACGTTGCTGCAGCCAGGAATAGACTCCTGGACATTAAGCCCATCCTCATTCATTCAGGGTTGCCAATGCCCACAGCACAAGGCTGAATGCTCCCTCCACCCAGAGCTTGGTTGTTCTTCAAGGACCAGGTAAGGGCTAAGCTGGTTATTTTCATGGTCTTTGAGTGGCTACCAAAGAATATGCAAGCAAGGATCTGAAAAGAGGAGAACAAAAGTTCTGGGGAAAATAATTAAAAAGCCAAACCCTCTAGGTCCTCAGATCAATACAAGAGGAGAGGAAAGTACTAAGAGCTAAAATCTTTTATGTATCTTGTGAATATTTTTTGCTGCTGCAGTAGAGTTGAAATTCTGTTTAGCTTAACATATTGGAAGTCAGCGTATCTGTGACAGATCCTGAAACCAGAATTTCTGTTTGGAAGCAGAAATAGCTTAATCAAAACTTTCCAAGCTGCTCTCTCCAAATATTGGTTATTTCCTGTTTGTCCTGCATTTCTCATGTTTGATCAAAGTTCAGTCTTGTGTTTGACTTTATGCAACCAAGGTGTATTTTAAATAAGGAAAGTCATTTTTAGACAGTAAAAATTCAACTATGCTCTGTTTTAATATTTTGTATTTTTATTACATTTTGGTGAGTTTAATTTATGGGCTTAGTTGAATATGGAATGTTAACATGCTTTAGGATTTTAAATGAGTTTAGGAAATTTCAGCTAGTTTTCATGAAATAGTCCCTCCATTCTGCAGACTGTGGCATATTTCATTGCAATGAACAATTCTGAGTTTGCATAATCTATTTTCATGAATAATATAATGATTTTCCCAAAGGTCAGTGGTAATGTACATTAGGAATGTACATAAGGAAATGAGAAAACACAGAGTACCCAGGACTAGTCCATAAACGACATACCAAACGTAACGGTAGGTGCCATCTGCTTAGCCTTTCAGCAGTTACTGTTGAACACATGCCAGTCACTGGGCATGTGGATGGGGATGGAGAACTAGAAAATCCAGCCCCCACTGCCAAGGAGCCCGCTGTGTAGGTGAGGAGATGAAGTTCTGGCATTTCTAAGTCTTGCCCCTGCCCCCAAGTAGAATGTACACTCCTCAAGGGTAGACCTCAGGCCTTCTTTTCCTTTTTAATATAAACAACATTGTGTGAATGCAACATAGCTATTTTTTAGCATATGCCAAAAAAGCATGCATACTCTATTATTCAAGGTACTTTTGATTATAAATGACAGAAACTCAATGTGAACTAACTTAAGTAAAAATAAATTTTTTCATTCATGAGACTAAGAAGGAGTTGAGCAGTGCTATATCTCGGGGATCTGCAGGATTTTTAGTGCTTCCCAAGCACTAGGTCCATTGACCTCATTTTCTCCTATTGCAAAGGTCTTCTTCTTTGCTTTATTCTTCTTTATGCTGCAGGGCTCAGCATTCCAGCTTAGCAACCTCAGCAGAATGAAACCTTCTCTCTGTGAAAATTCATATACCAATCCCAGAGAAGACTGGTTGGCTGTGTTAGGGCTCTACCCAACTCTGAACCAAAACCATGCCAGGGAATGGACACTATGATCGGCCCAGCAAGGTTTAGATACCAGCATGTGCATTCGGAGGTGGGTGGAGCACTGTGATTGGCAATTGCCCCATAATCACATGGAGTGAGGGAGGAAGTCCCCAAAGGAAAGCAGTTGTGCTGCCAGAGATATACTATAGTATTCTTTTCTGTGCATTGTTTTCAAGAGCAGTTTTATTTATTGCTGTATCAAATGGCACCAAAATATTAACACTGTGCATCATTATATTCTAGTGCAGCAGCAGGTGTAGTGGAAAGATCATGAGAGCTTTAGAGCAGGGTTTCACAACCTCAGAACTACTGTTGGGCCAAATAATCCTTTGTTGTGGTGTGCGAGCAGGGGTGCTGTCCTGTCCATCTTTCATACCATCCCCGGCCTCTACCCACTAGGTGTGAGTAGCACCCTCCCAGTCATGACAACCGAAACTGCCCCCAAACATTGCCTAGTCAGAGATGGGGTATAAAAATCACTCCCAGTTAGAAGCCACTGCTTTAGAGCTAGAAAGACCGGGGTTGAAATCTCAGCTCTGCAGTTCACTGGCCATGTAATCTTAGGCAAGTGGATTCAGCTTTCTGAGATACTGTCTATACTGGGGTTCAAATTACTCAACTGCAGGATTTGAAAAAGTGAAAGATAATATATATAAAGCACCTGCTACATTAGAAGGTATTTAATTAATCAAAGGTAATAATCATAGCTTGCAATTTCTGAATTTATTATGAGCCAAGTATTTTAGCATATTGGCTCATTTAATCCTCAAAATAATTATTTAAGATAGATACTCTTTTTACTCCCATTTGTAGGTACAAGGCTTTCTAGAAAGTTTAAACAACTTACCCAAGGTTACTAGATGGTTAACGATAGAACTGAAGTTGAAGCCCCTTACTTACTCCTAAGTGAATGCTTTTACCCTCTGAGTTTTACCATAGAAGTCTAATTTTCAAAGGAGTCTCCATACCACGCAAGCTCTACGTAATGAGATCAAAGCATCTTTAATTATGTATGCCACTGTGTCACAAGAGAAGTGTTTTCATTGTTTCCTGTCAGCAAAAGAATGTGGATTGACTCACTATTGTTTGGAACTATAAATCTTTTCTGCAGTATTTTTTGTCTTGATGTTAAAAATTTATAAACTGTACTATATTTATTATATTTCTTAAAAATATTTAAGGCAGTAGCTTAAAATAAAATTCTAATCATCAATATATTTAGCCTATTACCAGAAACATGTCACAGACACATTGAAGGTGTATAGTTCCTTGCTGTTTTCTAGCATTTTTTTCTTTTTTTTTAAGGTATTGCAGGATAATGTTCTATGTTATTTTCATCCAAGTTCAAAATAATTGTTGTTTACTACATAATAGGAGTACACTGTAATGCTAGGAGCTACACTGGCTCCAAAGAGGACACCAAGGGCACTGCAGTTCTTACAACACTTACACTGTGTAATGTGCTTAACCGAAGAAAATGCAAGCAAAACATGAACAGCAGGCAACATTAAATAATCAAATCCCCACAGAGCTAATATGTAGGGAAAAAACTAGCACCACATAAATGAGAGTCAACTTAGCTCAAACTAATGATCTGAATGCAAGACTGTAGACTTGGATTTTGTTTGTTTTGTTTTTTTCCCTGACATGCTGCTGTTTTAGAAAAAAAAGAAAGAATGAATGAATGAAAAAGAAAGGAAGGGAAGGAGGGAAGAAGGAAGGAAGGAAGGAAAGGAGGGAGGGAGGGAGGGAGGGAAGGAAGGATTCACCTTGAAGCAATTTGAAGCCCAAATACCTTCTAGGTATGGTATCATTTAGGTATATGCTACTCAGCTAGTTCAGTTTCCCAAAAAGAGAACCACTATGAGAGAACATCTCATTTGAGGTTTAGTAGGAAACATAATACTGCTTCAGTGTTTTGGAGTTTTTTTCTCCTTACTTTTCAAAAGCTTTTATATTATAGTGAGTTTTGCTTTAGATTGCTTTCTGAAACTTACCTGAAGAAAAAAATTAGAGTTCAGCTTTAGGATACTTTTTTATATAGATGATGTGGTTAGAAATAACCTTTTGACCTTACCTGAATTGATCCCTCTTTTCAAAATTTGAGAAGGAAGAAAATAACCTTTTACCATATTTTGTATTTGTCTTCATAATTGTATAACCTTTCTCAATTATAGGTCAGTATTTCAGCCAAGAATGGTGGATGTGTAGAATCCACTTACCTCAAATGCAGTATCATTTTATGACTCAGAGAGTCCAGTCATTTCTAATTTTTGTCACTGATTAGATTTTCCAAACTCTACTTTATTATGTAATGGTCCTTGTGTAATGATCTGTGTAAGATACAGTAAACTGCTAAAGGCCCATTCCCATTATTTCAACCTTCCATATTACAGAGGGAATTTTTGCACAATCAAACGATTGTGTTTCTACCAAAGCAATTTTCAAAATGACCTTCTTTTTCTCAATTTTTCAATAATTCCTACTATTGGTACACAGGCAAGGACAACATTTTAATTAAATACATACTAATTACACGAACATGATGCATGTCTGTTACAGAGGCAAGAGTAGGGGATATTATGAGATTCAATCAATCACCATTGTAAGTAATTCAAATAGTAAGGTTTCAAGTAGAGGAAGCCAATAACCAGTATGCTACTAACACAGTATAATTTTCAAGGGAAATTTTTTTTCTAAATAACCACAAAGCTAGAAGATATATACATACCAGCAACATTCTCATAAAAAATTAATTATACCTTCAATTTCTATTTGGAAGAAATTTACAGTCTACTGCTCTTATAATTTTTATAATTATTTTTTTCTCTTTAAAGCATATTTACAAAGAGGGCTCTTTTTTTGCCAGTTAGGACAAATATCTTCTTTTTATTATGTTCATCTTTAAAATGTAGAAAACGCCAGATTGCTACAGTAAAGGAAGTTCTTATAAGATGCTAGATTCTATATCTTTTTTTAAACATTTATTTTTTATTGAAGTATAGTTGAATTACAATGTTGTGTTAATACTGCTATACAGCAAAGTGACTCAGTTATACATATATATACATTCTTTTCCTTTATGGTTTATCCCAGGATATTGAATATAGTTCCCTGTGCTATACAGTAGGACCTTGTTGTTATCCATTCTGTATATACCATCTGCTAATCCCAAACTCCCAATCCAACCCTCTCCCAGTTCCCTCCCTCTTGGAAACCACCAGTCTATTCTCTATGTCCCTGATTCTGTTTCTGTTTCATAGATAGGTTCATTTGTGTCATTTTTTAGATTCCACATATAAATGATATCATATGGTATTTGTCTTTCTTTTTCTGACTTACTTAGAATAATAATCTCTAGTTGCATGCATGTTGCTGCAAATGGCATTATTTTGTTCTTCTTTATGGCTGAGTAGTATTCCACTGTATATATGTACCACATCTTCTTTATCCATTCATCTGTCAATGGACATTTAGGTTGGTTCCATGTCTTGGCTATTGTGAATAGTGCTGCTATGAACATAGGGGTGCATGTATCTTTTTGAATTATAGTTTTGTCTGGATATATGCCCAGGAATGGGATTATGGATCATATGGTAATTCGATGTTTAGTTTTCTGAGGAACCTCCATACGGTTTTCCACAATGACTGCACCAACTTACATTCCCACCAACACTGTAAGAGGGTTCCCTTTTCTCCACACCCTCTCCAGCATTTGTTATTTGTAGACTTTTTAATGATGGTCACTCTGACTGGCATGAGGCGATACCTCACTGTAGTTTTGATTTGCATTTCTCTAATAATTAGTGATGTTGAGCATCTTTTCTTGTGCCTATTGGTCATCTGTGTTTCTTCTTTGGAGAAATGTCTCAAAGAGGATATTTTAAAATCCCCTTTTCCTTTGTACTCATAAACTATTTTTCCATAGCTTTCTGATATTTTTAGTGGGCCCAGGAAATATGTTATTAAAGTTGCCTATTATCTTTCTAAAACTGAAATGATGCATCAATGAAGAAATATCTGTTTTTTCCCTAGAGAGTGCTTGGGAAAATGGGCCTGAGTTTTAAGAACATTGTCTTCTTAAAGAAACAATTATTTCAGAAAATTAGATTTGAAATGTGTGTTTATACTTCCAAAAAGTATACTTTGTTGAGGGGAACTGGCATAGTAGTGAACATCATGGTTCCCCATAAGAACAAAAAATTTTACAATTTGTATGGAAACACAAAAGACCCCAAATAGCCAAAGCAATTTTGAGAAAGAAAAATGGAGCTGGAAGAATCAGGCGCCCTGACTTCAGACTATACTACATAGCTACAGTAATCAAGACAGTATGGTACTGGCGCAGAAACAGAAATATAGATCAATGGAATAGGATAGAAAGCCCAGAGATAAACTCATGCACCTGTGGCCACCTAATCTATGACAAAGGAGGCAAGAATATATGATGGAGAAAAGACAGCCTCTTCAGTAAGTGGTGCCTGGAAAACTGGACAGCTACATGTAAAAGAATGAAAGTAGAACACTCCCTAACATCATACACAAAAATAAACTCAAAATGGATTAAAGACCTAAATGTAAGACCAGACATATAAAACTCTTAGAGGAATACTTAGGAATAACACTCTTTGACAGAAACCACAGCAAGATCTTTTTTGACCCACCTCCTAGAGTAATGGAAATAAAAAAAAATAAACAAATGGGACCTAATTAAACGTAAAGCTTTTGCATAGTAAAGGAAACCATAAACAAGATGAAAAGACAATCCTCAGAATGGAAGAAAATATTTTCAAATGAAGCAGCTGACAAGGGATTAATCTCCAAAATATACAAACAGCTCATGCAGCTCAATATCAAAAAAACAAACAACCCAAGCAAAAAGGGGGCAGAAAACCTAAATAGACATTTTCCCAAAGAAGACATGCAGATGTCCAAGAAGCACATGAATAGATGCTCAACATCACTATTAGAGAAATGCAGATCAAAGCTACAATGAGGTATCACCTCGCACCAGTCAGAATGGCCACCATCAAAAAATCTACAAACAATATAAATGCTGGAGAGGGTGTGGAGAAAAGGGAACTCTCTTGTACTGTTGGTGGGAATATAAATTGATACAGCCACTATGCAGAACAGTATGGAGGTTCCTTAAAAAACTAAAAATAGAGCTACCATATGACCCAGAATGTACCCTGATAAAACCATAATTCAGAAAGACACATGCACCACAATATTCATTGCAGCACTATTTACAAAAGCCAGGTCATGGAAACAACCTAAATGTCCATCAACAGATGAATGGATAAAGAAGATGTGGTACATATATACAATGCAATATTACTCAGCCATAAAAAGGAATGAAATTGGCTCATTTGTAGAGATGTGGATGGACCTAGAGTCTGTCATACAGAGTGAAGTAAGTCAGAAGAGAAAAACAAATATCATATATTAACGCATATATGTGGAATCTAGAAAAATGGTACAGATGAACCTATTTGCAGGGCAGAAATAGAGACACACATAGAGAATGGACATGTGGACATAGGAGAATGGGGAGAAGGGCTGGGATGAATTGGGAATTGGGATTGACATATATACACTACCATGTGTAAAATAGATAGCTAGTGGGAACCTGCTGTATAGCACAGGAAGCTCAGCTCCATACTCTTTGGTGACCTAGATGGGTGGGATGGGGGGTTGGGAAGGAGGTCCAAGAGGGAGGGGATATATGTATACATATAGCTGATTCACTTTGTTGTACATCAGACACTAACACAATATTGTAAAGCAACTATACCCCAATTAAGAAAACAAAACAAAAACATCATGGTTCCCCAAATCTTCCTAGTCTTAGTTTACTGGGATATAGTCTGTCCCTATCTGGATTTTTGTCTTTCTGCACCAGGAGCCCTGTGGGAAACAGTCCTTTCAAAGGAAGCCAAATCTAGATCTGGACGCTACAGAACTTGGAGATCAAGAGATGTTACCAGAGGTCCTGCAGACTAAGCCTTCAGTTTCACTGACTCTAGAAACATAGCTTTTTGAGCTGAAAAGTACAATCACAAGTACTGAATCCAGTTTCCTTTTCTTAATGAGGAGACAGAGACTTTCCTAAGAGCAGAGCTTGTTTAGGACAGCGATGCAGTTCAGGTGACTCCTTCACTAATGCTCTTTCCACTACTTAAAAACTGAAGCATAGTCGCTTAGAAGGTGTTAATTATCTCAGTCTCAAGAAGTGTGACTTCTGGGAATTCCTTGGTGGTCCAGTGTTTAGGACTCAGAACTTTCACTGCTGAGGGCCCGGGTTCAATCCCTGGCTGGGAAACTAAGATCCCACAAGCCATGTGATGTGGCCAAAAAAAAAAAAAAAAAGGTGTGACTTTCAACTGTTACGGCTAAAGATTTTCCAAACCATAAATCATATCATCAGCAATCTTTTAACTTATGAATCCTACACTTCATATTTTCCCCCATTTTGTCCACTCATTCAACAATCTGAAAGGTGGTAACCTACTAAGGGCAAGCACTCTCCATTTTTATAGATCCTTGACATTCTATTTCAACTTCCAAAAAATGAGGTTAGAGAACTGTCTTAAGTGTAAGGTTTTAAGAAATTCTTCATCTTAAAGTTTGAAAGGAAATCTTAGGTTTCCATGCCCTAATGATTTAAATTATAAATTAGCTTCGGAAAAATTGTTTTCTTTCTGTGTCTTATTCTTTCATCACTCTGTCCCCCTTTTTTTCTAATGTACACTGAATTTCATTTGGATTTTGATTGTTTTTCACTGAATTATAAATTCTGTATGTTGAAAAATATTGACTAAGAAAATAAGTATAATATTATAAATGTTATAACTACTTCTTTCCTTTCTTTTTTTCTTTTCTTCTTTTGCCTATGCAGACACAATCATTATATTGCATATCAGGAAAATACATTAACAGTGTTTTCAGTATTACTGTTTTATAAACCGAAATGTCCTAATATCTACAAGTAATCATTATCACAAAAAGTAAGGATATACTGGGACTCTTTGCTTCACCATCCCTCTTCAACCTGAAATTAAGGTTGATGAATTAAATTTATCAACAAAGCCATCATGAATATTTAGAGGGAAGATAGAAATAAAATCATTTCACAGTCCATTTACTAGTGTACATTTCAGCCCTTGCTAAAATTTTGAGAGAGTTTCTTTTAAAATAACTTTTTAAATAAGTAAATTCAATGTGCTTCTCTTTAGGAGTTGTTTAGCAGTGTTATAATAATGTGATTCCCTGCACAGCCCAAGCAGTCCTTGTTCAATAGTATTGTTCAGGGATATCTCAGTGTCTTCATATTGACTGTCTACTCCTTGTTTGCCTAGTTTAATAAAAGGTGCACATTGCCTGCTTTGATTCAGAAACTGTCAACACAATTGGAAAACTCATCAGATTCAGCAAGAGCAGAACGGTCTGCTACGTGTCCCAACTGAGCCTTGTGTAGATTCTAGGCTGCTAAAAATTGCAGTGTCATTGACAAGGAACCAGTATGATCTATTTAGAATAACCAGCCAGGTTTTAGATGATAATTTCTGACAGAATCTAATTTCTTCTACCTCTGCATAGAAGTTATCACTGCAGTCATTTTCATATTTTTTCACTTTGTTTTAAATTTTCTTCTTACATTTTAAAATAAGGATATAACCTTGTATAACTCTTCTCCAAAGGATGACAGCCTACAGCTATCATAAAACCATACTGTTAACAAAATTCTCTCTAGTTAATTATCACCCCTTCATATCCTAAAACAATAAACCTCATTTAGTCTTTTAGACAAAACACCCCATATGCTCCTGGCTCCCTGTCAGTCCTTGACTAGGGAATCAGAAATACCTATAAAACAAAACTTCCCACAAAAGACATGTTAATGAAGATAAAGGTTAATATAAAGCTTTCATAGGTCACATATATGACAATTGGAGCTCACTCTTTGACTTGACAAGGCATTGTTTTAGATGCTGGGAACATATGGAAAAAAGAAACAGTTCCTGCTCTTGAACTCGGCTTGCCCAGCTGGGAGACTGCAAGTGTTTTGTAATGGCCAAAGCAAAGGGGAAACAGGATGCAGCCAGAGGTGAGGACTGAGAGCCAGGGTCATGGTGAGCCACTGCAGAATTTCAGGAACGTGATCACAGTTTCACATCAGCAGGATTGCTTTGGGTGCACTACGGGAGATGATTGAGGGAGGAAAAGGGGAGACAAAAAGACTAGTTAGGCGGTTGTTGCAGTGATCAAAATGAAAAATAAATCATTTGAAGAGAGGATTAAAACTGGAGCAGATTTAAAATATATGAAGGTGGTGGAATCAACATGTCTTAAGTTAATTTTGAGCACCCGGAAAGGCAAAGGCCCAGATGACTCCCTGATCTCTGACCTAAATCACTGGAAAAAGAATGGTACCCTTTTCAGAGCACAGAAATGACAAAGCAGGGGCTTTCCTGGTGGTACAGTGGTTAAGAATCCACCTGCCAATTCAGGGGACATGGGTTTGAGCCCTGGTCCGGGAAGATCCCACATACTGCGGAGCAACTAAGCCCGTGCGCCACAACTACTGAGCCTGTGCTCTAGAGCCCAAGAGCCACAACTACTGAGCCCACGTGCCACAACTACTGAAGCTCTCACGCCACAGCTACTGAAACCAGCATGCGTACAGCCCATGCTCCACAACAAGAGAAGCCACTGCAATGAGAAGCCCATGTACCACAATGAAGAGTAGGCCCCACTTGCCGCAGCTAGAGAAAACCCGCATGCAGCAACGAAGACCCAACACAGCCAAAAATAAAACTAATTGATTAATTAATTAATTTAATTAATGCCAAAGCAGGAACAGGGTTAGTTTTGAACAAAAAAACCATGGCACCTATATGACAACTTTATGAAGTGTTATGTCCCATAGACAATAGATGGAGAAATCTGGAGAGAAAGCTGAGCTGGAGCTGCAAGCATAAAAGTCATGAGCAAGTAGGTGAGAGGGAAAGCATGGAGTGTGTAAATGTGTAAGAGAGGCTCAAGAGCTAATTCTGGGAGAATGAGTCAGGTATGTGGCTCAAGACTCAGGACTGATTTTTCTCTACCACTATCATGATTCAGAGGCTACCAAGGTGATAATATTAGTCCATTCTTCAGGGCATTATTAGCTATGTGATATTGACCCAATCTGTTCATTAGTTTGAGCTTCAGTTTTCTTACCTACAAAATATGTAGAACCACACTTACATAGGTATCTTGAGATCTAAATAAGGTAAGCTGTGTTAAAACACCTAGCCCGGAAATTGACATATAATAAGCTCTCAAAGTTTTATATGTTACTTGAATACGAAGCCAGAAAGATCACAAAAAATTTAGCTCATGGTCACTCCAGCCCCAAAATTGCTTCTCCTCCTTTGCCTTCTATCTTTACTACTTGACCAAGCCAAAAACCTAGAAGTCATTCTTCTCTTCTCCATCTACTTCCATACCCAATTTCACCCTAATCCCGCATTCCTGTCAGATCAGTCTATTTCTTGTACCCCACGTCCACTGCTTTCACTAAGGCCATCCTGACCTCTCTCCTGGATCACTGCAAGCCTCCTTCAGGCTTCCCATGCCCTCTGATGCACTCTTCACATTGCAGCCAGAGTGAGCTTCCAAAAGATAAATCTAATGTCATTTGCTTGCTAAAACCCTTTGCATAAAGTCTGTATTTATAGCATGTAAAATCATTCATGATCTCAAGAAATATAGTTTTTACTTAACTCTTGAGCCTCAAATCTCACCATTCCTCTCTTTGAAGACTCTATTCTAGCTGCAGAAATCTACTTTCATTCCCTGATCAGGTCACATCTCCTCTCTTGGACCCATCTAATCTAGTCGACCCTGCTACCTTCTACATTCAGTTCACCTCCTCTGAGAAGCCTCCCCAAGGCTGGGTTAGGTACTCCTCTGAAAAGTTTCCATAACTCCCTGTTCTACATGACGCTTACCATATTCAGACTCCTTGGTCACCTTCGCTAGATTATACATTTCCTAAAGACAGAAATATTTCTTACTCATTATGTTATCCCTTATACATGGTATGCTCAATAGGATATTTTAAGTGATTAATATATATCCGTTTGGATAAATAACTTAAAAATCCTTTAGAAAGATGTTGTGTCTTTTAACCATCTTCATGAATCATATTGCTTAAATCTCTTCTCTAGCTACCTTCAAAACCGGAATTTTTACGTGTGTGATCTTCAACAAATTAAACCTCTCTGTGTTTAAGTTCCTTGTCTGTAAACTGAGGATAACAATAGTACCTACCTCATAGTATTACTGTAAGGATTAAAAGAGTTGATGCATGTAAATCATTTAGAAATGGCACCTGGAAGTTTCCAAGAGCTCTCAGTAATTGTTAACTGTTATTATTATTGTCACTGTTGTTATTAATATTTTCCTATAAGGTGGGAACTTCATGTTTGACATCTGTCATGAACCAGGGCTCAGGACATATTTCACAAAATCACAAGTTAAAGAACAGAGGAAGCTTTAAAGCCAGAGGTCAGCAAGAAGCAATGTCATGAGTCCCTGAACCTCCCACTCTCCCCACAGAAAGTCATTCTGGGACCAGACACGTTGCTGAACACATTATGGATAAAGGTTCCAGCTGAAGGACCACACCTTCTTGTCACTCTGTCTCCTTACAGGCCAGTCATGAGAGCAACTTTGTCAAAAGAGAGTAAACAGCCTGCTTGACACCAAGCAGGCTGGATGTGAGTGTCAGCTGTTTACAGGAGTTGTCTGGAAAAGTTAGCTCCCCAGCAGCTAAGGACGTTTGGGTCAATGGGAAATAGTAAACCTTCTGGACAGGAGTAAGAAACCACGTCTTTACAGGAAGCTGACGTTGGGTCCAGTGCCCTCTGTCTTAGAGAAGAGCAAGGCCCAATCTCACCTGGCCGTTGTCTAGCCAAACCAGGGAGAAATTATATCATTTTGAACAATACTACTTGATGCCCCAGTTTTTTATTAATATTTCCTTCTGAGGTACTTCAAATGCTGTCATGCTTCTGCTTTGAATCCATCTTGGGTAGCTTGAGACTCCAGGTTTTCTAAGAGTC
The DNA here is from genome assembly GCF_025265405.1 of Mesoplodon densirostris. Taxonomy (NCBI): domain Eukaryota; kingdom Metazoa; phylum Chordata; class Mammalia; order Artiodactyla; family Ziphiidae; genus Mesoplodon; species Mesoplodon densirostris. Next base: position 46,200,956 of record NC_082665.1, read on the forward strand.
TGCTGTCTATCAAGACAGATCCCAAAATTTCTTCTAATAGCTTTTGTTTTTGTCAATAACATTTATTAATGTGTCAGGTACCATACTAAGGGATGAGAATACAAAATATAGGGACATAATTCCTTCTTTTATGTATGTTTAGCCTGAGAGGAAGCAGATGAAATATTACAATACAATGTAACAGATGCAATAATAGAAATGTGTGCAGGACTCAGAAGCACTCAGAAATTACTCTGTTCAGCCAGAGATTACATTCTGCAAACTATGAAGTAAATATGTTTTTGATTTACCCAGGATATAAAGCTTAGGATCCAAGTAAAAACATTGAAGCCCAATTAGCAGATGTATAACAATAGATAAAATGGTAATCATCACTCCTAAAATTACATCAGTTGATATAAAATTGGAGAGGAAGATGTTATCATGAGAACTGAAAAGCATTCCTGGGGAATGGCCAGAGGAAAAGTTTGGAAGCTGAAAGAAACGAAGTTCAAATTTCAGCTCTGCCACCTATGCTGTGTGAATTTAGGCAAGTTTCCTAACATCTCTGGATCTAAATTTTCTCATTTAAAAATAGGTATAGGGGCTTCCCTGGTGGCGCAGTGGTTGAGAGTCCGCCTGCCGATGCAGGGGACATGGGTTCGTGCCCCGGTCTGGGAGGATCCCACATGCCACGGAGTGGCTGAGCCCGTGAGCCATGGCCGCTGAGCCTGCGCGTCCGGAGCCTGTGCTCTGCAACGGGAGAGGCCACAACAGTGAGAGGCCCGCGTACCGCAAAATAAATAAAAATAAATAATAATAAATTTTTAAAAAAGATATAATAATAACTACCGTATTGAGTTATTTTAAGCAGTAAATGAAGAAAACTATGCAAAGCATCTAGCACATGATGCTCAATAAAGGCAGCTAATTTTTTTCTCAGCCTATAACTTCACTTGTCATCTATTTGATTCTATGCACTTATAATTAGGTAACTGTGAAATCGACTAGAGAGCTCTCCTGGGGTGGGATTTTAAAGTCTTTCTATAATGGAGTTCTATCCTATTTTTCTTAGTTACTTTTCAAAACTATCCACAGTAGTTTTGATGCATTATAAGCATTTTTATACATATCCTGTTTTACTAAAATGTGTTGCAAAATGTCTTAAAATTCAAGCCTAGTTGGTAGCAAAAGTAGTCAGAAAACAGATGAGAAAAAATCCTATTCAATAATGGAATATAAAATGAACAGAAAAAAAGCTAGTATCCTGACAGGTTAAAGTGTTTTGGTCACAAAGACACAGATGGGATTATGAGACATTTCCTATTACTAAAAAAGCTAAAGCTTAGCAGTTAAGTGGTTCCTGAAGTTATATTTTTGCTTCTTTTTGCAGACTGCCTCTAGCATAAATTATAGATATTTTAGAGTCATGTCAAATAGTGTCAATTAAAAAAGAAATTAAAATGAGATGTGTTTTTTTTATTATTATAGAAAATGAAAGTGTGTAGATGGTGGTACAATAAAGAGAGCACTGATAACAATATTTACACTTACATTTTTGTATTTCTGTTGTTGGCACAGAGAAGAGGTAAGCTTGAATTGTGCCTGTCTTTAAATATTCGTCTCTCCCTCAATTTTCCCACATCAAAAATGGGGGAAATATCAACGGAAAAGCTTGGGTCCTAGCCCACCAGACACCTCCATTTTGAGGGGCAGGGGGAAGATGCCTACACAGGACCATAAGATGCACCTTTTAAAAGACCTTCATTTTTCCTCACAAGGTGGCATTTTAGAGAGGGGAGGCTGCAGATTTCAGAGAGCCTGCCCTGCTTTAGGCAAATCCTGAGCCACAATCCTTTAAAAACCCTCCCAGAGAACCACCTAGTCTATAAAAATATGGTTCCAGTTCAGTGCCCTCTCTATGCAAAGTTTTTCTTTTTAACTGTTTTGTTAAATTTTAACAATTGGGGAATTTTGAAAACTGCTTTACACACTTCCTTGCCTTCTTAAAATAAAAGCAGACAAATGTTTTTAAAAAAAAAAAAAAGAAAGGGGGTAAATAAACCCTTTCCTTTGTCTTTCTCCCAGAGGTAATGTAAGAATAGTCACATGAATACCTTTGAACACTTTATTAAAAAATAAACTACATAAATTCCAGATCAACTTTATTGCATTGTTAGGAAACTCCCAGTGGGTAGTATATTAAACAGAGAAATAGATAAATATCTTACCTCATCTTGTATGTGATTTCCTAAGTACAAAAATAATAATAATAATACAGTTATCTTGTTGTTACTCTTAACTTTGGCTTCTTATCCTGTCCCTAAAGCTACACTGTCCTATAGAGTAGCCACTTGCCACATGTGGCTATTTAAAATTTAGTGTCAATTAATTAAACTAAAACTAAAAATTCAGTTCCTCAGTCTTACTAGCCACACTTCAAATGCTCAATAGCCACATGTGACCACTTGCCACCATGTTGGACACAGAGAACATTTCCGTCATCACGGAAAGTTCTATTGGAGAGTACTGGCCCAGAGGATACTCAGGCTGAATGTCCTGTTGCTCTGTGGCCTTAAGCTGGGCACTGATAGCATTTCAAAGATTAAATGACCTTAGAAGTTCTGAAAGGACTTCATTATAACATCAGTGTCAGACTAAGGGAAAGACAGAAGTAAGTGAAGAAGAATTAAAGAGGCAGGTCTTCCCTGGTGGCACAGTGGTTAAGACTCTGTACTCCCGATGCAGGGGGCCTGGGTTCGATCCCTGGTCAGGGAACTAGATCCCACATGCGTGTCACAACTAAAAGTTCACATGCCACAACTAAGGAGCCCACGTGCTGCAACTAAGGAGCCCACCTCCTGCAACTAAGACCCGGTGCAACCAAATAAATAAAGAATTAAATAGACGGTAAAGAAGAAAGAAGGAAGGATGGCTACAAAAAGAATACACACTGACATTATTATAAAGGGATAAAAAATGAACCAGGAATTCAGTGCTTCTGCAGAAGTACAGTTTTACTTAAAACATTTGTCACATGTGGTTTGTATTAAATGCATCAATCTTAGACTAACTTTCTGATGTCCTAATTGGGTTTTGAGGCATTCCAGCTAAATCACACAAAAACTATTTCTGGACATTGGGATGAAATTTAACCTCCCATATGTATACCACAAGTTTAAAAAACATATTTTTCCTCTCAAGGGGGGTCAGCAGATGCTACGAAGATACTTGCAATTCTTGTTCACAACTTTCGTATTTATCCTTGTCTGGACCACATGTACTCACAAGTAGTTTTCATGCTTACCAATGTTTTGGCTTCCACTTCCTGTATAAAAGGAATTATAACTTAGCATATGTATTATTTGTCCCCCAAAGTAAGAGAATAACCTGTGTATGTTTGCATTTAGGTCATTCTGTCCATTGAAGAAGGTTACAGACTTCCGGCTCCCATGGGCTGTCCAGCATCTCTACACCAGCTGATGCTCCATTGCTGGCAGAAGGAGAGAAATCACAGACCAAAATTTACTGACATTGTCAGCTTCCTTGACAAGCTGATCCGCAATCCCAGTGCTCTTCACACCCTGGTAGAGGACATCCTTGTGTAAGATGCATAATGTTGATTTTTCCCCTTGACAATCATAATTTATTTCAGGCTGCAGACAAGACGAACAGGTAAAGAGGAGAAAGTTTGCCTTGATAACTGTCTAGTTGTCTACCTTTTAGAATATTCTGTATAAACGATATTTTATTTATCAGCTGAAAAAGCAGTTTATTAACATTTTAAAAAACGATTTTTTTCCACAAGAAAACAAGTTCCCCTTTCCTTTTGTCCATATCTAATCTTTCGGAATCACTTTTTAAATATTTTTTCCTGTGTGGGTCTATGGTATTTCTAATTGCTTTCTTGACTTACTGATTTTCTTCTTACCTTTATGAGAAGAAAATCTTGTGTGTGTGTGTGTGTGTGTGTGTGTGTGCAGCCCTTTTAATTTTCTTGTCCATTCTATATTCTATTCCTCTCTTTGAAATGGCAAGCAAGACAGGGGCAATTTGTGAATCAGCCAGGAGCAAGGATGTCTCCTGTTGATATGATCACACCCAGCTGTTGTTACTTTCCATTGCTAAAACCAGAAAAAGACAGATGACAAGATAAGAAAATGAAAGCACTCATCCACCATTTTATAAAAGTCAGTAGTGTTGAGAGATCTACCCACTTCTCTCCGAAAAGCAATTATAAGAGGGAGAGTAGAAGAAAAAAAAACACTGCCATCTATGTCTGAACATATAACATTTAAAATATTGTTAAGTTGAAAATATATTTCTTTAGGCCAAATTGGACTTAAAAATAACCAAAGCATTTTCAAAGCTTACTTTCCTGACTCAGGAGATGACCAATAGGATATACAGATGTTCAACTTTAGGTCACAAGTTCAAGTCAGTGCAGGTTTTAGTGACAATAAAGCCAAAGGCTCTTCAAGAACTACTTGAAACAGACCTCAGTTCATAGCAGAGCATAGAAGGTTTCACCTCTAAATCACTAATTGGCAGCCTCAGTAAAGTGAAGCCAAGCATGAAATAGCTAGAGATTAAACTATTATTCTAGCCCGTCTTCCCTAAAGCAGTCCAGCACAGGAGGCTATAATGGTGGGAGTGGACGTGGGGGCCATTTTGAATTTTATCATAAAAGCAATGGGCAGCCATTGAAGGATTTTAAGCAAGAGAATGGCATGATCACATTTGCATTTCTGAAAGATCACTCTAGGGCTGATTTAAACTAAAAGTGTAAAACAAGGAACAAGACGGGAAACAGAGACAGTTATATGTTTTCAGCAATCCAAGCTAGGAAAGGTCAGGGCCTGACTTATGAAATGAGAATCAGTTTGGAGTCAGGAGATAAGAAAATGGATTTATTACTAGATAAGGAAAATGAATGTGCCTTGGTCATTGAGTGAACAAGGAACGAGGAGAAAAGTATCAAGATATTTGTCAGGTTTCTTTCTTAGACAAGTTGGTTGATGGCATTACCACTGAGAGAGAGGGAGAAGGACAAGTTTTTGGAATAGAAATGAGACCATTTCGTGCATATTGAGTGGAAGATTCCTGTGGGGCATCTAAGTGAAGATATCCAGTAGGCACTTACATGTATATAGGTTGAACTCAGTTAAAAAGATCTGGGCTAAAGATGTAGATTTGGAGATCATCAGCATATTGATTGTACCTGAAGCTTTAAACGTAGTTTAGATAACCCATGGAGAATATAAAGAATGAAAAGAAACAGGAAAAGAATGCAAACCTTTGGAGCACCAAGATTTAAGAAATGAATTGAAGAAGTGTACCCAAAGGAGACTGAGAAAGAAGAGCCAGACAGGTAATCAGGAAAACAGGGAAAGCACAGTATCCTAGAAGCCAAAAAAAGGAGACAGTTCCAAGGAGTTTAATGTCCAAGGCTTTATGAAGCTCCCTTAAGATCAAAATGAAGTGTGTCCATTGGATTTAGCAACTATGTGTTTAGGTTTCATGGGCAGCCTTTGCAAGAGCATTTTCACTAGCATCATGTAAGACAGATTCAGTGGGGGAGGAGTGAATGTGAGGTCAGAGAGGGGCGCTATACAAAGTACCAAGTCCAGTACTGTTTTCTCAAAAAATCTGTATCTGAAAAGAAAGAGAAGTGGTTAGAGAAAATGTTTCTTGTGTTTTGTTTTTATATGTTTTATTGAAGATATGAGCATGCTTTAATAATGAAGAGAAAGAACTACTAGAAAGGGATCATGGAGTGAGTCTGAAATCATTTAATCTGGGCCTCTTGTGGTTTAGGGTCAACGGACTCCACAGCCAGTGCCCGTCAACAGAGCTCTCTGACTGTTCTATGGCTGTAGACGCAGGCAGGTAAGAGCCTTCTTTTTGAAGAAAAGCAGATAAAACAATTTCTTCCCTGCTTTTTCAAGATAATGAATCTTCCTCATAGTTGGAAAATAACGATAAAGAATTTAAGGTGAGAAAATATCAGAAAGTCCAAATGAACCAGAGGTAAAGTCAGTATGAGGGCTGGTGACTGAGGGCCAGAAGTTATGCTTTAACTGGGTGGGCAATAATCCAGTGGACAGGCCAGAGAAAGGCAGGCTCCTCAATGGCGCCGCCACACGTGGGCCAGGAGTTGGGCTTTATATAAAGTTGGCAGTTCGATTCAATTCTAAAGTCTGATCTCTGGGACTTCCCTGGCGGTCCAGTGGTTAAAGACTTCGCCTTCCAATGCAGGGGGTGTGGGTTTGATCCCTGGTTGGGGAGCTAAGATCCCACATGCCTCGTGGCCAAAAAAACAAAACATAAAACAGAAGCAATATTGTAACAAATTCAGTAAAGACTTTAAAAATGGTCCACATTAAAAAAAAAATCTTAAAAAAAAAAAAGTCTAATCTCTGGGGGACCAAATGGAAGTTTTTGTGACTGATTTGCTATCCTTGTTTCTGACAAAGACATATGTGCTACCCTTACTATACTCTTGTTTGGGAAACAAAAAGAACCAGAGTTCTAAGGGTATCATGCCTGAACCTTTATCAGTAGTCTTGTTTTCAAAGCAGCCTGAGTGGGTTTCCCTTGTCCACCCCCTCACCCCCAATGCCACCCACCTACCCTGATCCCAGAGCACTGAGACCGTTTAGGGAGAAGAGATGTGGTAGATTGAAGGATGGCAATGTTAGCTACAGAATGCCTGGTTTGTTTTATGCTTACAAAACTGACACTGCCACTCCATCCCCCAGATTCCAAAGCCCAGTCACTTGTCCCAGAGTGATGTTGGACTAAAGAAACATGATGGGGTATAGAACTGCAGTCTTTCCTCCCATGTATCTCTCAAGCAGGTAAAGGAGTCTAAGAGTATAATTCACAGCAGCTCTTATTAAACTCTCCTGTACGCTCCTTTTCTCTAATATCCCCAAACTCCCAAAGTTCTCTCACACTCCTATACTGACATAACTCTCTTACCCACTAGGTCCCCATGGTTTTTATTCCACGCTAATTGCTTTTTTTCTCAAGAATTCACCTGAGAAGGTTTTATCCATTCTCTTGACACAGTAGTAAGAGGGGAAGAAATTAAGGTGACAAAGAGGGGAGAGGAAAGCTGAGAAACCCACAGCTTCATCATTTTATACCAGCATATTGGAAATTTCATAGACCTTATATCTGTAATTTTTCTTTCAAAAGACAGAATACCCAGTAGAAAAAAAAAGTGTTGGTCAGAGAAGGCTTTTATTATTTAGAACAACCACTCCAAATAATGCTGACATTCTTGTGCCTGACACACTCCCATGGGAGTATTCAGAGCCCTGTGAAGTCCCCTACCTTCTTGCTTTCTCTGCTACTCAAGAAAGCATATGGATATATAAGTGAATGTAATGATATAAGTACAACCTTAAATCCAATTGATTTTAAAAAATAATTTGAGAAAGTACCTTAGTAATATAGGCAGTCATTCTTTCATGCATGAATTTCAAACTACCTTCATTTTCATTTACAGTACAATGATGCCTTATAACCCCCTTTCAAAGAAATATCTATAGCTGTCACAGCCCCTGGGAAAAGGGCCCAGCTTGAGACCAAGACTACATGGAGAACAACGTGAGGAGCGTTGCCTGGCCACACCTTTTGAAACACCTCTTCTCCCTTTCCCTGACCCTCAGGATCAACCCAGAGGCAAACATATTGCCATGGAATCCAGAGTCACATCTGGGGCCCAGTAGTTTAATAGCACAAAGTAGATTGATGACTAGATGGCTGTCCCTTCACCCAGCCCTACCTTCCCCACCCTACCTACATCGTCCTATACACTCACCCTCCCACCTCTTAACCCCCACCCTGTTTCTTCCATACACCATAGCCTACTGAGTGCACTAGGCTGAAGTCAGCTGGACAGTGCCTTTGGACAACGCTGCAGTGTAATAGGAAAATAACTCTTTCTTCCAATCCTGCTCCAGATCCCCAGCATGTCACTGATAAGAATTTTATAGATTATGGGCTCCTCGACAACATCAGCTAAAAGGTAGCATTCAGAAACAGGCAACAATTGACCAGATGGACCAGTCCATGACAGAAATCATATTCCACCCAGGCCAAGGCACATAGGAATATTCTCACTACCTGCTAGGCCATAATTAAGGATCTTATAATATTTTAGCTCTTAGGAGCTGGAACTACCACTTTCCTTAGTATGTATAAATTAACTGTTGAACTTTCAAGCACTTGGCTTCTGGTAATACGCGAATCATGAAAGTAAGGAAAAGCTCAAACCAGTATCATCTGCTTTAGAGAACTGCAAGTAAACATTATAAGACTAAATGGTACTACCTCCCTCCATCCAATTAATACAGCACCTGCAATGCTGTCTCCTGAGGGCAATAATTTTCAACAGTTTGTTAGAAATATTTCCATTCATTTTGAAAACATCTTGCTAAGTGCTGCCTAGGCTGTCCATAATCATCACTTACTAAATTGTTTATCTCTATAAACCAAGTCATGGACAACTTGTTCTGTTTAATTTTTGTAAATAACAGTTTTAATGTTTGTTTTCCTGACAGAGAAATAACTGGCTGGCCAAAACTAGTGTTGTAATTGAGTGAAAAGCAAAGCTTTGCGGAAGGAAGACAGAATATTAAGTATTAATCAGGAAGTGTGAAACTTCTACCCGTTAGAAAATCTAAATTCAATTCACATGAACTGTTGCCACAATATAATACTACTAATGTTAATACAAGTACTGATATTGATACAAGTTCTATGAATCATTAACAACAATAACTATTACTGCTATTTGTTGAGAGCCTACTATGTGCCAGTCATTGTACTAGGCACTTTTATCTGTCATGTCATGTAATCCTGTTATTATCTCCATCCCTCATGTAAGGAAACAGAGACTCAAAGAGGCTAAATTTCCCAGGGGTACACAGCAAGTAATTACTAGATCAGGAATTTGAATGAGGTCCACCAACTGCAAAGTCCTTGTTCTTTCCACTGCACAGTATACAATCACCGCACTGTTTATGATTATAGGAAAAGAGGATACGTTTTTACATCTCCAGATAGATTTTCTCTGGACTTATCAGACTTCATCAATGGAGTATATTAAAATTCCAAAAAGAATTTGTAGCAGAGCACAGCCTGTTATTTTATGTTCTGCTAAGCAAATACAAGGATGTAGAAAATGAGTATGACCTCATTCATGGGAATAAGAAGCAAACACATAATCTGTATATTCCCCCAACTTTCTCCTACAATGCTCGGCCACTTGAAGAACATTACCTGAAAAAAGAAAGTAGTAACTTCAACAAAATAAAGAAATGAGGAAACTATGGCAGCAACATGGTTTCACATTTACATCCTCAAGCATTTTTGTAGTTTGAATTTTTCCAGTGTTGGCAAATGTATGCTTTGCTTCTTTTCCTTGTTATGGCCGACATTACTAACCATCACAGCACTCCTTCTCACTGAGCCCAGATGCTGCCTCTGTATCTTTTTAAGACCACATTTTGATAACCACTGGCAATGAATTGTAGTTGGCATGTGATATGAAATCTATTTCTGTCCCTGTATTATTTACCCACAAAAAATAGGCTTTCCTGAGGTTCAGTGATCTGTTCCTCTGACTGTAGTGACCATGTGCTAAGAATGTACTCAGAATGTAGGAAATATTTAAACAGTATTATGCCTACCCTGTATCTATCCTTCCTAATGTTTAAACACATCTATAATTTTTAAATTTGCTTTGAATTTCACTCCTTCCTACTTTTTACCAATTATCAGCCTTATTATGAGAATTAAATAATCATGTCGATAAAAAACCTGAAGACTTACTGAAAATACGAGGCCGACAAAAAATAACTCAGGCTCCCAGTTTAGCACTGAGGAGCGTCAGATTGTTTGGAATAAAGAGATATTGCCCACAAGCATGAAATAGTCACAAGATTTATGGCATGGTTCTATGCCCTTAGAATTTTATAACATCTTGTGCAAAATTTCACTTTAAAATTTTAAAAGAATATCAAAATTGTTTCATTAACTTGTGTTCAAGTTGACGATTAGGCCTAATTATAGGGAGGGCAATGTTTTATTTTTTAATCTGATTAGATAAATTCTTCCTTCAAAGGTTAGGTAGGTAGTTTGTGTAGTAAATAGTGTGAAGTGTAGTCCCTTAGTCATGAGATGAGAAACTCATGTAAAAACAGTGATATTGAATAAGATAAATGTTGCTGTTGTGGTTCTAGGTCCCTTAACCCTGTGCTGCCTCACTCACCTGTAACTGCCTCTTCCACTCTGAAACCTATCAAGACAGATAAGCAAACATTTTTGCAATGTGAGGAATAAACTAAATAAACAGCATATTCATTAATAGGCTGACCATTGCAGCAATAAGCTCTTATTCTTCCATTTAATGAGTTAAATGAAAGTAGATTATTCATCATGAATCAGCCATTATGTCATGGACCAAACTTTTCTGTAGAGAATATTCAAATCTAAATTATCACTTATCACTTATTTAATAAATTCCTTTAATACTTTCAGCATAGTACTAAGGCCTACAGAAAATAGAAAGATATATGAGATATGATTCCTGCCATCAGGGAGTTTTAACTTACTCTTCAAAAAAAACATTCTTCTGTCTTATGGATTTTTCCCAAGGAAGTAATTCAACTGAAGCATAAAGATACATGTTCTACGATTATATAATCATCTGTAATAAATTTAATAAGGTTGCTAGCAATTTAAGAGTCTGACTCAGGGAATTAATAAATTATTAAGCATCAACCTACAGAATACTATACACTCACTTGACTATTAGTTATGAAGACCACTGACATATAGAAAATATTCATCAGTATGTGAAATAAAGGCAATACAGAATAGAATGGACCCTATCTGTACAGTTCTGCTAACCATATATAAATATAAGAGCTAGGAAGAAGTTATGTTAGAGTGGTAAGGGGAGAAAAGCCTTTATGCATGTGATAGTTTCATATTAAAACAAGATCCATATGGTAATTCTATTTTTAGTTTTTTAAGGAACCTCCATGCTGTTCTCCATAGTGGCTGTATCAATTTACATTCCCACCAACAGTGCAAGAGGGTTCCCTTTTCTCCACACCCTCTCCAGCATTTATTGTCTGTAGATTTTTTGAGGATGGCCATTCTGACCGGTGTGAGATGGTATCTCATTGTAGTTTTGACTTGCATTTCTCTAATGATTAATGATGTTGAGCATCCTTTCATGTGTTTGTTGGCAATCTGTATATCTTCTTTGGAGAAATATCTATTTAGGTCTTCTGCCCATTTTTGGATTGGGTTGTTTGTTTTTTTGATATTGAGCTGCATGAGCTGCTTGTAAATTTTGGAGACTAATCCTTTGTCAGTTGCTTCATTTGCAAATATTTTCTCCCATTCTGAGGGTTGTCTTTTTGTCTTGTTTATGGTTTCCTTTGCTGTGCAAAAGCTTTTAAGTTTCATTAGGTCCCATTTGTTTATTTTTGTTTTTATTTCCATTTCTCTAGGAGGTGGGTCCAAAAGGATCTTGCTGTGATTTATGTCATAGTGTTCTGCCTATGTTTTCCTCTAAGAGTTTGATAGTGTCTGGCCTTACGTTTAGGTCTTTAATCCATTTTGAGTTTATTTTTGTGTATGGTGTTAGGGCGTGTTCTAATTTAATACTTTTACATGTACCTGTCCAGTTTTCCCAACACCACTTATTGAAGAGGCTGTCTTTTCTCCACTGTATATTCTTGCCTCCTTTGAGAATGGACTTGAGGATATGGGGAGGGGGAAGGGTAAGCTGGGACGAAGTGAGAGAGTGGCATGGACATATAAACACTATCAAATGTAAAATAGATATCTAGTGGGAAGCAGCCGCATAGCACAGGGAGATCAACTCGGTGCTTTGTGACCACCTAGAGGGGTAGGATAGGGAGGGTGGGAGGGAGGGAGATGCAAGAGGGAAGAGATATGGGGACATATGTATATGTATAACTGATTCACTTTGTTATAAAGCAGAAACTAACACACCATTGTAAAGCAATTATACTCCAGTAAAGATGTTTAAAAAAAAAAAAATATATATATATATATATATATCCATAAATAAATAAATAAATAAATAAATAAATAAAAATTAAAAAAAAAAAACAAGATCCTACCTTGGAATAGTGTTTCTCAAAGTATAACTTTTCTTGAAGTATTTTTAATAGGTCTCTTACTTTTATATTTACATGATGAATATAAAATATGGAAAACTTCTGAGGATAAATACCTTCCTGCTTTTTAATGGCAGTTTTAATACCTCCTGGTAACCTAAGAACTTTCTAATTTAAAATACTAATACTATTATGAACTCAAAGGGCTCATTAGAATCAAGACTTCTTGGCTCTATCAGTGCTATTCATTTTCACATATTTAGATATATTGAGGGTATGTGTTTATTGCACCTTAAACTATACTATTACCTATTCTAGCTATACTGCAGCCCTTTCTCTAATCTTAATTGACCATAATTTATACCTGGAAGAATTTCCTAATTCTACCCCCTCCTCATTTTTCTGAGGAAAGTAGTAGACCTTTGACCTTCTGTTCTACAATATGTACTTTTTTTCTGTGAGGTTTTGCTGTAAAGACATTTCTCAGGTGGGAAGCTCCCACTAATCACCAAATAGCAGAAATTTTTACATGCTCAGCAAATAGCAGACTGAATTTATCATTGTACATGGCTGATAAGAAAGGGCATTTATTGTTTATTAGGTAATATTCCAGAGAATTCATGTGAGGGTGATGGCACCCAACCCTCAAAACCAGAAAATAGCAGCATTTTTCAACTTCGTTATAAGGTGAAAGAAAAGTTATTGCACAGTGGCTGTGAACAATGAGGGAACACTGACCTTCCTAAATCAACTGTCAGTGCGGTCGTATAAAGGCCAAAGTGTAACTAGGTTACTAAAGATGTGTGGAGAGAAAGGGAATTATGGTATTGAAACATTCTAGTAGCAAATAGTGGATGCTTTTCAACAGAGAAATAGGCCATTTAAGTCATTTAGTATACAGAATGTCCTTCCATGACCTTTCTATACTAAGGACGTAAAATTAGCAAATTACATTTCCACTCACCAATTATATGAATTGTGAAAGCTCAAGAGTTATTCCAGCATTATCTCAGGAGAGAGAAGTGGAAGTCATTTGACTGTGTCTATTCATCAAGAATGGCATAGGAGTATGAAGGGAAAGTCACCTAAACACATCCTTTTAGTTTGGTTCAGTTTCAACAGATTTCTCAGACAAGTAATTAAAAGACATGAGAGCCATAGTGTTTTGAAATAGAACATTCAGCTTCCTAACGTATATTGTTTTATTTATGTTAATAAGCAATAAGGATACCCTGGGCACTTTGATATTTAAACTTGGTCAGTGAACTTACTACAGCACTATTTCCTAAAGTATGTTCTGTAGGAAACTGGTCAGATAATTTAGGAAAATAGTGCAGAAGCTATTTTGAATCCTCTTATGTATTCATACTGCACATTAGGATAGTGAAGGCTCTAAAAAATGCCACAATTAAAAACCCTGTTTAACTCTGTTTGACATGGAGAACTTAATTGTTTTTATTGATATATGAACTGTTATTTATTTGATAATTCTTATTAATATAAACACCTCTAGGAAACTAAGAAATATAGCAACCGTTAAAGTGTTTATTGGTAGATGCCATGATAGCTTTTCAACCTTTAACATAACTAAACTTTGTTTAGGGTCAAATCATGAATCATTCTGATATTAATTAGAATGAAACAGCCCATAATCCAATAGCATTGCAGTTTTTAGTACAGGAAAATAAAATGTGGCTTTACAGCCTCCAAAATAGGAATTATGGTAACAGAATTGAGTAGTGGTTAAAAGGACACAAGTCACTGTGAAGAGTAACCAGATTCCATATGGACTACAGTATAATCACAAGATACATGCATTTAGTTTATGCAAATTTCAATTATATAGAAAGGGCAATAATCCCTGGATTTCCCTGTCATTCTTCTTCACCCCCCTGTCCACCTTCAACTAGAATCCAGTTTAGAAAAGTAGAAGTCAATGTAGAATCAAAGAAAAACCAAAGAAATGAATTTTAGGTCTTTAGTAGGGACTTTTCCTAAACAATTCCAAGGGGCGTCTTTCAGGGTCTTCAGGAGTCATACAGTGTACAACTTGTATGCCCATATATTATGTACATATCTGGCTTTTGTGCTCCTAAAGACCCGAGTCCTGGTGATATACCTATATGTATCTATGTCTATATATTCACACATTCACTAGCCTTTTCAAAATAATACCTTTATATTAAAACTACAAAAGTATCCCCAACTGGAATGCCCTTATGCATCAGATCTTAGGACCAGAAATACAGATTTCTGTATCATTACTTTAAGATCCATCAATGACGGATTCCTTTTTCTTGTTAACCCAAGCTTGCATTGATTTTGCTTTAGTTTTGTGCTTTATTAATATCTGTGCTTTGGGCTGTACTACCCTATACTTGGATGTATGTAAATCTTATTCATGCAATTGAGCTCTATGACAGCAGAAATTACTTTTTAATAAATAATAAATTCTTGTTGAATGTTTGAGGACAAATAAATGGAGACTTGATCAATGAATTCACCATAAAAAAAAGAAGGGGCTATCATAGCAAATGTGAAAAAGGGGACTTCCCTGGTGGCACAGTGGTTAAGAATCTGCCTGCCAATGCAGGGGACATGGGTTCGATCCCTGGTCCAGGAAGATCCTACATGCCGCAAAGCAACTAAGCCTGTACACCACGACTACTGAGCCTAAGCTCTAGAGCTCACTTGCTGCAATTACTGAAACCCACCCCACCTAGAGCCCGTGCTTCTCAACAAGAGAAACCACCACAATGAGAAGCCCGCGCACTGCAACGAAGAGTAGCCCCTGCTCGTCACAACTAGAGAAAGCCCGCGCGCAGCAATGAAGACCCAACGGAGCCAAAAATAAATTTAAAAAAAATTTTTAATGTGAAAAAGGCCAAAGGGCATAGACTCAGTGGCAGGTCAGAAAGCGTATGAGTGAATAGCCTGTGGCTAGTTACTTTCTTTTGGGGTATTCCTCAAATTTGAAAACAGAATTTCATGCAAGAGAAAAAAGTAAACAGAAGTTAGCAAGATGTGGGTTTTCTCAAGATACATCAAGTATAAGACCTAGTAGTGGCAAAAAGCAGGAAAAGACAAAAGAAACTGACAAGTGAAACTGACCGGGTATAAGTGGCTGATTTGAATATGATGGAAAAATTTTAAATCTCTAGTTTTCTATGGAGGATGAAAACATTTGATGTAAGAATACTGTAAAATTTAAAAATAAAGTTGGGTATTTTTTGCTTTATCTGGCTTTTAAATGGTCTCCATGCTTGTTTGTTTGTTTTTTCCTTGTAGAATGCCAGACTCCCCTGGTGAAGTTCCTGAATATCCTTTGTTTGTGACGGTCAGTGACTGGCTGGATTCTATAAAGATGGGGCAATATAAGAATAACTTCATGGCAGGAGGGTTTACAACTTTTGACCTCATTTCAAGAATGAGCATTGAGTAAGTGGTGCTATGTTTATTACTATATTTAGATGCTCCACTCAGGAGATTATAAATTCAAATACTATATGAAGAACACCATGGTTAAACTACCTTCCCTAATACTAGGATGGTGTTTCCACATCTTTCCTCACCATTTCTATCGATCATTCTAGTGAAATTTGGACATTACACTTTTAACTATTTTCCTTTGAAAGAATATATTTAACTCAAAAAACTATTTAAAATTTTAAATGCTTTCTAAAATGCATATTACTCTTGTTCACATCATAGACTTTACATCAACATAGTTTTACCTTAGCAAATTATTTTTGACTCATGTATACTAAATCAATTCCTTTTACTTTCATCAAATGTAATAATTGTAATAATACAATATTATGTTATCTCAGAGCTTTTTCTCTATGTTATAATGGTCCAGCATTTTTCAACTTTCTCAAATGCTATCCTTTCATGGTGCAGTGAAAATTCTCGACATGTGCTTAAAAGAAAGATACTAAAACTAGTAGGTGAAGCCATATGAAATTGCCATTGTTGTAAAATAGTAATGGTAAGTTCATACTGTTCAACATAATACAATGGCATTTTTTCAGATTATTGAAAGACCATGACAATTAAAATGGAGTCCACATTATACTTTCTATCCTACATGCTACTTTGCTAATACTGTTGAAAATTTATATAATTACATAAAACACTTGGGCTTATGGAATATCTGAACATTAACATCAGTACCTGAATTCTTTGTATCCTTAAATCTGAGGTTGACCTGACTCATTCTCTGGCACCAGGGTTAAGAAAAAGGTAACGAACTCCTGTTGTTCATTTATATCTCTGCTTAAACTCTCATTTTACCAGGTGTACAATTTTTGGCAAATCTGACATGGGGCACATTTACCATATCTAAATGTTCATTTCCTCTCTGTCATACCTACCAGATCTAAATGTTCATATTCTCTCTTTCTCTCTCTCTCTCTCTCTCTCTCTCTCTCTCTCTCAATCTCTCACAGTGATATTAGAAGAATTGGAGTCATACTCATTGGACACCAGAGACGAATAGTCAGCAGTATACAGACTTTACGTTTACACATGATGCATATACAGGAGAAGGGATTTCATGTATGAACGTACTACAAGCACCTGTGTTTTGTGCCTCAGCATTTCTAAAATGAAAGATATCCTCTCTACTACCCTCTCTTCTGATTCTCCAAACATCACTTCACAAACTGCAGTCTCCTCTCAGACTACGGGCACACACCCTTTGTTTATGCTTCCAACCTGGATTTAAAAATCACTCATCATAGCTCCTCTCTGAATAACCTGCAAATAAAACCCTGGCGCACTGCAGATTATCATTACATAATGGTAAATAACTCAGCATGGATGTGTAACTTTGTATAATTGTATTTCGGAAGTGTTCAAGGACTTAACCCAAAGGAATTTGGGGTTAATGATGTATTCAGAGTTTGATGGTAGATTAAAAAGAAAGAGTTGACCTTTCTTTCATGTTTTGTGATCAAGTAGCTTCCAAACTGACATGAATATTTATTTTTTAGATAATTATATTCAACTCTGTGGGTCATATCATTAACTCTATCCTACAATACTTTACCTGTCAAAGCCTGATGTTGTTAGAATTATTTGCAGAAAAGACCAATGATTTCATGTAGTGAATTCTTGTCAAGTGTGACTGTGGTGAGAAGGAAGTTATCAGGGAGGGTGAGGGAGAAACATACTGTGCTTTTAAAACTTCTTAAGTCTTGGTTTGTCTTTTTTTTAAATTAACTTTTTAGTGTCCTACATACTTCATAGTAGGTGGTAGTTTAGAGGCAGGCTTTCCCCTCTAATTTTTACTAACTATAGTATATTTCTCTACTGCCTTATGAAGATCACCCCTGGAAAGACCAAGAGTGAGTCCATTGTTCTAAAGGCTATAAATAGAGTGAAGCATGGAATAATCCATGACTGTTTCCTTGGTTCATCTTCACAAGTTTGCAAGAGTAATTATCAAAGCATTAAGAAAATTATTCTCAGCAGAATTGCTTTGAATAAAAGATCTATGATTATACCCTTAGATTAAACTTAAAAAGATTTTAATTTAAACAGAATTTTATGATAGTTACATGGTGGCCCAAGAAAATAAACACATCGAGCTGTCTAATATTGGTACATTTTGCAAGTTTAAGAATTTTTATATTTTGTTCGTAAAAATAAGTTACACGAACATGCTGAGCTGTTTTCCAAACCTTCCAAGAGACAAGTATGCCGTTGCATACACCAAAGAGGGTATAAACGGATCTAGCACATGAGCATATATGAATTGTGTGTAACCTGAGTCCTTGATACAGTAACATAAAAATGTATACACAGCTAAGGTGCGTTGTTGCCATAATCTTCTGGAGGCTGCAAAAACAGTCAAATATACTTTTCATTGAATTAAGCTGAGTCAGCTTATCAAAACAGTAATGTCGTATGAACAAATTCAATTATAAAATCAGCTGTTCCCGGTGAAACTAAAAAAATGACTGCTGTGCTAGGTGGAAGAGTAGTGAGAATGTCTTAAGAGAAGAAAAGAGCAGGTTGTCTGAAGATGCTGATTTAATATAAAAATTAAGTTTTATTTGATCCCGCAGATAAAGGTGCCCTACCCACATCCTCAAATTCCTACCTAAATTACCTTGTTTGGTGATAGTAGTTTTCTTGCTATAAAAGGAGTCTCGATTTTTCTTTTTTCCTATTTTAAGATTTGTTGATTGTCCCATTAGACTAGGCCCTTCCACATATTTTCTTTTGTTGATTTATCTTCTGATTTTTGCCTACCACAGCTAAAATTTTCTCATTTCAAAAAAAACAGAGAGATCTAGAAGGAAGAGTCTTTAAAGTATTCCTTAAAGTACAATAAAAAAGAAAAAAGTGGGAAATCCATCACTTTTTAAGTAAGTGTGTCAGAAATAGCTAGCAACATTTTCCAGACATCACCTGCATGGTCATGCATCACTCACAGACTGTCTGCAGTTTGCTTGTTACATTTACACAAATCTGGATACATTTAGAGGAAATATAAAATTTCCATATTTACCTATCTTCAAATATATATTAAATAAGAACAGATGTAAAGCAGATTAAATTTATTAATCATATATATTTATTTTTATAATACAACAAAAAACATATTTAGAAAATAAGGAATAGAATAATTATGGTCTTCCATAGGACTCTGTCAGCAACATCTGTATACTTTGATGAAATAAATTCTATTAAGTATTTAAACTTCTATGGGATGGGCATTCAGTGCTTGCAAGATTTAAATTCTCTGTTAAGAATTTTTTTCTTCAAAAATCCAATGATCCTATTCTATATCTGGTTAATTCATACTTTGTTTTCCTTCCCAAACATCTTTCTGTAGTATTATAAAACTGCCTTTTCACTTTGTCTCTTACCCCCAATCCTCTTTAAAATTTACATTTATATTTTTTGCAACTGTAAGCATGATAATCTTTAGTGTAAATGTGAACCTCATCATGGTCAGAGCAAGGTATGCAAGATTAAACAGAAACATTAAAAAATAAGTATATCTATTTCTTTACTGCCTACCAATCACAGATTTGAAAATTTTACATGAAATAGTTTGAGATTTACTAGTGCACATATTCAGTAATTAAAGCTGTTTAATATTCATAACATAGAATGTAATGATAGAAAATGAGTAATTCCATAAATCACAAGCCTCCAAAAATAATCTTTAATAACTAAAATATGCATATATAGTCATGTACCTGCTTTATTTTAAATTTCCTAGTCTATACTACTGAGGGGCTTTTTAGATTTTGAAAATCAGACAGCTGAAGGAAACATTTTTAAAAATTTTCTACGTGGTCAGTTTCCAGCCTATAGTCAACTCATTATCTCATAGTATATATAAGACATAACTGGGAAAAAATGTAAAAACAATGTACAATCAAGAAGAGAGATTAGATATGTAAATCATTATACTAAAAAAACCATCAGAAGTTGCAAAGCTCTTGGCTTAACAGGAATCAAGAATTATAGCACGTTTGCACTGAGTTATAACTTGATAAATAAGTTATGCATGCCATAATCAAGAAAGATTTATCTTATTTCACTCTGTATTACTCTTTAAAATCTATCCAACTAAATACCTGAAAAAAAAATTTTCCAGCCACAGCTTTAAGGCCCAACTCAGCCCATGAAAGGAAAACAAATCCAAATTTAATCCTTGAAAAGCGGTCTTTACAGGAGGTCTTCTGAAGATGTGGTGAAGAATGAATTATATTACCTATCTCCCAACAACAATTTTCTTAAAAAGCCATTTTTATGTTTTTCCCTACCAAATTTCTACTCTGTAAAGCAGTCAGTTAAATCTCTTATCTCAAAATGTTCACCAATACTAGGTATTTTGGGTCCTACTGCATTAATGGGAGCATTTATACATACAGAGGGTATGAATTCTGGCTTTTCATTAACTGGAAATTAAGTGCTTTGGAAAGTAATTTCAAAATGGATGAAGATGATCCTTTCCTACTGCTTTAGCTAGGGAAACGTGTTATTAATTTAAAAGAAATTAATATTTTATGAATCAAAAACTGTTATCAACTCACAGTTGTCGTACATGTCTTTATATAACAAAGAGATTAGAAGAAGATGTAATCACTTCTTTTAGTATCACCAACTTAACTTTTCCAAGTTCAAATTCCATTAAGTATCAAAGACTCATATTAACTTTCGATCCAAAAATATTTTAGTGCTTTTTATATGAAGACTCCAAAAGGTAGAGGAGCACACTGTGTCAAATTGATGGTATTCTTCCATTAGAACACTGGGCGCTGAAGTCATCCAGCTTTTAGTTTTTATTTTCAACATTTTCAACAGATTTTCAATTTTTTATAATAATGTTCAATAAAGGTAGTGTAAACTTTAGTTCATTTTAACAATTATCTATAAGGTGTCTCCTACATGCATAAAATTTTATGGCAAAGATGAATTTGACTGTAGTGTCCTTACATTCAAGTAACTCTTAAGCTTAAAACTTAGAGGTTAGAGCCTATTTGCTATGTTTGCTGTGATTGCCATGCCACTAAGTGTTAGTTCTTTCCACAGAACAAAAATACATTGAATAAATAAAACCTTGTCCAATGTGAAATAAAACCTTGTCCAGTGTGAAATAAAAAACCTTGTTAAAAAAAAAAAAAAACCTTGTCCTATGGAAAGAGATATTTTGGACCTCAAATTTTCCATAGAACACTCCACACTTCCTCTGGCAGAAGGGAGCACACTTGCTGGATTCTCTAAGAGAATCTCTCTTGTTAACAGCTGATCCTCCTCAGGAATCACATACTTCTATTGTCCAGTGGCATACTTTTCAGTTCAGGTGTAGGCTCACTACCTCAAAGGTACTTCCGGTTAGAAAACATCAGCCATTTTTCAAAAACAGTTCTGGGGTAATCTCTTGCCCAAGCCAATTCACTGGCCTTAGTAAATGTAATAATGAGTATACAGCTGAAATGGTTGCATAAAATTCTTTCAAACATGATATATTTAACAAAGGAAAGAGATGATTACTCATGACCAGAGTGCATATATTACTAGATGAAATAAAGGAAAAGAAAAATCTTATATTCCACAAGAATAAATACCCCATCTTTCTCTTACTATTCCCTTAAAAAGATAAGTATTAGACAAGTGTTTCAAAGATTTCTGAGGATAAAATATATATATTTTTTTGTTATAAGAGGATGTGACGTGATATATGTGTCTCCTGGGGGAAAAAGGCCAAAAGATCCAGAAGAAGATCCAAGTCATCAAAATGTAGTTTTAACTAATCCTCTTTCATCTGACTAATAATTATATCCAATTTCAAATTAATGATGGATTTAAATAAAATGTTTTAAAAAGAACATTTACATCTTAATTAGAAGACAGGTTCTTTGCTCTTAATTCAAAAGAAGTTAACAAAAACCTGGTTGGCATTGGCTTTTTTGGGATATTAGAATAGATTTAAAAGTCTATTTTAGCTTATCAGTATTGAGTCAAAATTATTGTATTTAAACGTGATACAAAAAAATTAAAAGTAAACTTTTCAATTACTATGGATAGCAAAGCACTACTAAAAATTAAACTTCATCTTTTGGAAAAGAATCTGGCAAATACAAAGTGTTGTATTTCTCTTAATGCTACCAAGTCACCTCCATTTTCTTACACTTTTGCACTTATCCATTGAAAGCAAAGTTTCTCTCTAAACAAAATAAAGAAGGTTCTTACTTGAATTTCCACACTAGTTTATCAGAATACCAAATCTCTATATTCTTAAGGGAATTTTTGATTTATTTCATTTAAAGGGGAAGATCTCAAAGAAGAATTCCACTACCTTTTAGACCTAATTCATCCTTAAGAATATAAAAAGCGAGGAAAGATCTCTTTTAAATGTAATGATATAAAGATGTGGTATCTACTCTCGATTAGAAAATAAAGTACAGATTAACAACACAATTTCCTGGGAGTTGTAGAAAAGTACCAGAATTAGTGAAAATCTCCTCTCAAGTAAAGCTCTGTTCTCATCCATATTCCTCCATTACTTGTAACCTCTGGCTAATCTTTAATTTGTCATGATAAACTTACTGTTGGTTAAGATAATGTTATCAACTCAAACTATAAATCAGAACAACTGAGATATGACTTTAAGGTGTTGAACAAAATAATAAAAGGACAACCCTACTTCAGGATTCTAATTTAGTTAGCATCAGAGTCTCCATTTCATTAGAGAGAGATTGAAGGGAGAACCGTCTTTATTCCAAAAGAATACATTATTTTAAAGAAAATTCCAAGGACAGGAGAACCTTCATTTTTCATATATCTAAATCAAATGTTATATTTAGTTAGGCATTATTAACTTTGAAGATAGATGTCCTTGTTTTCATTGGTTAAATATGAGCTTTCATGGCAAGCAATATTGATGTGAACATCACTATACAAGTTTTTCTATGTTTATAGATCATCATCCTTAGAACAGTCTTAATTTGCTTTTGTTCTTGAAAGACCAAATATCATTTAACTTTTTGAAATCCTGATAGATGGAGTGAACAGTGCTAAATCATAAAGATGAATAAACAATACACTTTTGAGGTTTTTACCTAATTTAAAATGTCCTCTTCTATTGCTTTTATAATAAATTAGAAGTCTCTCTTCCACATTTAGTAATTTGTAGAATGATATCTATGCATTTAGATAGAAATTGTTTTTCTAAAATTTTCACATAAACACATCTTCACTCAGAGAGAAGCCAGAATATAATTAATTATATTAGTTCATTTTTCAAAGCAGTAACTGATGCTCTTTTTAGAATTATTTACCCAGTATTATCATTTTTTAAGTTGTAATGAAGTTTTTACTTAACTGTGCATGTTTTATTTATTGCCACATAGCACTGCTTAAATAAATCTGCTTAAAATTGTTGTCTTTAGAAGCTCTATGACAAAATTAATGACTACTCATTTGATAACAGACTTGTAACTGAACAAGCTATTTTATGTTGATGTGATTGATGTGAGCATTGTTAAAACCAATTTCTTTGAAAATCCATTGGTATTTTATCTAGAGCTATTATTGCAGTATCTTCAAGAGTATCTTTAAAACAATACTGACAATATAATAATAATATTCGTGGACAATGTAAAAATAAACAGTGACTGAGGCTTTTTAAAATTTCTGCGCTGCTTGGAAAATAAGGTTTAACTTGCATAAATGCTTGTCATGGAAGTTTTTAATTTGCTTTAATGTGATGTTGTTCTCCCTATGCCATATGTATGTATTTAAAGAAAATTGTATTAATATATTTATACAATGCAAAAATCTCATTTTCTTCTTACAGATATGGAGTTTTGATGTAATTTTAGGTGTTTTAGGCCTCCAAGAGAAAAAAATCAAAATGGGAGCTTTTTTTTTTTTTTGGTGAGTCACAATACCTGAGCGTTCCTAACAAACATGAATATGGGTAACACTGTACTTTAAAGATTACTATATGTGCTTTATTTATGATACA
This sequence comes from Mesoplodon densirostris, assembly GCF_025265405.1. Lineage (NCBI taxonomy): Eukaryota > Metazoa > Chordata > Mammalia > Artiodactyla > Ziphiidae > Mesoplodon > Mesoplodon densirostris. The sequence continues at coordinate 46,224,602 of NC_082665.1, forward strand.
TTATTAATAATTTTGTTAATCATACTTCATCGTTAGATTGTGTCACTGGAAATTTGAATAACTTTGCACATTTTTCACAAACTGTACTTAGGTTTAATTTTGTATGCAGTATAAACTTTGACAGCTTAATTTTGACTTTTGATGGAATAATTGTTAATTAACAGTCTATGTTTCCTAAAATGTTAGTTATACCTTCTAAAATAACCTTATTTTTAAAAAAATCACAGGCAGAACATGAATGCAGAACATGAAAATGGACCAAGTTCCATTAAAACTGAGGAAAAGGCAAAAAGGTAATATAAAGAGGAGTTTGTGTTAAAACTATTAATTACCTCATTAAAAAAAACAAAAAATTAATAGAAAACTGTTTGAAAATTATGTCATGTTACTCTTACTGGTAATTTTGAAGCTAAAATGCATTTTGAGGATGAGAACCTCTAATATAAATAAGTCCACTAATATATGTTAAAATATGTATTGCTATATAAAATTAGAAAGAAATCTTACCAAAATATCAAAAATTTAAATTTATTTTTTAAAAGTATATTAACAGACTGAATGATCACAATTATTAACATTTCCATACTAATAGTTCTTTTGATTTCTAAGACATATATACTTAAAATTTGCCTCCCAAAAATTGAATATTAGACTGTCAAAGCACTTTATATAAATCACTCCTATTAATAAAAAGTTTTTCCTTCTGCTTTATTAAATGTAAAAACAGTATATATAAGATGCAGGTAAAAATAATTGAGTTGAAAGGGTAGTCTTTTTGAATCAATTTATGCTTTTATACAGATACATAAATTTAACACATAAATTTAACACATAGTCTAAAAAATACAGGACCTACATATTAGTTGTACATTATATCTTATGATCTCTAAATGCTTATATTCTTTCAAGGAGATTGCCTTCTCTTTTCAGTTGTTTTAAGTATTAAAAAAAAAAAGGACTGCTTTATATATTTCCATTCAGCCTCTCTAATATTGCTTGTAACCTTCCAATTCTCAGAGAAGTTGCAGCTAAAATCCATAACATAGTGGTTAGAAATTATTATTTTTGAAGCTACTGCTCTTATCTAATACTGGTCATATATTCCATAAAGTCTTCTGGAAAGAGCAAAGTCTTTTACTTTCTCATGAATGGAAATACAAAAAGAAAGTCTTCCATTAGACTTTGTATATTCAGAGTACTGTAGTGAACATATATTTTTATAGTTACTTTTCCACTGTTTACTGTTTATTCAATTTTTAAATTTCACCAAATGGGATACTTCAAACAAAGGTGAAAAGCCATTCCATTTTTTGCATCAATTGCTTATTTTCTATGGAATATCCAAAAATTCCTTTCAGGAAGCAAAACATTCCCTTTCCCACCTCACAACTTTGATCATTCAACCATTAAATGAAATAGTTAGGTGTCTGTATTTTAATATAAAGAATAGCAACAACAAAAAAATTATGATTTGTCCAGTTAAAGCTATTTACACTATGGGGAACATATATAATAAACAAACAAACACAATTAAATCAAGTGTGTTTGCTAGTCCAAAACTGTATAATTCCTAATTTTAAAAATAGTATATATACATATATACTGATTTATTTTAAATGTATATATATCCATAAGTCCATTCAGTCATTAACTAATGCTTACTAAACATTATCTTGTACAAGTGTCTTATTCTCAACACAGAGGACACAAAGCGACCAAGACAAGCAAAAACCCCTGTCTCATGGAATTGACCTTCTAGTAGTAAAGACACACAATGAAGAAGTACTGATAAGTGCTATGCTGAAAATTAAATTAATATTGTTACATAGCATGACTGTGGCTCCTTTATATTAAGTGGTAAGGGAAGTCTTCTCTGAGGATGTGATATTTAAGCCGATGTATGAAAATCATGAAGGAACCAGTCATGAGAAAATCTGGGGGAATTCCAGGCAGGAGGAATAGTTTAATGTGTGAGACTTTAGAGTGTTTGAGGGTAGAGAGAACAGTGTGCTTGGTACACAGTTGATGAGCCAAAGAGAGGCAAAAATGAGATGGGGGTCAACGAATATTTATGAGGCTACTACAGTAGTTTAAGCAAAAAAGAAAAAAAAGGTGGCTTTTGTTAGAGAAGAAGCAGTGAAGATGGAGAGAAGTGGATGGATGTCGGGTATGTTTGAAGACAGAGCTTGCTAATGGATTGGCCCTGAGGGATAAAGAGAGAAAAATTGAAGATAAATTCTGCATTTGAAAAATAAGAAATGTAGTCAGTGGTGGTGCAGGAGAAGCAGGTTTGGAGGGATAAAAATCAGGAGTTTGGTTTTAGCCATGTAATGCCTGAGATACCTGTTAGATATTCAAATGGAGATATTGAGCAGACAGTTATATATGAGTTCCAAGGAGCGATCAGGGCTAGACATCAAGATTTAGAAGCCATCAATATATATATGGTATTTAATGTTTTTAAATCACCTGGGAAAAGCCTGTAAGATAGAGAAGTAGGCCTTGATTGAGATCCAGGGCATGTCAATGTAGAAGTTAGGTGGAGAATTAGAAACCAGCAGAGGACCCTGAGGAGTGTAAGGTAACGTAGAGAACAAAAAAACCAATTGGCCATCTGGATTAAATGCTTTAAGAAGCCAAGTTTAAAGTAAAGAAATGGACTTTGGGCTTGGCAACATGGAAGTTACTGATGATTTTGACAAGGGCAGTCTCTGTGAAGTAGTGAAGTCAAAGCCTGATTGAAGTGGATTGAGAAGATACTTTAGAAAAGAATGTGGAGTCAGTATCTATACACACTCTTTCAAGAAGTTTTACCATAAGAAAGCAAGAGGAACAGGGCAGTAGCTGAGTAGTTGGAAGTAGATATGGGGTCAAGAAGGGGTGTGTGTGTGTGTGTGTGTGTGTGTGTTTGTTTAGAGAAAGGATGCTAGGGAATATTTATATGTGAATGAGAATGATCTGGTAGAAAGGGGAAAACTGATTATGCAAGAGAGAATTTAATTAGAAAAGGCTTTGAGAAGTAGAAGGGTTAGGATTCATAGCTTAAGTTGGAAGGTTAGTTTTTGATAGGAGGAGACAGAACTACAATGGGAGGGAAGGCAGAGAGTGTAATATGCAGATAGGTTGGTAGATTTGTGGTAGAAATGTAAGGATGTTACTGTGTGAGTAGTCTTACTTTACCAAGAGGAAATAAAAGTCAGTATAAGGAGTGGGAAGCAGATATAGGCTGGAGAGATGTGTAAGTAGTTGGAAAGGGGGAACACACACACACACACATATAAACATATATATGTGCATATATAAACATAGTCAATGGGGATTTGTATGTAATACACCACAGGAAAAAGACCTATTGTATAAAATATATTAAAGCCATTTTACTAAATATTTTTGAGACATCTTATTTGGAAGACCTGAAACTGAATTGAGCTTTTCCAAGGATGCTGATAACAGAGTCCTCTTTCCATAATGTAGAGATTAAGTGAGGACTTCTCAATGCCATAGATACTTCCCATGTTTTGTTATTTTTGTCTACTACAGTGTAAAAGACAGAAACATCTTGTAGCCATTCTAATTCAAAGCTTATGAAAATTAGTTTAATGCTTAAAGATGTGTATTATATATTCAAGCTGTCAATTTTCTCAAAACACTATTTTGAGAGGGTCTGAGCCCCCATCTGAAATTAAAATAAATAAATAAAGGTAATCAGGCTCTAATCGTTTGGTAAAACAATATTTTATTGTTTTGTTTTCATATAAAAACATCTGTCATTTAGGAGAAACACAAGGGCAATATTTTTTTTTTCATTGTGCCCTCTCTATCCTATAGGAAGGATGTGACTTTTTCATTGTGCTTGGAGCTTTATTTCTGGATAGGCTGTATGTAATTCAGTGTGTTGGAATTTATATGTGCATATTTATTCTTTGGATTTGATATAAAATTAGACTGAATAATGGAATAAGATTGCTCTCCATTTTTTTGTTTTAGCATAGCCAAAAATATAAAGATATATGTGTACATATAAATATGCATTTGATTAAACTCAATATGTAAATGGCCATATCAAGTATTAAACGGTAGATTTGACAGTTGCAGTGTATTCAAAATAAAAAAGTTATAAAAATCTTTGTAGCACAAATCCTAAAAAGTTTATTATTTAAATACTAAATAGTACATTTATATTAAATGCCTAGATAACAACTGTCTAGGTTGAGACATTTAGTCCCTCATAGAGTAATATTTGACTAATGATAAACTGCAGCTGAAAACATTTTTTCTTCCTATGATTTTTAAAATGTATCTCTTTGTAACCTGTCATAAAGTTATTTATCATTAATTATGGATTTAGCACTGTACCCATCTACTCTTGCAAAAAGGGGAAAAGATCTGTTTGTGAGAAGAAGGAAGTGCAGCAATGCATTATTTTTTCTCTTTAGTATTACATCACTATTTAGAGCTTCAATATATGCCTTTCACTCAGGTTCCTTACACAGCCTATGTTCTTTTTTCTGGTTGTATCACAATATGGTAGAAAGATAAACACAGTAAGAGGGTGTTTACAATAGAACTGCAATCCTACCTATTATCTACTTCACTATGACAATGAAGTAGTCCAGACTTACTTGAAGGTGGTATTGTTTTCATCTTATAAAATCAACTGAATATTATGATGTTCCATGTATATTTTCATGTGCTGGCATGCTTACAAGTTATAGTGTTATAGAATGCTCAGCTCTCAATGAGGGATTGTTTGCGGTGAATTGCATTACATATGTCATCTATCTATTTGCTGAAAGAATATGGTGTTTAGCAAAACTACCTGCTGAGCAACATAAGATTTTTGTACAAAGTACAAGTTACTAATTATTGTATTTTATTTTTCTATGATTTCCTAAGAGACATTATCAGGGTCTTACAGATGGAGTAAGCCTATTTATTAAAATATCTATTAGCAAATAAAAGTTACAGTTCTGGTGGTTGAATTTGTGACTTTTTTGTATTGTGTTGATCATATTTAATATAATTTATCTTTTAGTCTATTAAATCTAGATGCTCTTTACATATATTAGTAATTTTGGAGACAAAATCATAGCTGTAATTTTTCACAATAATATCATTAAGGTCAAGACATAAATTCACATAAGTCACTATAAATAATTAGTACATATTTTTATAGTGATTTTATATCAGCAAAATATTTTGTGAGATTCAAGTGAATTAAATTGTTCATTGCGTAGGTAATACTGTATACAAATTGCAGATGACTGACAGATACACATAATGTACAACAGTTCAAACAGCTTTAGACTATCAATATTCATTCCAAAAACATCCAGTAAATTACCAATCATGGATTTTCTATATTTTTTAAAAGTTGCTGGTAAGAAAATATATTAAAAGTATCCTGAATTAATCAGAATAGCACTGTACTCACCATATCTCACTCTTCTCTCTTTTATAATTCTTACCACAGTTCCAAAAGCCAGTATGAAATTTAAACTGGTAATAAAGTACTTGAAACTTTCTTTCCTTATACAGGTATCTTAAGAAGCCTTCATACAATTAAGTACCATTTTTAAAGCTTCTTATTCTCATAATAAGGAGACCCAAACTAACTTCTTAAATCAAGTGAAACCAATTTTTATGCTGAGCCTTGAGTATATTGTTGAGAGCTGTTTTGGTTGGCAAAGCACCAAAACAGCAGATTCAACCATATGAAGTATTTACTTTTTTAAAGGTTGTTAGTTTCAAAACTGACATTTTCTAGATTATTGAATAGATTGTGGGTTTCATGACCACTATTTCATCTCTAATAATAATAAACAAACACATCAACTACACTTACCTAAGATAACTATTTACTTAGCTAAATTTTTGTAAGAGAATTATGTACCTTAAGATAACTATTCACTTAGCAAATTTTTAAAAAAGAATTATGTTATCTGCTTAAATTGACTGAAAAGTTGGATATCCAATCTCTCCACTTCATTTCCAGTGTTCACCGAATGTTTTGTACTAAGCAAAAACAGAGCTCAACCTAGGGGCAGAAAATATCAACTCCAAACAGGAAAAATTGTCTGTACACGAAAGTTTCCTGAAACATAAGATTTCTACTTAGCTCTACGGGAAAAAAGAAAAAAAAAGTCAAAGTCCGGCTGTAAGTACTTAGCTTCCAACTTTTATCAAAGTGAGTCACAATACCCAGACACACAGAAAAGTAATTAATACCTCACTGTAAATTCAGTGTCAGAAGTTAAAGGACCACATTTAAAAATCTTACCCATATAATAAAAATTGCAGGACAAAGGAAGATAAGAAATTGTTTATTGAACACCTACTATGTGCCAAACATACATACCTCTGTTACCTACTTATTCCTCAAAACCACCAAATGAGTTATTTAGTGTCTTTTTGAAGGTGAGGAAGCTAAACAATAGAGCAGCGTTAACTGGACTAAGGCTACACAATAAGGCGGAATGTATTTCCGTACTCCATTTCTTCAAGGACATTGGTAAGTTCTTTTGGATACGCAACTATAGGTTTTTTTTGGTTTTGCATTTTGTTAGTTTTCATCTTTCAACAAGAGTCACTAGCCCAGAACATATTTTTTCCATTGTAAAAATAACAGAACCGCATTTGAAAATTTGGAAAATAAAATGCATCCCATGATCATGCAAATACAACCTTTCCCCCATTGTTACTTTTATAGAATTCCTTCTAGTCTCTTTTTCACCCTGCTAATCCACTTAATAGGCCGAAATTGATAGGCCAAAGAACAGGTAGGGTAGTAAATATAACACTAGGTAGCTAGAGGGGGTAGAGAATCTCATACTCCTGGCTAACAAAGGAGATAAATCATTTACTATTACTATAATACCCCAGAGCAATTTAAGAGGGTGGCTAACTTTAAGCATTGGGACTACTGATTCCTGACCACCTGCCGATTTGATTCTGGGGACTGTAATCGCAGGGTATTATGCCTCGTGGAAATCTCTTCAGGAGATCAGACAGCTCAGAAACCAGGTTCAGGCAGACTTCCTTTGCCGAATAATGCCTGTGAGTTTATCTCCTCTCCTTGCCCGAACGAACGGTTTTGCTTCTCCAGGACTCCGGGGTCTGAGGCCTAACAGCCTGTTAAAGGGTGGATGCTACGGGCAACCAGGCAATTCCGGCGTACTTCTCGCCCTAGAACGCTGCGCCCATGCTCGACGTCGACGCAGACTCCTCAGAGCTCTGGGCGCCACAAGGTGCGCCGCTCCCTCTGAGCTGACCTTCCCGAGAGGGCGGAGAGACCGCGCGGCGAGAAAGGCCCGAAGACAACGCGGACGCCGAACACTTCCCAGCAGGCTGTGCGCGAGCCTACAACTCCCATTATGCTCCACCGGGGAACTGCGCGGCTCCTCGCTGGGAGGCGGCAGTTTACCCCTTCAACCTCGCTTACACTTGTAAAATACTCCTCGCTGTGCCTCTGGCATTTGCGGGAGCTCTTCAATCCCTTAACAGGAGCACGGCAGCTGACGCGCTGAGACCTCTGAGGAGGCGTGGCTCCGCACCGGAAAAACCTCCGGTTGCCCGGGGAACGCCACGCACCACGCCGCCTGACCCGCCACTGATGCTTGGGCTGAGCCAGAGACCACCCCTTCACCCAACTTGCGGAGGCGAGGCGGCTTTGCTCAGGCCCACGGATCCTTCCTATGGAGGCCTAGAGAGGAAGGCTGAGGAACGCCCGCACCATATTCCCATTGCAGAGAGGGATACGAGCGAGTGCGTCCATTCCTGTTCTTCAGCAGCTCCCGGGCCCGCAGGACTAACCTCAAAGACCAGGTATCTCCCCAACCCCAGTTTTTGTATCCAGCGCCACCCCCCAGTCCCCTCCGCCACCAATTTTAGAATTGCTCTTCCTCATGTTTTTCATTCCGTGTGGTTGTTTCTAATGTGTGAGAACTAGAAAAGAAGAGGTGGGCTATGGACCCCAGAAAACTCATGGAACTGCTTTGGGTAAATTTTTGTTTGATTGGATGGTTTTAACACTGCCCGATTTGGGCCTCTTTGTTTGCTGTGTGGGAAGTATAATTGAAATTTCATCATAAAAAACTGAAAGCTGAAAAAAAATATTTATTGGGGGTAGTGAGAGTGTGCTATAATTCACTCTAGAAACATTTTTAAAGTTACAAAGTACCATTCATGTTGTTTCCTTTGCTCGACCACTCTCTGTGTAGCCTACCTTCCAAGCTCGTACTATGGGTAACATTCTAATTCTACAGGACTTTTCTGGCAACAAGTTAAAAAAAAAAAAACTTTAGAAAGCAGATTGTGGGACTTCCCTGGTGGTCCAATGGTTAAGACTCCTCGCTTCCACTGCAGGGGGCCCGATTCAATCCCTTGCTGGGGAACTAAGATTCCCTCGTGACGCCTGGAGGGGCCAAAAAAAAGAAAGAAAAGAAAGCCGTTCCTCAGATAACAGCCAAGAGAATTTGATTAGCTGGTTTGCAGAGAGAGGAAAACAGTAAAATAAGAAACTGGAAAGGTAGATTGGAGCCAGATTGTGAACAACTTTAAAAGCTATGCATGGAAGTTTAGACTTTATTCTAAAATCCTTAAGTTCTCAATAGTGACTGTACATCAGAAACACTGTGTAGCTTTTTAAAATACAGATGCCCTGATTCCATCTTCAGAAATACTAATCCAGTTAGCTGATTCCAGTGTGCAGCCAGGGGCGAGAAACATGGCTATAGGAGTAGGTTGCTACAGAAAACTTTCACTGTATCTCCTCCTGTGCACTTAGGACATGGTTAATGAATGTCGAGTGACAAATTATCTTCTATTTCCTTATTTCATGCATGCAAAAAGTAAATTTATAAAGATGTATAATTACTAAGAAATAGAAGCATATATAGGGCTATATGATAGTTGTTTATAAAGCAACTTCAATAAATGTAATTATATCTCTTAGAACAACTGACTGCTCTTTTAAATTGCATATCCCACAGTATTTCAATAACAAGCATCAGGTGTTTGATAATCCATGAAAAAAGGGACAGAAAATCAGAATCCGATGTTCTATGAAAAAACGAATATTCAAGTATCAAGCTTTTGACAATCAATGCTTTATCATAGATGCCCAGAAGGGGATGATATGAGAAGTGGTCATATTTTTTAAAATCTATTCAAAATCGTATGGGAATTGCAAAACAAGATATAAACCTATATCAATATGCTTAGTACAATTAATAACAAAGTGAGTAATAGCAAATTTACTTTGAATTAAATGGGTCTGTGTGAATTGTTTCGTGATATCAGAAGGCTAACTTAAAGTAGATTCTACAAATGCCTATCCCTAAGCTGATATTTAAAGGAATGGGTTGAGTGAGATTTGAATCTCCAACACAAGGAGAGAAGTCGATTCAAGCGGCGCAAATAGAGTACCTGAAGTCAGACTCATCCCTTGGGTAAGACAACTGTGGCCCCATGTTTGGGTGGGCGCTTCACCTTCTCTTTTCTGCACATCATTGGAATTCAGTTTTGAAATTTCTGTCCACAATGATCTCTGAAGGGGCCTAAGCAAAACTAATGATGCAGCCACCTTTCAGATGCAGTTGTCTTAGAAGCTTCTTTATTTTTTAAGTTGCTGCATCCTCACATCCTTCAAGGTATGGTCTTGCCTTTTTGGTGTGGAATAAAAAATACTGAAGGAGCTGTAAGATGACAACCTTGTGGAACCTTAGATGGAGATGAGAATAAATCAATTAAATGAAACTGATATTTAGAGGGGTTTTTTGTTTTGTTTTGTTTTGTTTTTTAAGAGAACTTTGAAAATGGTGGTTTGGAGAGTAATAGGAAATGTTTGGAATACAGATGTATTGTAGTTACTGCTGTAGCAGTCCCTGCAGCGGTTGAGGGCTGGCAAAAGTGCTATCTCTCTTCTCCCACCACATAATAGTGTTTTGGGAGGTGGGGGTGGTGATGGACCCAAAGGAAGAACCTTTGGAAAGTTTCATTTGGAGACCTGAAGTCTAAATCTAACAGTACCTTAGAAGGGTATGAATAGCCATAAAGTTATCACATAGCCAGCAACACACCATCAGCAGTTTTATTTGACTTCAAAATGCTTATGTTTGGGGCCTCCCTGGTGGCGCAGTGGTTAAGAGTCCGCCTGCCGATGCAGGGGATACGGGTTCGTGCCCCGGTCTGGGAGGATCCCATATGCCGCGGAGCGGCTGGGCCCGTGAGCCATGGCCGCTGGGCCTGCGCATCCGGAGCCTGCGCATCCGGAGCCTGTGCTCCGCAACGGGAGAGGCCACAACAGTGAGAGGCCCGCATACCGCAAAAAGAAAAAAAAAAAAAAAAAATGCTTATGTTTGGATTACTGATGGAGTTTTTTTGAAAGTTTGCATTGGAAGGATTTTTTTTTTCCCAAAGAAAGAATTGATAAACAAATGAACACTTCAGGGACAAGTCAACAAAGAAACTTTTATGGTATTTGAGAAAATGAGATGAAAATGTAAGATTGGTATTTACATTCATATTCTTTACTAGTACACTAGTTAAAATTCTTTTAAAATGATACTTAACAGGATAGTTCATGTAAGTTATGGTTTCAAAGAAACAAGTATTTATTAAGGTTCAAATTGTGTGTGTGTTTTATGCATAACCTTCTTCCCAAATGGATTTGTGGTGACTTACAAAGATATACGTAAGGACTAAGGAAAAATTAAGATAAATATATCAGTTAGGATTTTTTGTTTCTGTTGATAGAAGACATAACCTAAACTGGATATAATCAAGCAAAGAAACAAAAATGGTGAATTTAATGTTTATTACTTTGTATTATTGCAAACTACAATGGGGCTGGCTTTAGAAAAAGATTTGACCAGTGGCTCAAATGATGTAGCCAAAATCTCAGTTTTTCTCTGTTATTCTGGTCTGCCTTCTACTTTCTAAGCTTCAGCATCAGGCTTCACATGAACGCCATTGCCCATACATTGTTCAAGATTTCCAGAAAAGGCTGCAAATATTCTCAAGTATCACAAATGGCAGACTCCACATGATTCTGAGTTTAACCACATTTTCTTCTTAAGTATTATGTCACGATGAGAAATGTACAGTTATTTCAAGGGCATTATTCTGTGTTGTCAGGGGTTATTATCTGCCAATCTGCATTTCAGTTAAGACTCCTTTCTGGTAATCAGCTTAAACTCTGTTTACTAAATGCAAAGCTACATTGACATGGTTTTCACAATATCACTGTGTCTTTAAATTCTGAAATTTGGGATACATGTGTTCATATTTTCTATTCTTAAGGTGCCTGTGGGTAATATATCTTTTTTTTTTTTTTTCCTGACTTGCAGCTGGTTTGTAAATACTTTACTCACATTATGGGATTGCTAGACAGACTTTCAGGCTTGCTTGGCCTGAGGAAGAAGGAGGTTCATGTTTTGTGCCTTGGGCTGGATAATAGTGGCAAAACAACAATCATTAATAAACTTAAACCTTCAAACGTAAGTATATTTATTACATACTTTGTGTATTTTCTTTTGATAAAGGACTGTTTTTATTTTTATTTTTTATAATCCATTATTTTTTTTTATTGGAGTAAATTTGCTTTACAGTGTTGTGTTAGTTTCTGCTGTACAATGAAGTGAATCAGCTATATGTATACCTATATCCCTCCCTCTTGAACCTCCCTCTCCTGCTTCTCCCACCATCTAGGTCATCACAGAGCACCAAGCTGAGCTCCCTGTGCTATACAGCAGGTTCCCACTAGCTAGCTATTTTACGCGTGGTAGTGTATTTATGTCAAACCTAATCTCCCAAGTCATCCCACCCTCCCTTTCCCCCCGTATCCACATGTCCATTCTCTATGTCTGCATCTCTCTATTCCTGCCCTACAAATAGGTTCATCTATACCATTTTTGGAGATTCCACATATATGCGTTAATACACAATATATATTTTTCTCTTTCTGGCTTACTTCACTCTGTATGACAGACTCTTGGTCCATCCACGTCACAAAGAACCCAATTTTGTTCCTTTTTATGGCTGAGTAATATTCCATTCAATATATGTACCACATCTTCTCTATCCATTCATCTGTCATTGGACACTTAGATTGTTTCCATGTCCTGGCTCTTATAAATAATGCTGCAGTGAATATTGGGGTGCATGTGTCCTTTTGAATTACAGTTTTCTCTGGGTATATGCCCAGTAGTGGGATTGCTGGGTCATATGGTAGTTCTGTTTTCAGTTTTTTAAGGAACCTCCATACTGTTCTCCATAGTGGCTGTATCAATTAACATTTCCACCCACAGTGCAAGAGGGTTCCCTTTTCTCCACACCATCTCCAGCATTTATTGTTTGTAGATTTTTTGATGATGGCCATTCTGACCAGTGTGAGGTGATACCTCCTTGTAGTATTGATTTGCATTTCTCTACTAATTAGTGATGTTGAGCATATTTTCATGTGTCTCTTGGCCATCTGTATGTCTTCTTCCATGAAGTATCCATTTTTTAATTGGGTTGTTGGTTTTTTTGATATTGAGCTGCATGAGCTGTTTTTATATATTGTGGAGATTAATCCTTTGTCTACTGTTTCCTTTGCAAATATTTTCTCCCATTCTGAGGGTTGTCTTTCCGTCTTGTTTATGGTTTCCTTTGCTGTGCAAAAGCTTTTAAGTTTAATTAGGTCCCATTTGTTTATTTTTGTTTTTATTTTCATTACTCTAGGAGGTGGGTCAAAAAAGATCCTGCTGTGGTTTATGTCAAAGAGTGAGTTTCCTATGTTTTTCCTCTGAGAGTTTTATAGTGTCTGGTCTTACATTTAGGTCTTTAATCCATTTGGAGTTTATTTTTGTGTGTGGTGTTAGGGAATATTCTAATTTGCATTCTAATGTTCTAATAAGCACCACTTATTGAAGAGGCTGTCTTTTCTTCATTGTATGTTCTTGCCTCCCTTGTCATAATTAGTTGACCATAGGTGCGTGGGTTTATCTCTGGGCTTTCTATCCTGTACCATTGATCTATATTTCTGTTTTTGTGCCAGTACCATACTGTCTTGATTACTATAGCTTTGTAGTATGGTTTGAAGTTGGGTAGCCTGATTCCTCCAGCTCCGTTTTTCTTTCTCAAGATTGCATTGGCTACTCAGGGTCTTTTTCATTTCCATACGAATTGTAAAATTTTTCTTCTATTTCTGTGAAGAATGCCATTGGTACTTTGATAGGGATTGCATTGAATCCATAGATTGCTTTGGGTAGTATAGTCATTTTTGCAATATTGATTCTTCCAATCCAAGAACATATTTCTCCATCTGTTTATGTCATCTTTGATTTCTGTCATCAGTGTTTTATAGTTTTCTAAGTACAAGTCTTTTGCCTCCTTAGGTAGTAGGTTTATTCCTAGATATTTTATTCTTTTTGTTGCGATGGTAAATGGGATTGTTTCCTTGATTTCTCTTTCTGATTTTTTGTTGTTAGTGTGTAGGAATGCCAGAGATTTCTGTGCATTAATTTTGTATCCTGCAACCTTACCAAATTCATTGATTACTTCTAGTAGTTTTCTGGTGGCATCTTTAGGATTTTCTATGTATACTATCATGTCTTCTGCAAACAGTGACAGTTTTACTTCTTCTTTTCCAATTTGTGTTCATTTTATTTCTATTTCTTCTCTGATTGCTGTGGCTAGAACTTCCAAAACTATGTTGAGTAAGAATGGCGAGAGTGGCCATCCTTGTCTTGTTCCTGATCTTAGTGGAAATGCTTTCAGTTTTTCACCATTGAGAATGATGTTTGCTGTGGGTTTCTCGTATATGGCCTTTATTACGTTGAGGTAGGTTCCCTCTGTGCCCATTTTCTGGAGGGGTTTTATCATAAATAGGTGTTGAATTTTGTCAAAAGCTTTTTCTGCATCTATTGAGATGATCATATGGTCTTTATTCCTCAATTTGTTAATATGATGTATCACATTGATTGATTTGCATATATTGAAGAATCCTTGCATTCCTGGGATAAATCCCACTTGATCATTATGTATGATCCTTTTAATGTGTTGTTGGATTCTGTTTGCTACTTTTTTGTTGAGGATTTTTGCATCTATGTTCATTAGTGATACTGGTCTGTTTTATTTTTTTTATGATATCTTTGTCTGGTTTTGGTATCAGGGTGATGGTGGCTTTGCAGAACAAATTTGGGAGTGTTTCTCCCTCTACAATTTTTTGGAAGAGTTTGAGAAGGATTGGTGTTAGCTCTTCTCTAAACGTCTGATAGAATTTGCGTGTGAAGCCACCTGGTCCTGGACTTCTGTTTGTTGGAAGATTTTTAATTAGTTTCAATTTCATTACTTGTGATAGGTCTGTTTATATTTTCTGATTCTTCCTGGTTCACTCTTGGAAAATTGTACCTTTCCAAGAATTTGTCCATTTCTTCGTGGTTGTCCATTTTATTGGCATATAGTTGTTTGTAGTAGTGTCTTATAATCTCTTGTATTTCTACGGTGTCAGAAGTGATTTCTCCTTTTTCATTTCTAATTTTACTGATTTGCATTCTCTTTTTTTCTTGATGAGTCTGGCTAAATGTTTATCAATTTTGTTTATCTTCTTGAAGAACCAACTTTTAGTTTTATTTATCTTTGCTATTTTTTCTTCATTTCTATTTCATTTTTTTCTGCTCTGATCTTTAAGATTTCTTTCCTTCTACTGACTTTGGGTTTTCTTTGTTTTTCTTTCTCTAGTTGCTTTAGGTGTAAGGTTAGATTGTTTGAGATTTTTTGTTTTGTTTTGTTTTGTTTTACATCTTTATTGGAGTAAAATTGCTTTACAATGGTGTGTTAGTTTCTGTTTTATAACAAAGTGAATCACTTATACATATACATATGTTCCCATATCTCTTCCCTCTTGCATATCCCTCCCTCCCACCCTCCCTATCCCACCCCTCCAGGCAGTCACAAAGCACCAAGCTGATCTCCCTGTGCTATGCGGCTGCTTCCCACTAGCTATCTGTTTTATGTTTGGTAGTGTATATATGTCCATGCCTCTCTTTTGCTTTGTCACAGCTTACCCTTCCCCCTCCCCATATCCTCAAGTCCATTCTCAAGTAGGTCTGTGTCTTTATTCCTGTTTTACCCCTAGGTTCTTCATGACATTTTTTTTTAATTCCATATATATGTGTTAGCATATGGTATTTGTCTTGCTCTTTCTGACTTACTTCACTCTGTATGACAGACTCTAGGTCCATCCGCCTCATTATGAGTAGCTCAATTTCATTTCTTTTTATGGCTGAGTAATATTCCATTGTATATATGTGCCACATCTTCTTTATCCATTCATCCAATGATGGACACTTAGGTTGTTTCCATCTCTTGGCTATTGTAAATAGCGCTGCAGTGAATATTGGGGTGCATGTGTCCTTTTGAATTATGGTTTTCTCAGGGTTTATGCCCAGTAGTGGGATTGCTGTGTCATATGGTAGTTCTATTTTCAGTTTTTTAAGGAACCTCCATACTGTTCTCTATAGTGGCTTTACCAATTCACATTCCCACCAGCAATGCAAGAGTGTTCCCTTTTCTCCACACCCTCTCCAGCATTTATTGTTCCTAGATTTTTTGATAATGGCCATTCTGACTGGTGTGAGATGATATCTCACTGTAGTTTTGATTTGCATTTCTCTAATGATTAATGATGTTCAGCATTCTTTCATGTGTTTGTTGGTAGTCTATATATCTTCTTTGGAGAAATGCCTATTTAGGTCTTCTGCCCATTTTTGGATTGGGTTGTTTGTTTTTTTGTTATTGAGCTGCATGAGCTGCTTGTAAATTTTGGAGTTTAATCCTTTGTCAGTTGCTTCATTTGCAAATATTTTCTCCCATTCTGAGGGTTGTCTTTTGGTCTTGTTTAGGGTTTCCTTTGCTGTGCAAAAGGTTTGAAGTTTCATTAGGTCCCATTTGTTTATTTTTGTTTTTATTCCCATTTCTCTAGGAGGTGGGTCAAAAAGGATCTTGCTGTGATTTATGTCATAGAGTGTTCTGCCTATGTTTTCCTCTAAGAGTTTGATAGTTTCTGGCATTACATTTAGGTCCTTAATCCATTTTGAGCTTATTTTTGTGTATGGTGTTAGGGAGTGATCTAATCTCATACTTTTACATGTACCTGTCCAGTTTACCCAGCACCACTTATTGAAGAGGTGTCCTTTCTCCACTGTACATTCCTGCCTCCTTTATCAAAGATAAGGTGACCGTATGTGCGTGGGTTTGTCTCTGGGCTTTCTTCCCGTTCCACTGATCTATATTTCTGTTTTTGTGCCAGTACCATACTGTCTTGATTACTGTAGCTTTGTAGTTTAGTCTGAAGTCAGGGAGCCTGATTCCTCATGCTCCGTTTTTCGTTCCCAAAATTGCTTTGGCTATTCGGGGTCTTTTGTGTTTCCATACAAATTGTGATATTTTTTGTTCTAGTTCTGTGAAAAATGCCAGTGGTAGTTTGATAGGGATTGCATTCAATCTGTAGATTGCTTTGGGTAGTACAGTTATTTTCACAATGTTGATTCTTCCAATCCAAGAATATGGTATATCTCTCCATCTATTTGTATCATGTTTAATTTCTTTCATCAGTGTCTTCTAATTTTCTGCATACAGGTCTTTTGTCTCCTTAGGTAGGTTTATTCCTAGATATTTTATTCTTTTTGTTGCAATGGTAAATGGGAGTGTTTTCTTCATTTCACTTTCAGATTTTTCACCATTAGTGTATAGGAATGCCAGAGATTTCTGTGCATTAATTTTGTATCCTGCTACTTTACCAAATTCATTGATTAGCTCTTTTGTTTTCTGGTAGCATCTTTAGGATTCTCTGTGTATAGTATCATGTCATCTGCAAACAGTGACAGCTTTACTTCTTCTTTTCTGATTGGGATTCCTTTTATTTCCTTTTCTCTGATTGCTGTGGCTAAAACTTCCAAAACTATGTTGAATAAGAGTGGTGAGAGTGGGCAACCTTGTCTTATTCCTGATCTTAGTGGATATGGTTTCAGTTTTTCACCATTGAGGACGATGTTGGCTGTGGGTTTGTCATATATGGCCTTTATTATTTGAGGAAAGTTCCCTCTATGCCTACTTTCTGGAGGTTTTTTTATCAGAAATGGGTGTTGAATTTTGGCGAAAGCTTTCTCTGCGTGTATTGAGATGATCATATGGTTTTTCTCCTTCAATTTGTTAATATGGTGTATCACGTTGATTGATTTGCGTATTTTGAAGAATCCTTGCATTCCTGGAATAAACCCCACTTGATCATGGTGTATGATCCTTTTAATGTGCTGTTGGATTCTGTTTGCTAGTATTTTGTTGAGGATTTTTGCATCTATGTTCATCAGTGATATTGGCCTGTAGTTTTCTTTCTTTGTGACATCCTTTTCTGGTTTTGGTATCAGGGTGATGGTGGCCTCGTAGAATGAGTTTGGGAGTGTTCCTCCCTCTGCTATATTTTGGAAGAGTTTGAGAAGGATAGCTGTTAGCTCTTCTCTAAATGTTTGAAAGAATTCACCTGTGAAGCCATCTGGTCCTGGGCTTTTGTTTGTTGGAAGATTTTTAATCACAGTTTCAATTTCAGTGCTTGTGATTGGTCTGTTCATATTTTCTATTTCTTCCTGAATCAGTCTTGGAAAGTTGTGCATTTCTAAGAATTTGTCCATTTCTTCCATGTTGTCCATTTTATTGGCGTAGAGTTGCTTGTAGTAATCTCTCATGATCTTTTGTATTTCTGCAGTGTCAGTTGTTACTTCTCCTTTTTCATTTGTAATTCTATTGATTTGAGTTTTTTCCCTTTTTTTCTTGATGAGTCTGGCTAATGGTTTATCAATTTTGTTTATCTTCTCAAAGAACCAGCTTTTAGTTTTATTGATCTTTGCTATCGTTTCCTTCATTTCTTTTTCATTTATTTCTGATCTGATCTTTATGATTTCTTTCCTTCTGCTAACTTTGGGGTTTTTTTGTTCTTTCTCTAATTGCTTTAGGTGCAAGGTTAGGTTGTTTATTTGAGATGTTTCCTGTTTCTTAAGGTAGGATTGTATTGCTGTAAACTTCCCTCTTAGAACTGCTTTTGCTGCATCCCCTAGGTTTTGTGTCATCGTGTCTCCATTGTCATTTGTTTCTAGGTATTTTTTGATATCCTTTTTGATTTCTTAAGTGATCAATTCGTTATTAAGTAGTGTATTGTTTAGCCTCCATGTGTTTGTATTTTTTACAGATCTTTTCCTGTAATTGATATCTAGTCTCATAGCATTGTGGTCAGAAAAGATACTTGATACGATTTCAATTTTCTTAAATTTACAAAGGCTTGATTTGTGACCGAAGATATGATCTATCCTGGAGAATGTTCCATGAGCACTTGAGAAAAATGTGTATTCTGTTGTTTTTGGATGGAATCTCCTATAAATATCAATTAAGTCCATCTTGTTTAATGTATCATTTAAAGCTTGTATTTCCTTATTTATTTTCATTTTGGATGACCTGTCCATTGGTGAAAGTGGGGTGTTAAAGTCCCCTACTATGAGTGTGTTACTGTCGATTTCCCCTTTTATGGCTGTTAGTATTTGCCTTATGTATTGAGGTGCTCCTATGTTGGGTGCATAGATATTTACAATTGTTATATCTTCTTCTTGGATCGATCCCTTGATCATTACGTAGTGTCCTTCTTTGTCTCTTTTAGTAGTCTTTATTTTAATGTCTATTTTGTCTGATATGAGAATTGCTACTCCAGCTTTCTTTGGGTTTCCATTTGCATGGAATATCTTTTTCCATCCCTTCACTTTCAGTCTGTATGTGTCTCTGGGTCTGAAATGGGTCTCTTGTGGACAGCATATATATGGGTCTTGTTTTTGTATCCAATCAGCCAGTCTGAGTCTTTTGGTGGGAACATTTAATCCATTTACATTTAAGGTAATTATCAATATGTATGTTCCTATTCCCATTTTCTTAATTGTTTTGGGTTTGTTATTATAGGTCTTTTCCTTCTCTTGTGTTTCTTGCCTAGAGAAGATCCTTTAGCATTTGTTGTAAAGCTCGTTTGGTGGTGTTGAACTCTCTCAGCTTTTGCTTGTGTGTAAAGGTTTTAATTTCTCCATCAAATCTGAATGAGATCCTTGCTGGGTAGAGTAATCTTGGTTGTAGGTTTTTCTCCTTCATCACTTTAAATAAGTCCTGCCAGTCCCTTCTGGCTTGCAGAGTTTCTGCTGAAAGATCAGCTGTTAACCTTAGGGGGAATCCCTTGTGTGTTATTTGTTGTTTTTCCCTTGCTGCTTTTATTATGTTTTCTTTGTATTTAATTTTTGACAGTTTGATTAATATGTGTCTTGGCATGTTTCTCCTTGGATTTATCCTGTATGGGACTCTCTGTGCTTCCTGGATTTTATTAACTATTTCCTTTCCAATATTAGGGAAGTTTTCAACTATAATCTCTTCAAATATTTTCTCAGTCCCTTTCTTTTTCTCTTCTTCTTCTGGGATCCCTATAACTTGAATGTTGGTGCATTTAATGGTGTCCCAGAGATCTCTGAGACTGTCCTCAGTTCTTTTCATTCTTTTTTCTTTCTTCTGCTCTGCAGTAGTTATTTCCACTATTTTATCTTCCAGATCACTTATTCGTTCTTCTGCCTCAGTTATTCTGCTAGTGATCCCATCTAGAGTATTTTTAATTTCATTTATTGTGTTGTTCATCATTGTTTGTTTCATCTTTAGTTCTTCTAGGTCCTTATTAAATGTTTCTTGCATTTTGTCTATTCTATTTCCAAGATTTTGGATCATCTTTTCTATCATTATTCTGAATTCTTTTTCAGGTAGACTGCCTATTTCCTCTTCATTTGTTAGGTCTGGTGGGTTTTTATCTTGCTCCTTCATCTGCTGTGTGTTTTTCTGTCTTTTCATTTTGCTTATCTTACTGTGTTTGGGTTCTCCTTTTTGCAGGTTGCACGTTGGTAGTTCTTGTTGTTTCTGGTGTCTGTCCCCAGTGGCTAAAGTTGGTTCAGTGGGTTGTGTAGGCTTCCTGGTGGAGGGGACTAGTGCCTGTGTTCTGGAGGATGAGGCTGGATCTTGTCTTTCTGGGGGGTAGGTTCACTTCTGATGGTGTTTTTTTGTGGTGTCTGTGGACTTATGATTTTAGGCAGCCTCTCTGCTAATGTGTGGGGTTGTGTTCCTGTCTTGCTAGTTGTTTGGCATAGGGTGTCCAGCACTGTAGCTTGCTGCTCGTTGAGTGAAGCTGGGTGTTGGTGTTGATATTGCGATCTCTGGGAGATTTTCGCCGTTTGATATTACGTGGAGCTGGGAGGTTTCTTGTGGACTAGTGTCCTGAAGTTGGCTCTCCCACATCAGAGGCACAGCACTGACTCGTAGCTGCTGCACCAAGAGCCTTTCATCCACACGGCTCAGAATAAAAGGGAGAAAAAGTAGAAAGAAAGAAAGAAAGAATGAATGAATGAAAGAAAGAAAGAGGATAAAGGAAAATAAAATAAAGTAATGTAAAATAAAATAAAGTTATTAAAATAAAAAAATAATTATTAAGAAAAAAAATTTTTTAAGTAAGAAAAAAAAAATGGACAGTTTGAACCCTAGGACAAATGGTGAAAGCAAAGCTATCCAGACAAAATCTCACACAGAGGCATACACATACACACTCACAAAAAGAGGAAAAGGGGAAAAAAGAAGAAATCTTGCTCTCAAAGTCCACCTCCTCAATTGGGATGATTCATTGTCTATTCAGGTATTCCACAGATGCAGCGTACATCAAGTTGATTGTGGAGATTTAATCTGCTGCTCCTGAGGCTGCTGGGAGAGATTTCCCTTTCTCTTCTTTGTTCGCACAGCTCCCGGGGTTCAGGTTTGGATTTGGCCCTGCCTCTGCATGTAGGTCGCCGGAGGGCGTCTTTTGTTCGCTCAGACAGGACGGGGTTATGGAGCAGCTGATTCGGGGGCTGTGGCTCACTCAGGCCGGGGGGAGGGAGGGGTACGTAGTGCGGAGTGAGCCTGCAGCGGCAGAGGCCGTTATGACATTGCACCAGCCTGAGGTGCCCCGTGCGTTTTCCTGGGGAAGTTGTCCCTGGATCCCGGGACCCTGGCGTTGGCGGGCTGCACAGGCTCCCCGGAAGGGAGGTGTGGAGAGTGACCTGTGCTCGCACACACGCTTCTTGGTGGCGGCAGCAGCAGCCTTAGCGTCTCATGCCCGTCTCTGGGGTCCGCTCTGTTAGCCGCGCCTCTCGCCTGTCTCTGTAGCTCCTTTAAGCAGAGCTCTTAATCCCCTCTCCTCGCGCACCAGGAAACAAAGAGGGAAGAAAAAGTCTCTTGTCTCTTGGGCAGGTCCAGACTTTTTCCCCGGACTCCCTCCTGGCTAGCTGTGGTGCACTAACCCCTTCAGGCTATGTTCATGCCGCCAACCCCAGTCCTCTCCCTGCGCTCTGACCAAAGCCCGAGCCTTAGTTCCCAGCCCCGCCCGCCCCAGCGGGTAAGCAGACAAGACTCTCGGGCTGGTGAGTGCTGGTCGGCACCTATCCTCTGTGCGGGAATCTCTCCACTTTGCCCTCCGCACCCTGGTGGCTGCGCTCTCCTCCGAGGCTCTTAAGCTCTCCCTCTCCGCCACCCGCAGTCTCCGCCCACGAAGGGGCATTTAGTGTGTGGAAACCTTTCCTCCTTCATGGCTCCCTTCCACTGGTGCAGGTCCTGTCCCTATTCTTTTGTCTCTCTTTTTTCTTTTTTCTTTTGCCCTACCCAGGTACGTGGGGAGTTTCTTGCCTTTTGGGAGGTTTGAGGTCTTCTGCCAGCGTTCAGTAGGTGTTCTGTAGGAGTTGTTCCACGTGTAGATGTATTTCTGATGTATCTGTGGGGAGGAAGGTGATCTCCACGTCTTACTCCTCCACCATCTTCCCCCTCTCGAGATTTTTGTTTCTTGAGGTGAGATTAAATTGCTATAAACTTCCCTCTTAGAACTTATTTTGCTGCATCCCATAGATTTTGAGTTATGGTGTTTTCGTTGTCATTTGTTTTTATATATTTTTAAAATTTCTTCTTTGATTTCTTCAGTGATCTCTTGATTATTTAGTAGTGCACTGTTTAACCTCCATGTATTTGTATATTTTGCAGTTTTCTTCCTGTAATTGATTTCCAATCACATAGCGTTGTGGTCAGAAAAGATGCTTGATACGATCAGTTTTCTTAATTTTACTGAGGCTTGATTTGTGACCCAAGATGTGAACTATCCTGGAGAATGTTCCATGTGCACTTGAGAAAAAAGTGTATTCTGCCACTTTCAGATGGAATGTCCTATAAATATCAATTAAATCTATCTGGTCTATTGTGTCATTTAAAGCTTGTGTTTCCTTATTTATCTTCTGCTTGGATGACCTGTCCATTGGTGTAAGTAAGGTGTTAAAGTCCCATACTATTATTGTGTTACTGTCGATTTCCCCTTTTATGGTTGTTAGCATTTGCCTTATGTATTGAGGTGCTCCTATGTTGGGTGCATAAATATTTATAATTGTTATGTCTTCTTCTTGGATTGATCCCTTGATCATTATGTAGTGCCCTTCCTTATCTCTTGTAACAGTCTTTATTTAAAAGTCTATTTTATCTGATACGAGTATTGCTACTCCAGCTTTCTTTTGATTTCCATTTATGTGGAATATCTTTTTCCATCCCTTCACTTTCAGTCTGTATGTGTCCCTAGGTCTGAAATGGGTTTCTTGTAGACATCATATATATGGGTCCTGTTTTTGTATACATTCAGCTAGTCTGTGTCTTTTAGTTGGAGCATTTAATCCATTTACATTCAAGGTTATTATCGATATCTGTGTTCCTACTACCATTTTCTTAATTGCTTTGGGTTTGTTTTTGTGGGTCTTTTTCTTCTCTTGTGTTTTCCACCTAGAGAAGTTCCTTTAGAGTTTGCTGTAAAGCTGGTTTTGGTGGTGCTGAATTCTGTTAGCTTTTGCTTGTCTGAAAAGCTTTTGATTTTGCCATTGAATCTGAGTGAGATCCTTGCTGGGTAGAGTAATCTTGTTTGTAGGTTTTTCTCTTTCATCCCTTTAAGTATATCCTGCCACTCCCTTCTGGCCTGCAGAGTTTCTGCTGAAAAATTAGCTGATAACCTTATGGGGATTCCTTTGTATGTTATTTTTTGCTTTTACCTTGCTGCTTTTAATATTTTTTCTTTGAATTTAATTTTTGTTGGTTTGATTAATATGTGTCTTGGTGTGTTTCTCCTAGGATTTATCCTGTATGTCACTCACTGTGCTTCCTGGACTTGGGTGACTATTTCCTTTCCCATGTTAGGGTAGTTTTCCACTGTAATCTCTTCATATATTTTCTCAGACCCTTTCTTTTTCTCTTCTTCTTCTGAGACCCCTATAATTTGAATGTTGGTGTGTTTAGTGTTGTCCCAGAGTCTCTAAGATTGTCTTCAATTCTTTTCTTTCTTTCTTCCTTATTCTGTTCCTTCGCAGTTATTTCCACCATTCTGTCTTCCAGCTCACTTATTCTTCTGCCTCAGTTATTCTGTTATTGATTCCTTCTAGTGTGTTTTTCATTTCAGTTATTGTGCTGTTCATCTCTGTTTCTTTGTTCTTTAGTTCTTCTAAATCTTTGTTAAACATTTCTTGTATTTTCTCAATCTGTGCCTCCATTCTGTTTCCGAGATTCTGTATCATCTTTACTGTCATTACTCTGAATTCGTTTCAGGTAGGTTGCCTATTTCCTCTTCATTTTTTTGGGCTTGTAGATTTTATACCTTGTTCCTTCATCTGCAACATATTTTTTTGTCTTCTCTTTTTTTTTCTTTTTTTTTTGATGGGTGGGATTGTGTTCCTGTTTTACTGGTTGTTTGGCCTGAGGCTTCCAGCACTGGAGTTTGTAGGCTGTTGGGTGGAGCTGGGTCTTGGTGCCAGAGATGAGGACTTCTGGGAGACCACACTCCAATGAATATTCCCTGGGGTTTGAGGTTCTCTGTTAGTCCAGTGGTTTGGACTCGGAGCTCCCACTGCAGGAACTCTGGCCTGACCCCCATCTTGTGAACCAAGATCCCGCAAGATATGTGGGGCGGCAAAAAAAAAAAGAAAAAAAGAAAAAAAAAGAAAAGGAGCAGAACTATAACAAAGAGTAAAAAATAAAATTAGATTAGAAAACTAACAGATTTGTTAGAAAGAATAAAAATATAGTTGAAACAACAATGCAAGGTAAAACAGAACCACAATAGTAAAAAAGAGGAGAAAAAGAAAAAAAAATCCGGAAAAAGCCTTGGCTCTAGGGGGCAGGGATTATGCAGGGGCAGGTTTCAGGTGGGGGCGGGGCCTATGCTTAGGGCCAACAGAGCAGGAAAAGGCCCTGGAGGGGCTGGGTGGGTGGGGCGGTGAGTCTTAGGCTCAATGCAGCAGGAGGAGCCTCAGCAGGAGGGGCCCAGGCAGTGCCTCTGGCCTTGGAGGGTGGAGGACCTGGTCCAGGACCCCAGCAGGCTCACTGGGCCCGAGTGGGCAGGGGAAGTGCTAAGCATGTTCCCCCCAATCCTCTGATCCTGGAAGGCCCCTCCCCATTGGCCTCTCTTCTTCTCTCCTCTCCCTCCCTCCTATGCCCCTGGGACCCACACGGCCAGAGGAGATCCTGGAAGGCAGAGGACCAGACCCAGAAGCCCAGCAGGCTTCCCGGGGCCAAGTGGGTGGGGGAAACGCCCACAGTGCCTTCCATGATCCCCTGGCCCTGGATGGTCTGCCTCTCCTCCTCTTTCCCCCTCCTCCCTCCCTCCCATTCTCCTAGGACCCACAAGCCTGGAGGGGGCCCTGGAGGTCAGAGCACCAGGCCTGGGAGCGCAGCAGGCTTCCCGGGGCCGAAGTGGGTTGGGGGGAAACACCGGCTGCACCTCCCCTGATCCTCCGGCCCCAGAGGGCCCCTCCCTCCCACCTCTCCTCTTCTCCCCCTGCCTCCCTCCTATGCTGCTAGGACTCATGTGGCCCGGAGGGGGCCTTGGAGCCCAGCAAGCTTCCTATGGCCGAGTGGCCAGGGCAAAGACCTGTTGCACTTCCCTGATCCTCTGGTCTGGGAGGGCTCCTCCCGCCCACCTCTCCTCTTCTTCCCCTCACCTCCCTCCTATGGCTCTAGGACCAACGGGGCCTCGGAGGGTGGAGGACCCTGCTGAGGAGCCCTGAGGGCTTCCCAGGGCCAGACTGGGCAAGGAAGATGCTAGGCATGCTCCCCCTGATCCTCTGAGCCCCCGAAGCTCCCTCCAGGCATGGGAACCCCTCCCCTCTCCCACCCACCCCTCAGGTGCACCAGTCCTGTCTGGCCTCCACTTCTCCTCCCCCTCAATCCCCCCTCATCCTACCCAGTCGCTTGGGGGTTCCTCCCATCTCCTTGGGCATTGAGGTCCCCCACCAGTGTCCGGCAGGCACCCTAGTTGTGGAGAAACGCGAACTCCACGTCCTCTCCTGCCGCCATCTTGACTCCGCCCCCTGTATCTTTCTGCTAAAGAGAAATAAGGCAGGATTATTTTGTTTGCCATTATAACTTCATTATCATGTTATGTAATCTTGTTAAATTTGTGGTACCTTAAATTAATAAGTATCGGCCAGCCATAATTTGCAGTGTATTTTATGCAGGTAGGTAGGTAAATCTTTATTATTTAAACTAGAATGTTTTCCAAATGTCTTTTCTTCTCAGATGATCTTCACAAATTTGTGGAGTTTACTTTCAGGTAGCATTGCCTTCTTTTTGGCTGTCTCTTTACAAGAAGAGCAAAACAAAGGGAAATGTGAATCATTTTTATAGGTTCTATGGATAACTAGACAGTTTCCCAGGAGTGTGGTATGCATATCAGTAGTAGCAAGCAATATGACTTTGAGTCATTTAAGTAGTAAGTACTTGAACATATTATTTTAATAACTGAAATATATATAAAGCTAACACATCCACCACATAATGCATGAGTTACAGTTAGGTTCTGCTACATATAAAGAAAACCCACATAACAGTGGACTAAATAAGATACTTATTTTTCTGTCATCTAAATAAGTCCAGAAGAGGTATTCCTAGGCTGGTGTGGCAGCTGCATGGTCCAGGCATCTCCCATCCTTCTGCTTTGCTATCCTTAGTGCCTGGTTTTCTTCAAGATCCTCAGGATCTCCACATGGCCACCTTAGTTAACTATCTTATCTATATTCTAAATCACAGGGATGAGAAAAGAACAGGGCAAAAGAATAAGCCTTCTTGCTAAATAAGCCCTCTTTAAAGAGCTTACCTAGAAGCCCCAACTAATGACCCTTTTACCTCACTGGCTGAGGCTGGATTTTTTTTTTTTTTTAAGCAGGACATATTGCTGCTTCCATTAGTAATAGGGGTCCTGTAAGTATGAAAGAAGAGGAGAGTGGATATTGGGTAGACAGCTAACATTTACAGTTGTAAGTACTTTTATCTAGGTAAAAACCATTAGTCAATCAATGAAAAATGCTGAGTAAAAAAATAATATAGACTACATACAGACAGAACAAAAATTAGGAAGCTGGTACTCTTAATGACTGAATAGCTGGAGAGTGGGAAGCATTGCTCCTAAATATGGTAATTGAAGGTGGACTTCAATGCCTCCAAACAGTGCTTCAGGTTGAGCAGAATGAGAAGCCTTACTGCCTTTTTTTTTTTTTTCTTTCTCCCAACGGCTTCAGTTATACTTCTGTTTAGTTTGAGATTGCTTTGGAATTACAAAAATGCCATTATTTCTTTTCTTCTGGTCATCATTCCCTTCTTCTATGTGAGTGAGTTTGCCATGTGGAAACAACTAACTGCTGGTGTATTTTCAGGTGGGAGTTTGTTTGAGGCAGCCGTGATGAGAAGTTGAAAATGGATTTGCAAAGCAATTTAGGTGTTTTAAGGGGCTCCCCAGCCAAGCTGGAAATCATGCTGAAGTCAGGCAGAGATAAAAACTAGCAGTTTTATTGAAAAAGGTGATTTTGGAGGGCAAGGTTTAGGTCTGGCCAGAGGACTTGCTAACACTCTAAGTTATGATTCATGTCCCCAAATTCAAGCTTTCCTCCTCAGGGAAAGATCCTGCTTATCTAGGTTTACTGCATGGTTAAGAACAGGTGAGAATGCATGGTTTCAAGAAGGATGTGGCTCTCAAAGAGACAGAGACAGAGAGGCAGAAACAAGGATGTCGGTTTCCATTTCATAAACTGAGAAGTCAAAGAAGTCTCTTTTTTTTTTCCCCTATGAAGAGGAATAAATTTGGAGAGGGGAGATAGAGTAACCAGAAGTATTATTTTAATGGATTTCTCTATATATAGAAGCAGAGAAAAAGAGATTCTTCCCCAGTAAGGAAAAGAACAGGTCAAAAAGTCCATATACATTGGAGTCTGTCTCCTGACCTAGGTGATTATGAGAGATTTCTTTAACAGTCCTTGAGAGGAAGATATAGCATCCTACCCAATTGAATGGGGTCTGAATTGAATTTAGAGAATGATGGATGTATGGTAAAAAATAGAACCACGTGCAGCTGTGCTTGGGTCCATAATTAGTTCCATGGATCAGCTATCAGCTAATAGTTAAACTTAGTGGCTGGTGACCTGCACTTCTGCAGGTAGGGCTGTGAGCAAGATTATAAGGAAATTCTTTAGGTAAGGTCCTTTAGGTCCTATCCTATAGGAGATATTTCCATTTCTTTCCACATGAAGGAATATCCCCAAAAGTAATTTTTTTTGTAAAAGTAGTCTCAAATAAGTACAAAATGATTGAAACCAGAGCCACAGTTAATAGCCCCAAAGTGGACCAGCCCCCCCAGTGCCTACCATACTCAAATTGGCAGAAATATCATTCAAAGAACAAAACAGAAATTACATTATCTTTTTCCATCATCCCCAACAGTATAGTGATCTTCTGTCCCAAGACATGGTTATTACCATAGGGATAATCTTTGATATGGATGGGAAGAGCTTTCTTCTCCAAACATTATTGGTCATTTGTTTGGGGCAGAAGGGGAAGGAGGCAGCATGAGCTCAGTCTATCATCTTGAAATATTCTGATGTCCCAATTTCAGACTAGTCTTGTGAAAGATCTGCTAACACACCACATTAGTCAGGGAGAGTCCTCAGGAAAACCTGGGCTTGCAGCCAGTAAGTAAGGCTTTTTGATTAATCTTCTTTTGCTTTCCAACATACCTATCTCTCTGCTACCTCTGATGAATTATGGAACTAGCCTAGACTATCTCCAGGGCTATTTTTAAGGAGGTAGCCTAATTTCTGACACCACTTCCTGAGCCTTAATCTTTAGGCAACTATCCTGTCTCCTGAGAACAAATGACCTCTACATCCTGAGAGCAGAGTAAGTTGCTTTACTTTAAAAAAATTAAAAAAAAAAACTTGGTGACAGTAGCCAAGAGGACACTTGAAATGGGACTTCTTAAAAACCCCAAAACCTCTGTCATTCAGGCACAGATATAACACTTGCTTCCTCCCTACCTTTGAACTCAAGAAAAGTCTCCTGTGAGCTTACATCCACTGTAAGAAATTCATTATTTTTAATGAATTAAGGTGAATAATAGAAATCTACAATGCTCCTATTAGGAAATGTCTTGCAAAAGAAATCACAAATCTCATTTTATAGTATCTTATTTTGGGGGGATAAAGTCAGTTTCTAGATAACAAGATACTTCCTGAACCCAAACTAGTTTTTAATATTAAGCTGTCCTAATGTTCATTTATTGTTAATATACTAAGGTTGCTGATCTAGATTTTCTAAACTGATGAATAGAGAAAGAGGAGGTACATTTTAACTTGATAACTTTCCAAGAACCTGATCTTAGCTGTCATTTTCTTGAGATGTGCTCTGTAAACACCTTTCTTCTAAAATTCCCACTTTTGCCCCACTCCCCAACATAAATGCTCTCATTCTATCACATCATCCAGTTTTATATTCTTAACATTTAAAACAATCTGAAATTACCTTGCATATACAGTTGTTGTTTATTAAATTTTTCATTATAAAATTAAATTCCATAAGAGTATAGATCTTGTATTGTTCAATACTGAATCCCAGACACCTAGAATATTGCTTAGTAGTTAAATATATTTTTGGACAAATGGACTGATGGGTGATTTTTTTTAATTTTTATTTTTGGGCAGGGAGTAATGATCGATAGATAGCACCAAGGATATCATTTTTAGCAGTCTTAATAAAGCTAACCAAATAGGGCCTCTCTTAGAAATCTTGTTCTACTCTTATTGATGTTGGTCTATTCCTGGGCTGTCTCAGATAGCCTAGTCCACTTAGGTAATAATTCCTGTGCCCTTTGCTTGCTTTGTAAGCATTCCCTGTCCAATTTAGAGAATTACCAAATGTATTTGTTCCTGGATAGAGCAGAGGAAAGTTAATCGGTGGAGACTATTTCGGAATTGTTTAGAGGAAAATCTGGAAGTACCAGCCCACATATCTTGTCCTATCCTGATTAATTTGTGGAGTTTCTTCTTTCTAATTATCTTCCAATAGAACTTTAGAAGTGAGGGGAAGAAAAGAAAGTTGATTAATTTTATCCCTATTAAAACAGCAAGTTAAAGGGTAGCTCGTCTGGAAACAGAAAGAGTTTGTGAGGAAACTGGGTGATTGTGAAGAGGCTAGGCCAATTTCTAATTACAGTTCACTGAAGACAAAGCTACTCATTTGAGGTATATTTTCTGAGATTTCTTTAAACTTTTAACTTTTTTATTATTATGTTTTTCCTAATAATAATAGCTGATGATTTTATCACATGGTTGGCACATGAAAATCCATAAAATCGAAACAGTGTTGCATTTGGGGACAACAAAAATTAGGAAACTCTTTATTCCAAAGTTTGCCGTGCAATAAAAGACCCCTAATGTATGAGGCAGGAATCTGAGTAGCAGGAATTAAAATCTGTCTAACATAAACAAAAAGAGATATTTTTGGAAGAATACTAGGCAGCTCACAGGATGAAAGGAAAAGCTGAATAAACAAATCTCAGAAAGCCAAAACCAGGGCAGCTCTGGGAGGTCTTTTCACTAGCACATTACTATTGAGGTGACAAAGCTACAGTGACTTTTCACCTTCTGTCTTTCGATTTGAACTTTAAATTTTCAGGAGTACACTACCGAAGTGAACATAATGATGTGGAGCAACAATTTCCCCTCTACTTCTCCTGTGTTTACATAAAAGCAACAAGATGAACTGAAAGGAAATTTTTTTAAGTTACACTTTGGGCAGTATGGAGAAAATTGGGGAATGAAACTGAAATCAGTGAGAGTGTAATTCTAATAATAGCAAACATTTGTTGAGCATTTACTATGGACCAGACACTATGTTGAGTATTTTGCATCCATTAACTTATTTAATTCTCATGATAACATTATGAGTTAAGGATAGTAATAATATATTTTACATTTGGGAAAATTAAGGCTTAGAGCAGCGGTCCCCAACCTTTTTGGCACCAGGGACCAGTTTCATGGAAGACAGTTTTTCCACAGGGGGGGTGCAGGGGGTTTGGTGGGGATGGTTCAGGCGGTAATGCGAGCGAAGGGGAGCAATGGGGAGCGGCATATGAAGCTTCGCTCGCTCACCCACCACTCACCTCCTGCTGTGCTGCCCAGATCCTTACAGGACACGGACCGCTACCGGTCCAAGGCCCGGGATTGGGGACCCCTGGCTAAGAGAAGTTAAGTAACCTGTTTAGGTAGTATATTAGCAGTTAGGAGTAATCAGGAGGCTGTCGTAGTAATTTGAAGCAAGAAACGATAAGGGCCTGAGCTAAGTTAGTGAGATAGAACCAATAAAGCTTAGAGAACGGTTGTATTGGGAATGTAAAAAGGGGAGGAGTTGAGAATAAATCCTAGGCATCTGGGTCAGAAGGTGAATGGATTTTTATTCAAAAGGAGAAAGTTTTGATGATAGAAGTATTATGATGCATTTGATGAGCTAACTTGTCCATTTAAGGCCTTTTACTTGCCTGTGGGATGTGTCAGCAGGTCTCCCACTATACTCTTGCCCCCTTGCAATCTCTTTTCCACACAGTTCCCACCATGGCCTTCAAAGCCCTACCTATCTTACTTGATTACGTACAGCTCTTTCCCTTACTAAATATACTTTAGACATACAGGCCTTCTACTTTTTCTGAGTGGTGAGTTCCTCCCCGCCTTGAGGTCATGCCCTGGCTAATTCCTTTGACTGGAATGTTCTTTGCCAATATCTTATCATAGCTTTTCCCCTTCTTAACATTCACTCCTGGGTGAGATGTCCCCTCATCAGAGAGGCTCTTCTATACTAACCCTCCTCTGCCCCATTGCCTCCCACCCTCAATCACCTTTCATTGCACTGAGCACTGCTCAAAATTGTGTTCACTTGTAACTCAGTTGTTTATTGCAGTTTACCTCTTCCAGGTTATAAATTCCATGAGAGCAGGGACCATGTATATTCACCATCTACACATGAGCACAGTCCTCTGTAGCATATATAAACTCAATAAGTATGAAAGATTAGAAAGTCCTATATGTGAGCTGAAGGAGACTTTTGAAACCACTTTAAGTCTGTGGTAACTTGCAGCAAGCCACAAAATGTGAATGTGAAGACACACATGCAGATTTATAATTAGTAAACCTTAAACTTTAAAAAGAATTTACACGCAGTGATCTCACTGCAAAATTTATAATTTTGTTTAATCCTGTCATCTCCTTAGTGGCAGATTTTAGAACTGGAAAATCTGGGTGCTTTTTTTTTTTAACGTGAGGAAAAATTCATCTTTGGTAATTGCAAATTTCTAAACTTTGTCTTCTCTCTTAAAGGCTCAATCTCAAGATATAGTTCCAACGATAGGATTCAGCATAGAGAAATTCAAATCGTCCAGGTAATTCATTTTATTAAACTTGTGATTAAGAAGTTGTGGGTGAAAAATGATATTAGATCTACATAGTTATTCCCCCTACTGTTAGAAAAAAGTAATTTGCTATTTCAGAAGCCCATAGATTTTAAATATTTGTACCACTACCTCTGGATTATTCTAAAGAATTCAGAGCTTAGATAAACTCTGACAACCTCACTAGCAAAGGAAATATCTTTTTTATATGTTACTCATTGTAAAATCATATTTATATTCAAAAAAATTCATTCTATGGCACTTGTACTTGAAAGCTGGCCCAAGTTGAATATTGTATATTCAAGGGTGGTTTCTTTGATTGAAAACACTTAAAACTTTAAGTAAAAGTTACAATTTTACTACCTTATAATGTAGTCACGTTTTTTCATTTTGCTTGTTTTGTTTTATAGTTTGTCTTTTACAGTGTTTGACATGTCAGGTCAAGGAAGATACAGAAATCTCTGGGAACACTATTATAAGTAAGTATGTTTGTGAATGTTGGTAAACTAGATGGTTCTATTTTAATAACCAGTAATGATTAGAAATCCAAAGGATTACGTGGGCTAGGTTGCAATGTTTATTCTTTATATAATTTAAGTATACTTCCTAATTTTTTAAAAAATGTATAATCATACTTCACATTATTTCTCAAATGCTTCAGATTCTTCCTGACCTTGCATATGTTGTTCTGTCTGTTTTTAATGTCCTATTCTACCCTACTTCTCTGCAACTTAAGGTTAATATATTTGTTCTTTAAGGACTAGCTCAAAAATCACCTCCTCTATGAAGAATTCCATTGTTTTGCCCAGTTATTCTGTCCCCCGTGTCGACACGGTACTTCGTCCATTCATATCCCTTGAATCGTACTTATTACATCTTTAACTCATGTACCATAGCTGCCTCCCTAGTGGGATTATGAACTTCTCAAGGGCAGGGATTTTTTTTCAATTCAGTATTTCTTCAAGACCAAGTATGATTCTGGCCAGATAGATCCGTAAATACTAACTGTATAAATTTAGTTAAAATAACAGCACTAATAGTTGATCCATGTGTTCTACAAGCAATTCTAAACAAGATATTTTTAGCATGTGCAAATCGAGTGCTCACCAATTTCTTCAGATTAACAGCTGTCAAGTTGCTAGGATCCAAGTGTGTTATACCTTCTCAAGATTTGCATGCGATGTTAAATTCATTAAACTTGTAATATTGCTAGGACTTCTTCATTTAACATGAGTGTAACTCACTTTTGGAGTCTGAAATTTATAAACAGTATCTCTTCACTAAATGCACTTTTGTTCTTATGAACTCTTGTCTTGAAATGGTGTGTGATGACTGCCAGATCAGATTTTAATTTTCATTGGCTAATTCTTTTTTTTTTTTAAGAAAATGTTGGGGATAGGAGTTTATTAATTAATTTATTTATTTTTGCTGTGTTGGGTCTTCGTTTCTGTGCGTGGGCTTTCTCTAGTTGCAGCAAGCTGGGGCCACTCTTCATTGCGGTGCGCGGGTCTCTCACTATCGCGGCCTCTCTTGTTGTGGAGCACAAGCTCCAGAAGCGCAGGCTCAGTAGTTGTGGCTCACAGGCCTAGTTACTCCGCAGCATGTGGGATCTTCCCAGACCAGGGCTCGAACCCGTGTCCCCTGCATTAGCAGGCAGATTTTCAACCACTGCGCCACCAGGGAAGCCCCCTCATTGGCTAATTCTTTCATGCTAATGTGGGGACAAATGTTTTATTCCTTGGGTAGGAACCAAAGGAGATTTATTCCAGATATTCTTTTCATATTGAAGGGCTATTTAAATCATATAGAGCCAGAGGACCTCTGAGGTAGAAAGAGAAGAATGCTTCAGATTTGAGGGCCAGTTTGGAAAAGGAAGGGTGGAATGTTTGTGGTATCCTGCAATAAATTCTCTGGGGGAAATGTGAGGTGTTTTTGTTTTTAAGGAAACCGCAGTTTTCAGTATAGGATTTGTTTATTCTTCTTCCAATTAGTAGGTAAACAATTCTTTTTTCTAAAAAAAAAATGTATTTACTTTAATTACTTTAAAAATGTAACATTTATTTTAATTACAGAAAACATAATACTGCATAAAAATAGTACTTCAAAAAAGGAAGCTTTTTTTCTGACTTTAACTTCTTTTTCTTCAAAATCTTTTTGGAAGAAGTTAATGAATTCAAGAATATTATAGGTACATTTTAGGTGGAATGCTGAATATGGTTACTGTTGAGAAGTCTACAGTAATAGTAAATTTATTTCCTCTATCTCTGTACTTTTCTGATTGTGAAAGAACAAGTGCATTTTAATCTATTAGACTGAAAGAGGTTAAAAAGATTAATTAAGTCTACTGTTGGCAAAATAAGCCACTCTTGTAGTGAGAATGTACCATCTTTCTTAGGATAATTTATCAATATCTGTTAAAATGAAAAATGTTCATGCCCTGCAGCCATAATTTTTGCTTTCAGAAAAGTACAGTATGACTAGGACTACTGGGCAAAGATACACAGAGAAGAATGTGTGTTGAGAATGATTTATAATGACATTTTTTCATATCAATTATATGAAGAAAAAATTATTCTTAATAAAAGTATGTGCTTAATATATATGGAGAGAGAAGAGAATTCTTAGTGGAATATGTACCGCACCATTAATAGCATTTGTTTTGGGAATAAGATTATAAAGGAAGTTTAGTTTGTCATTTGTATGCCTCTGTAATGTTAATTATTGTATAATTTTTGCATATTACTCTTAGAATATAAAAAAGTAATAAAGCATAAAAAGTGCATATTTGGAAAGGAGTTAATGTTTGGAAAATATAGAAAAGCATATTTAAACATTGTTTCCTGTAAATCTCACTACTAATAAATTTACCATTGTTAATCTTTTGGGTATGTTTCTTCTATTTTGAAATATATAATATACACTTTACATAATTGAGAAAGGAGCCTTCTAAAGTATGTACCATGTACTATATAGTTTTTCAGTTAACATTCTATGATAAGGGTGAATCAGGAAAAACATAAAAGGATGTAACTCTCATGGCGGCCTAATATTTTTTCATATTCCTGTACCCAAATTCGCTTAATCATTTCTCTATTTTTGGACATAAAGACTGTTCTCAGTTTTTGAAGATTATAGGCAATTCTTCAGTTAACATATTACTGTATAAATCTCTGTCATACTTCATGTTTCCTTAGTATAAATTCCAGAAATGAAATTACTGGCTCAAAGTGAACATTTTTAAAGCTCTTGATAGATATTTCCAATTATATCAGTTTCTATATCCACTAGTAATATGTGACTGTGATAATCTGCATTCATTTTTTAAATGATAGGAGAAAATAGTATTAAAAAGTTGTTTTATTTTTATATGCATGTGGTTACTAATGGCATTGAACTTTAAAATCTTAATTTATGATTACACTGAGTCACAAAAAATATATAAATGTCCAATAAATATATGAAAGTATATTGAACTTAACGAGCAATTAACAAAATACAAAATAAAATAATATGCTGTTAGGATGGTAAAAAATTGAAAAGAATGATAAGAGCCATGCTGGCAAGGGAGTGGGAAACGTGCTGATAGTAGTATAAATTGATATAACATTTCCAGAGGATAATTTATCAATGTTTATCTAAAACTTTAAATTTTGTATGTATTCCTGGAAATTTTATTCCTAAGAACAGATCTTAAAGTATCAAGAAATTTTTAAAATGTATTTAGGAAGATGTTTATCCCAAAGTTTTTCATAGTAATGAAAATTGGAAGTAACCTATGAAGTCCAAAACTAGAAGTTTGATACAATATTTAATGACACGTCCATTATACTTTATAATCATTAAAAGAAAGATGCGAAGGAAATCAGTGATTTTTGAAGTGCCGCTGTGATCTATAAGTGAATCCTTATACCATTTCAGTGGCTGGTTATCAGCTTAAAAGTCAAATAGAATAAAATAAAAGCTCTTTGTAAGTATTGTCTCAGGAGACTATTTCAAATATATTTACATATACTTATATGTCTAACTGCATCTTAATGTAAAATATATTTCTCACTATGGTTATGGTAAAAAATATTTGAGAAACACTGGTGTAGAGCTTTAATGTTTCATATAAAAGTAGTTCAAACTATACTGCAAAAAAAGATCAGGGAAATGTACATATATTTCAGAAAGGCAGTATAAAACAGCAGGATTCCATTTAAATACAGATGTAGATATTCATATATGAATATACACAAAGGAAATGTTGAAAATGATTTACATGAAAATATTAATGGTTGTATCTGTGTAATAGGATTATGGTTTTACTAGTTATTTTTTAAAATTATGAAATGTCACTAAATTTACCATATTATGATCCAGATGAAAAGAAATTATTTTACATGAAATATGACTAACATGGTTAATATATTAATTACTCATATAAACCAAAGCCTGTAATGTATAAATGGACATAGGACATGAAGACATAATACACAGGTTCGGAATTGCAAATGGATAGTAAACATAGAAAAATGTTCAAGTTTGTCTTTAATATTTCTCATTCTTTATATTATACAGAGAAGGACAAGCCATTATTTTTGTCATTGATAGTAGTGATAGATTAAGAATGGTTGTGGCCAAAGAAGAACTTGATACTCTTCTGAATCATCCAGGTACATGTGTGTGTCTTTCAGTCTGTGATGTCTGTGCTTTGGGGTCTGTTTATGTATGATATTTTGTTCTTTGGTGTAAGCAAAACGTGTTGTTTACACTATGTGATCTTTTATTTAAAATTTTTGAATTTTAAAACATTAATTATGCAGAATTAACAATATCTTTACTTTCAGTACCATATATTTTTTAAATTTCAAAGCTTTTTGCAATGTTTTTATTTCCCTGAAAATGAAAATGCCCTTTTTTTCGATTATGTAAGTAATGTGTCAATAGCAAAATATGTGGATGGAAAAAGAATAAGGAAGAAAGTAAAATTTTTTTGGTTACCATCTTTTTACGTGTGTGTGTGTGTGTGTGTGATCACAGCATTTCTTAGATGTTTATTGTGGGAATTCTTTTAAAACAGATCTTTTCTGTTTTTAAACTACTCCGAGCCCTCCAATCCTCTTTGAAGATATCAATATTAACAGTTTGGTACTTTTTCTTTCATACCTTTATCTATATTTCATATCATATATACATACACAAACATATACAGGTACCAAAGATACATACAGTCGCCCTTGGTATCTATGGGAGATTGATTCTAGGATCCCCAAGGATACCAAGAGCTGTGGTTGCTCAAGTCCCTTATATAAAATGGTGTAGTATTTGCATAGAATCTATGCACATCCTCCCATATACTTTAAATAATCTCTAGATGCTTATAATACCTAAGAAAATATAAATACTATGTAAATAATGCCAGTGCATGGTAAATTCAAGTTTTGCTTTTGGGAACTTTCTGTAATTTTTTCCCGGCGTGTTTTCCATTCACAGTTGGTCGAATTTGTGGGTGTGGAGTCCACGGATACAGAGGGCAAACTGTACAGGGTTGGGCGCTATGAGAACTGTCATCGTTATTTACTAGACAGGATCATATTCTGTACACTCTTCTGCATCTTCCTCTTCTCAAATAACACTGCATGATGGAAATCCTTTCAAGTCAAATTGCATATATATAATTATTCTTTTTAATGATGCCTAATATGCCATACTGTGAATGTACCACAGTTTATTCAGTCATTCACCTGTTGCTAGATATTCTTTTTTTTCCCACAGTAAGTTTTCCAGTAGTATTGTGGAATTCTGCATTTTTAGCCTTACTCATGCAAAAAGATTTTAAGTGGCCTTTGTACCTGTGGTTTTAGAAAAGGACTTCTAACAATTCTTGCCGCTTAACCATAATATCCTTGGTATTTTTATTGGACAACCTCAAGTTTATTCAAGTATTTGGGGGGGAAATTATCCAGCCTGTACTTTTTATGTGACTTTTTCACTTTTAAAAACTTAGTCTTTTATCTGGGTTGAGAAGGCACTTTTGATTCTACATTCCCTTTTTGTTAATCTTTCCACTTTCTCCCCCAAAAGTGTTTTGACGTTGACCAAAAAATGAAATAGTTCCTACAAAATCTGCTTTAAATACCGTGGGAACCTTGATTTCCTCAACTGAAGCCTTGTCCATGTATCTTTATGTACTTACTGATACATTTATTTTATAGGTTAGATTCCCAAAGGAGGGATTTCTCAGCTGAAACGTATATGAAGTTTTTTTTAAATTGAAGTATAAGTTGTAATACAGTGAAATGCTCAGATCTTAAGTATATAGTTCTGTAATTTTGACAAATGCATACACTCATGTAACTACATTCCCAGTCAAGAAACAGAACATTTTCATCACCTCAGAAAGTTCCTTCATGCCCCTTTCCAATCAACACCCCACACCTGGAAACAGAGGAACTACTAATCTGATTTTGATCCCCAGAATTTTGCCTATTCTACAATTTCATATAAATGAGGGGAAAGGTACATACATTTTTGTGCCTAGGTTTTTTCATTCAGCATAATGTTTTGGGGAGTCACCCACGTTGTTGTATCACTTGTTTACTCCTTTTACTTGCTTTGTAATATTCTATTATATGAATATACCACAGTTTGCTTATCCAGTCTCTTGTTGATTAATATCTGGGCTGTTTCTAGTTCAGGGCAATTATGAATAAAGCTGGTGCGAACATTTTTTTGAGATATAATTCACATATAATATTATATCAGTTTCAGGTATTCAGCATAATGATTTGATATTTGTATATACAGTTGGCCACTTGAACAACTGGGGTTTGACCTGCACAGGTTCGCTTATATGCAGATTTTTTTCAAATAATGCTACAGTAGTACTACATGATTCGAAGTTGATTGAATCCACGAATGTGGAACCGCAGATACAGAGGGTCGGCAACGAAGTTATTCACAGATTTTTGACTGTGCAGGGTTTGGAGCCCCACCCCCACATTGTGCCAGGGTCAACTGTATTATGAAATGATCACTATAATAAGTCTAGTTAACATTTTTTTTTTTTACAACACAGTTTTTTTTTCATGGGATGAGAACTTTTAAGATCTATTCTTAGCAACTTTCAAATACACAATACAGTATTACTAACTGTAGTCACCATGCTATACATTACATCTCATGAATTATTTGATGACTGGAAGTTTGTACTTTTTGGCCCCTTTCACCCATCTCAAGCTCCCTCCACCCCAGCCGCCTCTGACAACAGGCAGTTTCTTCTCTGCATCTATCGGTTTGTTGTGTTTTGTTTTCTTCAGATTCCACATGTAAGTGAGATCATATGATATTTGTCTTTCTCTGACTTATTTCACTTAGCATAATGGGTTCCATTTTGCCATTTCCTAACTTGCAATGGCCTCCCCTGATTTTGTATTAGGGCTGTAGAGACCTCATAAAATGACTTGAAGAGTATTTACTCCTCCTCTATTTATTTTTTTATCTTTTGGATTTGTGTAGAATTGGTATTATTTCTTACTTAAACATTAAAATAGAATCTACCAATGAAGCCATCTGGGTCAGGATTTTCTGTGTATGTTGGGGGCATGAATTATAAATTCAGCTTCTTTAAATGATGTAAGGCTATTAAAGTTCTGTATTCTTGGGTCACTTTCAGTAATTTGTGACTGAATTTGTTAATTTGTTAATTTATCTAAGTTGTGAAATTTATTGGCATAAGATTGTTTGTAACATCCTCTAATTATCATTTTAATGTCTGTAAGACCTGTGTGATATACATATCTTCTTTCATTTCTAATATTGGCAATTTATGTTTCCTCCCGTTTTTCTTGCTCCATCTTTTAAAGAGTTTATGGTTTTATTAATTTTCCAAGAACCAGCTTTAAGTTTTGGTACTTTCCTCTGTGGGTGTGTCTTTTTAAAATTTCATTAATTTCTTCTCTTTTTTTATTAAGAACTTTCATTTTTATTATGAACTTTCTGTATTTAAATTGAATCTCCTTTTATCTTTTTCAGATGGAAGTGGAAATTGTTGATTTTACACCTTTCTTTTCTAATAAAGCATTTTACACCTTTGTTTTATAATAAAAGCATTTAAAGCAATACATATTTTCTGAGTATTTAGCTATATCTCACAAATTTTGATATATTTCTTTTCTTTATTATTTGGCTCAAAGTATTTTCCAGGCTTACCTTGTAAATTCTTCTTTGATGCTTGGATTATTTAGTAGTGTATTATTATTTAATTTCCCAAATATTTGGGAATTTTCTAGGTATCTTTTTGTGATTGATTTCTGATTTAATTCCATGTGATCAAAGAACCTATTCTGCATGATTTTTATTCTTAGAAATATATGGCCTTACATATACAATTGAGTGTGGTGAATGTTCCATCTGCAATTACGTAGAATGTATATCTTGCTGTTCTTGGGTGAAGAGTTCTATAAATGTCAGTTGACAGTGTTATTCCCTTCTTCCACATCCTTTCTTTATTGAGGTATAGTTGATGTGTTAATACAATATCATATAAGTTTCAGGTGTACAACATAGTGATTCACAATTTTTAAAAGTTATGTTCCATTTATAGTTAATATAAAATATTGGCTATATTCCCTGTGTTGTACAATATATTCTTGTAGCTCGTTTATTTTATACATAGTAGTTTGAACCTCTTAATCCCCTACCCCTACCTTGCTCCTCCACCCTTCCCTCTCCTGAGTGGTGACCACTAGTTTGCGCCCTACATCTGCGAGTCTGTTCCTTTTATGTTATATTCACTAGCTTGTCGTATTTTTTAGATTCCACATATAAGTGATATCATACAGTATTTGCCTTTCTCTGTCTGACTTATTTCACTCAGCATAATACCCTTCAAGTCCATCCATGTTGCAAATGGCGATATTTAATTCTTTTTCATGGCTGAGTAGTATGCCATTGTATATACGCACCACATCTTCTTTATCCATTCATCTGCTGATGGACACATAGGTTGCTTTCATATCTTGGCAACTATGAACACTAGGGTGCATGTATCATTTCGAATTAGTATTTGGGGGTTTTTTTGATAAATACCCGAGTGGAATTGCTGACTCATATGACAGTTCTATTTTTAGTTTTCTGAAAAACCTCCATACTGTTTTCCATAGTGGCTGCACCAATTTACATTCCAATGGGCAGTGTACAAGGGTTCCCTTTGCTCTACATCCACACCTACATTTGTTATTTGTGTTCTTTTTGATGATAGCCATTCTGACAGGTGTGAGGTGATATCATTGCAATTTTAATTTGCATTTCTCAGATGATTAACGATGTTGAGCATCTTTTCATGTGCCTGTTGGTGAGGTGTATATCTTCTTTGGAAAAATGTCTGTTCAATCTTCTGACCATTTTTTAATTGGGTTGTTTGTTACTTTGATGTTGAGTTGTATGAGCTGTTCATATAGTTTGGATATTAACCCCTATTGGTCATATCATTTGCAAATAAGTTCTGCCATTCACTAGGTTGTCTGTTCATTTTTGTCACTGGTTTCCTTTGTTGTGCAAAAGCTCTTAACTTTAATTAGGTCCCACTTGTTTATTTTTGCTTTTATTTCCTTTGATTTAGGAGACAGAGCCAAAAAAATATTGCTATGATTTATGTCAAAGAGTGTTCTGCCTGTTTTCTCTTCTAAGAGTTTTATGATTTCAGGTAGGCTTTAATCAATTTTGAGTTTATTTTTAGATATAGTGTTAGAAAATGTTCTAATTTCATTCTTTTACATGTAGCTGTCCAGTTTTCCCAGAACCACTTATTGAAGAGACTGTCTTTTCTCCATTGTATATTCTTGCCTCCTGTGTTTTAGATTAAATGACCATAAGTGCATGTGTTTATTTCTGGGCTCTCTATCCTAATGTGGTGTATCACAAGGATCAGTGGATCCTTCCACTGATCCACGTGTCTGTTTTTTTGCCAGTACTATACTGTTCTGATTACTGTAGCTTTGCAGTATAGTCTGAAATTAGGGATCATGACTCCTCCAGTTCTGTTCTTCTTTCCCAAGATTGTTTTGACTATTCAGGGTCTTCTGTGTTTCCATACAAATTTTTAAAATATTTGTTCTAGTTCTGTGAAAAATGCCCTTGGTTTTTTGACAGGGATTGCACTGAATCTGTATTTTGTCTTGGGTAGTATGGTCACTTTAACAGTGTTAATTCTTGCAATCCGTGGTATCTTTCCACCTGTTTATGTTATCTTCAGTTTCTTTCATCAGCATGTTATAGTTTTCTGAGTACAGGTCTTTTACCTCCTTAGGTAGGTTTATTCATAGGTATTTTATTCTTTTTGATGCAGTTGTAAATGGAATTGTTTTCTTATTTTCTCTTTCTGATAGTTCATTGTTAGTGTATAGAAATGCAGCAGATTTCTTTATATTAATTTTGTATCCTGAAAATTTACTGAATTCACTGATGAGCTCTAGTAGTTTTGGGGGTGCATCTTTGGGATTTTCTATGTATAGGATCATGCCATCTGCAGACAGATCCTTGTGATAGTTTTACTTCTTCCTTTCCAATGTGGATTCCTTTTATTTCTTTTTCTTGTCTGACTACTGTTGCTAGGAATTCCAAAACTGTTTTATATGAAAGTGGTGAGAGTGGGCATCCTTGTCTTGTTCTTGATCTTAGAGGAAGTGCTGTCAGCTTTTCACCATCGAGTATGATGTTAGCTGTTGACTTGTCATATGTGGCCTTTATTATGTTGAGGTATGTTCCCTCTGTACCCACTCTCTAGAGAGTTTTATAATCATTAATGAATATTGAATTTATTTCAAAGCTTTTTGTGCATCTATTGAGGTGATCATATGGTTTTTATTCTTGAACTTGTTAATGTGGTGTATCACAATGATTGATTTGTTGGTACTGAAAAATCCTTTCATCCCTGGGTTGAATCGATGTATTGTTGCATTGGTTTGCTAATATTTTGTTGAGGATTTTTGCATGTATG
The DNA here is from genome assembly GCF_025265405.1 of Mesoplodon densirostris. NCBI lineage: Eukaryota > Metazoa > Chordata > Mammalia > Artiodactyla > Ziphiidae > Mesoplodon > Mesoplodon densirostris. The sequence goes on from NC_082665.1 coordinate 46,267,438, forward strand.
TTCATCAGTGATATTGGCCTGTAATTTTGTGTGTGTGTGTGTGTGTGTGTGTGTGTGTGATATCTTTGTCTGATTTTGGTATTAGGGTGGTGCTAACCTCATAGAATGAGTTTGGAAGCGTTCCTTCCTCTGCACATTTTGGAATAGTTTGAGAAAGATAGGTGTTAATTCATCTCTAAATATTTGATAAAGTTCACCTGTGAAGCCACCTGGTCCTAGACTTATATTTGTTGGGATTTTTTTTTTTTTACTACTGACTCAATTTTATTACTGGTAATTGGTCTGTTCGTATTTTCTATTTCTTCTTGGCTCAGTCTTGGGAGACTGTACATTTCCAGAAATTTGTCCAGTTTTTCCAGGTTATCCATGTTATTGGCATATAGTTGCTCATAGTAGTCTCTTATGATCCTTTATATTTCTATGGTGTTGGTTTTAACTTCTCCTTTTTCATTTCTTATTTTATTGATTTGGGCCCTCTTCATTTTTTTCTTAATGAGTCTGGCTAAAGGTGTATCAATTTTGTTTATCTTTCAAAGAACTAACTTTTAGTTTCATTGATCTTTTCTGTTGCCTTTTTAGTCTCTATTTCATGTATGTCTCCTCTGATCTTTACTATTTCCTTCCTTCTGCTAACTTTCAGCTTTGTTCTTCTTTTTCTAATTCTTTTAGGTGGTAGGTTAGGTTGTTTATTTGAGATTTTTCTTGTTTCCTGAGGTAAGCTTGCATCAATATAAACTTACCTGTTAGAACAGCTTTTGTTGTGTCACATAGATTTTGGATCCTTGTGTTTTCATTTTCATTTGTCTCCAGGTATTTTTTGATTTCCTCTTTGATTCCTTCAGTGATCCATCGGTTGGTTGGTAGCATATTGTTTAGCCTCCATGTGTTTCTGTTTTTTTGCAATTTTTTTTCTTGTAGTGATTTCTAGTCTCATAACATTGTAGTTGGAAAATATGCTGGATATGATTTAAGTTTTCATAAATTTACTGAGGCCTAACATGTGATTTATCCTGGAGAATGTTTCATGTGTACTTGAAAAGAATGTGTATTCTCCTGCTTTCAGGTGGAATGTCGTGTATATATCTATCAAGTCCATTGATCTAATGTGTCTTTTAAGGCTAGTGTTTCCGTATTGACTTTCTTTCTGAATGATCTGTCCATTGATGGAAGGGGCAGTTAAAGACCCCTACTATTATTGTGTTACTTTCAATTTCTATATTTACACTGTCAATATTTGCTTTATGTATTTAAGTGCTTCTATGTCGGGTGCATGTATATTTACAATTGTTATATCTCCTTGGATTGATTCCTTGATCATTATGTAATGTCCTTCCTTGTCTCTTATAACAGTCTTCATTTTGAAGTCTATTTTGTCTGATATAAATATTGCTTTCCTTGCTTTCTTTTAATTTCTATTTTTGTATTTTTCCATTCCCTCACTTTCAGCCTGTGTGTGTCTTTAGATCTGAAGTAAGTCTCTTGTAGGCAGCATATGTACAGGTCTTCTTTTTGTATCCATTCAGCCATTCTATGTCTTTTGAGTGGAGCACTTAAGTCATTTGCATTTAAAGTAATTATTGATATATATATGTTCTTATTGCCATTTTATTCATTGTTTTAGGTTATTTTCATATCTCTTTTTTGTTCATTTCTTCTTTTGTTCTCTTCTCTTGTGATTTGATGACTCTCTTTAGTGTTATATTTAGACTCCTTTTTTTGTGTGTATATCTATTATAGATTTTTGGTTTGTGGTTATCATGAGGTGTATATATATATGTATGTATGTATATGCATATATGTATATTTGTTTTAAGTTACTGATATCTTACTTTCTAATGCATTTTAACAAGCCTGCATTTGTACTCTCCTCCCCTCATGATTACTGTTGTTGATATCATATTTTGCATCTAATTGTTTTGTGTATCCCTTAACTGCTTATTGAGGATATAGATGATTTTACTACTTTTGTCTTTTAACCTTTTCTACTACCTTTGTGCATAGATGGTTTCTTATCTTTGCTACACATTTGCCTTTACTGATGAGCTTTTTCCGTTCATGCTTTTCACCTTTCTCATTGTGTCTTTTTCTTGTTCACTTAGGGACGTTCCTTTAATATTTATTGTAAAGCTGTTTTGGTGGTGCTGAACTCTTTTAACGTTTGCTTGTTTGTGAAACTTTTGATCTCTCCATCAGTTCTGAATGAGAACTTTACAAGGTGGAATATTCTTGGTTGTAGGTCTTTCACTTTATCACTTTAAATATATCCTGCCACTCCTTTCTAGCGTTCAGAGTTTCTGCTGAAAAGTCAGCTGATAGCCCTATGGGACTTCTGCTCTATGTTACTCATTGCTTTTCTCTTGCTGCTTTTAATATTCTCTCTTTATCTTTAATTTTTGCCATTTTAATTACAATGTCTTGGTGTGCTCCTCTTTGAGTTAGTCATGTATGGAACTTTGTATTTCCTGGACTTGGATGTCTGTTTCCTTTCCCAGGTTAGGGAAGTTTTTCAGCTATTATGCCTTCATATATGTTCTGAGGCCTTTTCTCTATCTCTTCTTTTTCTGGTACCCCCATAATGCAAATATTATTGTGCTTGATGTTGTCACAGAGGTCTCTTAAACTGTTCTCATGTTTTTTCATTCTGTTTTCTTTTTTCTGTTCCATATCAGTGGTTTCCACAACTCTATCTTCCAGGTCGCTGATCTGTTCCTCTGTATCATTTAGTCTACCGTTGATTCCTTCTAGTGTATTTTTCATTTCAGTTATAGTACTCTTCATCTCTGGTTGTTCTTTATATTTTCTAACTCTTCGTTAAAAACTTCTAATTTCTCTCTCTGTGCATCCATTCTTCTCCTGAGTTCTTTGATCATCTTTATGATCACTACTCTAAGCTCCTTCTCAAGTAGACTTCCTTGCTCCACTTCACTTAGTTCTTCTTTTGGAGTTTTATTTTGTTCTTTTGTTTGGAACATGTTGTTCTGTCACTTCATTTTCCCTAACTTTCTGTTTTTATTTTTGTGTATCTGATAGGTTGGTTATATTCACCAACCTTGAAGAAGTGGCCTTTTGTAAGAGATGTCTTATGTGTCTCAACAGTACACTCCTCTCTTGTCACCAGAGCTATATGCTCTAGGGGTTACCCTCTATGAGGCTGTATGGGTCCTTCTGTTGTGTTGGGCTAACGAGTAGCTTGGTAGGCCTGGTTGGCTCCTGGTTCATTGGTTGCCAGGTCCTGCTTTGTGTGGAGGCTGATGGCCACTGGTTGGCAGGATCAGTTCTCGAGGTAGCTGACTGCATAAACTCAAGAGGCCCTAGGGCTACAGCTGTTTTACTGGTGGGCAGAGTCAGGGTCCAGGAAATCGTGGGGCTGTTGCCTGCCTACTGGTGGCTGAAGCCACGTCCTGGAGCTAGTGCTGACCTACTGGCAGGCAGAGCCAAGTCCTGGGTTCTGGTTGCAGGACCCAGGGGTCCCAGAGCAGGTATTGAATCGCTGGTGGGTGGGGCTGGTTCCTGACACAGTTGGGTATGGGGCCTAGGATGTCTTGAAGCTTGTGTTCACCCACTAGTGGGCAGGGCCAGGACCCAGCCAGTCCCAGAGCAGGGTCTGGCCAGGGCAAGGCTGGGATAAGCTAGAGAAGGATTCCAAAATGAGCTTACTGGCACCAGTGTCCACATGGTACAACGAGTTCCCCAAAATGGCTGCCTCCAGTGTCTTTGTCCCCAGGGTGAGCTTTACCTCTCCAAGATCAGCAAGTAGATCTGACCCAGGTTCCTATCAAATTACTGCTTCTGCCCAGAGTCCTGAAGCCCATGAGAGTTTGTGTGCACCCTTTAAGAGTGAAGTCTCTATTTCCCCCAGTTCTCTGGGTCTCCCAAAAGTGAGCCCTGCTAGCCTTCAAAGACAAATGTTCTGGGGATTCGTCTTCCCAGTTCAGGACCCCTGGGCTCAGGTGCCTAGCATGGGGCTCAGATCTGTCCCTCCTTTGGGAGAACCTCTGCAGTTATAATTATTCACTCATTTGTGGCTCGCCTACCCAGGGGTATGGGATTTGACTATATCTCTACTCCACCCCTCCTACCCATCGCATTGTGATTCCTTCTTTATATATTTAGTTGTAGAATATCCTTTCTGATATGTTCTGGTCTTTTTCATTGATGGCTGTTCTGAAAACAGTTGTGATTTTGGTGTGCCCATGAGAGGAAGTGAACTCCATTTTGCACCTGAGAGAGTAGAGAATAAACTGCCTGGGGACAGTCCGGGAAATGAAGACTCTGTGCTGCGGTTTAAGATAATCATCTGGGACAAGCAGCAGCACAGCCAGGCATCAGATGTCAGGGGGTGTGGACAGGGAGCCTTTTCTTCCCACAGACACCACCCAAATTTGCTTCCTCACTCAGTCCTGTGGAAAACAATCACACATCTCCCACAATCTTACTGATTTTTTTTTGTCTACTTGTCTATCAATTTCTAAAAGAGGGGTGTTGAAGTGTCCACTATGATTGTGAATTTATTTGATTTTCCCTTTAATATTCTCAAATTTTGCTTTATGTATTTGGAAGCTTGTCTATTAGCTACACACTTAAAATTGTTTTGTTTTCTTGATTGATTCACCTTTTTATAATTTTTAAATGCCTTTCTTTTTCTTTGCTAATACCCTTTGTCTTGAATACTACTTTGTCTGATGTTGATGTAGCCATCCATGCCAGCTTTCTTACACTTAAGCATATGCATAATACGTTTTGCATGCCTAAATTTTACTTTCAAGTTGTTTGTGTCCTTAAGTTCAAAGTGTGCTTCTTGTAAACTTCATATCTTACTTTTTTATCTACTCTGAAATTCTCTGCTCCAGGATAAATTCCAGCTGGACTAAATATTTAAATATAAAAATTACACTATTACAGCAGTGGAAGAAACTATGGGAGAATTTTTAAATTAGAAATTTACATATCCTTTGACCCAGCAACTCCACTTCTCAAATTTATCCTATAGATGTTCTGGCCCCTGTACAAATTTTTGTATGTACAAGTTTATTCATTATAACATTGCTTATAGTTGTAAATATTGGCAATAACACAAATACATCTCAGTTGGGTACTAGATACATAAATTATGGTACGTAGTACTGAAACATAAATTATGGTACATAGTACTGAAAGACAGGACATTCACAACTGTTAAAATAATGATGAAACTGCTCTGTATGTACTGATATGGGACAATCTCCAAGCTATGAAATTAAGTGAAAAGCAAAAGGTGTAAAATAATGAGAATAGTCTGCTGTAAGAATAATATATAATAATTGTTTTCAAATATGTAAAATATTCATAAAAAGATGCCAAGGTGCCAAGAAACAGATGATGATATGGGTTGCCTCTTCTAAGGAGGACAGGTGTATGGACTAGGACAAAGGTGGGAGGGAGGAGGTTCTTTTGCTGCATACAATTTTGTCTCTTCTGAATTTTGAACTATTTATATGTATTATATATTCAAAAGTAAAAAAAAAATGCTCCCAAAATTGTAACAAGGTAAAAACATCTTGTTAAAGTATCTAGGTTACTTATAATGCTGCAACTAAAATATAAAACCAGGATCCATTTTATACTCCTACTTCTGTTTGAAGTTGACCTCTTTTTTTGTTGACAGTAAAAATGAAACCCAAAATGTTTGACCCTTTTCTAGGTGCTGTTCAGTAACTCTTTAATGAGCCCCCCATCCCACCTCATCCATCTTTAGTTTACAGTTGCAACCAGAGGGCAGATAATCTTAGGAAGAGGTATTTTTAAAATTCTCCTGTCACTCAAATACATGCTTCACAGTATATGTCTTTAAATGTTTATGTATGTGTGATATGGGAAGAAGTGATTGGAAAACAATTTCAGTGGATTACACTTTTAAGGATTTGGGAGAAAGTAACCCAAAAAGCTGGAAATGTGATGATAGTCTTATTTTCTCTTTTAGATATTAAGCACCGCCGGATACCAATTTTATTCTTTGCAAACAAAATGGATCTTAGAGATGCAGTGACATCTGTAAAAGTGTCTCAATTGCTGTGTTTAGAGAACATCAAAGATAAACCATGGCATATTTGGTAAAGTTTTATATTTACTTTTCATTTTATCATTCTGAAAAAAATCTCCAAACTTTAAGGTTTTTTTCCCAAGCTCACTGTATAAATGGTAGGATGTAAGGTAAAGATTTTGTTTTATAGAATCGTGGCTTGCAGGCATTCATTAATATATTACTGTTAAAACCTTTTCAAATCTTTTCAGGGATAGACAAATAAAAACAACTCTTTAAAAGAACAACTTAAACAACCCACTTACTCACCCAAGTTCAGCCACACTGATTTCCTTCTGCACATTGAATCAGCCAACCACAGTCCCACCTCAAGGTGTTTGTACTTGTTACTCCCTTTGTCGGAATCATTCTTTAAAATAATTTTCCTGCTTGTCATTGCACTTCCTTCAGGAAAGAAACCTCTCTTAATAACTCTGAAACATCACTATACCTTACCCCCATCTCTTGTTTTTTCCTTACTTTGCTTTACTTTTGTATTGCCATGTGACCCCTTCTTCTTTTCTTTTTTGTTTTATAGTCTGTCTTCCTACACTTGTGCATTAGTACCATGAGAGCTGGGATTTCATTGATGTTGTTTACTCTGTAACCCCCAGAATAGTAATGGTACCTGCTACTTAGTAGATACACAATAAGTATTTGTTGATATGAATAAATAGAAATGCAAAAATTAATCTTATTTGGACATACTAATAAGGTTGAACTCTTAAATAATTAGTGTCTGAAATTATTATACATTGTTTATTTGGAAAGCAGTTTCTTACTAATATATTTAACTCCAGTGTGCCTTTCTACCAAAATATTCTAACAAGGATAACCAGAAGTTATATATTAGTATTTTAAAGCCTGCCACTACCTTATGTTAAATTAACCTTCCTTCTTTCCACCTGCTTACCTCTCCATGCTGGAAGATATCCTTCTCTTGCCATTTTTCCCCTTTTTATAAGAAGATATCTATAGAGAAAGGCTGAACACAAAACAAGGAAGTGGTAGAGCTCAGAGAAGAACTTTAAGAGCTAACCTTGGTGCTGAAAAGAGAAGAGCTTGAGAAAGCCCTTGAGGCTTTTCTGTACCCAGGCTTCATATCTCAAGTAAAACCCTCCTTACTTTGGAAATCAGAGGAAAAGTCAGTGTTTACTAAATGATTCTTGAATTGGAATTTGAGGTTTTGTGGTATTTGGTTGGTGAAGAAAGGAGGGACTTGGGGTAGAGAAATATCTTGAGATAGAACCTTTGTATTTTTGTATATCATACTTAAATTGATAACATCTGAAGTAGAATAATTTTTAATTTTTGCATTAAGTGTTGTGATTGCTTTGATAGAAAGTACAACATTCAAAACATGGGACTAATTAGTAAAAGATGCAGTCCTCTTAATTTCGAAGTAGAAATTAATTTTACAAATGGAAAAATCTCTTTCTACTTAAAATAATTAGTAATTGAATTTTAACAGACTTATTGTGACATCTGAATATTATTTAGTGAGAGAAAAAAGTAATACCTGATGCTAAAAGGATATGGACTTATAACATTGACAGTTTCTATATTACACAACTTATAGAAGAATACCAAGTTTTTCTTTTGAATTTATCTAAAATTTTGACTTCTCCTTAATTCAAACTGGACATCTCACTAAGTTTCAATTAGTGTTTCACTTGTTAAGTTTGTTTTTATCTTTTGCAGTGTTTTTAAAGCATGTATGAAATTAAAAATACACTTATCCATTAATTTTAGAGAAAGAAAGTAGCACTCAGTGATGCAGAGATAAAATATTGCATCTCTCTTGTCTTAGGTACAAGTAAATTTGGTCAGTAAAGAAGAGCTCATAGAGAAATATAGTCTGGAAAATTAAAGGAAAAATTTTTTGGTTTATTTTTGACCAGTGTACTAAACATATAGTCAACTCTGATTTTCAGGTCTGATTGTGTTATTGTTCTTCCAGTGTGTTCTTTGACTAAGTCCCTGGTGTGATATATGTACATATTTGCTTTTTTACTATCTTGTGAGGGAGACAGATAATAAAACAGGTAAATGGATGTATAAAATGTCAGTTGGGAGGATGAAAAAAAATGAAGTAGAATAGTAAGAGAAAGAATAATGGATGTGATCCCTCTCTGAGATCTAATTGAAGTCAGGGAGCAGTTCACACAAAGGTTTAGAGGAATAACTTTCCAGATAGAGAGGCCAGCAAGTGAAAAGGCTCTTGGACGAGAATGTGCCAGGTGTTTTCTAGGAACAGCAAGAAGTCCATGCTGGCTGGGACAGAGAGATCTAGGGGGAAATTGTAGATGAGGCCACTGAGAAATAACCAGGGGCCATGTCACATAGGGCCTTGTAGGAAATGGTAAAGACTTTGGCTTTTATTCCAATTACAAGTCTTAACGATTTATTTGAAAGGAAAGGTAAAATTTAAATATTTGGGAATTATTAGGAAAAGATGCAGGGTTTTTAGTAGGGTAGTGACACCTCCACCAAAGGGGAAGGATTTCTTCATGGTACTGTACTCTTGTTTGGGACTAGAAGTTTGTGATAAAATGAATACATTGATCTTACTTGATATAAGTATTTCAGTTACTGATGTTTTGCCATTAATATAGGTAATCCATAGTTTGCTTTGAATAACTGTGTATCTTATGTTGTTTGTCTTCCTATTTTAAAATAATTCTATGATAAGTCATATTCTTAGTCTAACAAGTAATTCCTTGGAAGTAATTTCTGTTTTGATTAGAATCCAATTAACAGCTTTAAGGTAATTGAGTACATTTAAAAATCATGCTTCAGCACACTAAAAGGAACCCTAATCGTTCAGAAAATCTAATTACGTATACTAATTGTTATTATACTATTATATTTTGAAAGGAAATAACTATATCAGTAACATGTTATGAGAAGCTATTAGTCTGAGTCTTTGAAAAGGATTATTTGATACCCTAAAAATCTTCTGCATTTTATTATTTTAGTTTATATAAGTTTTTATTATTTATAAAATAATGTCACAGTAAGGATTTAGGTTTACTCTCAAGAATGGAAAGACAATTAAAAGATCCTGTGTTCAGTGTTTTATATCCATATCTCAAATATTTAATTCTTACAATAATCACCTGAGGCCAATGGTGATATTCCCCCAGTTTACAGAGGCAGAAACTGAAGGCAGAAGAGTTAAACAACCTATCCAGGTTTTTGAAGCCAATAAATAAACAACTATGGTTGAAATCTCCTGGAATTTTTTTATTCTACCAGTTTACCAAAGTTACAATTACAGGTTTATGCCTTTTAGATATCAAACTTCATGTCAAATAAAGTCACTCCATCCTATGGCTAAATTACAACCGAAGTATAGCATTTCTAATAAATAAATGCTGTTGAATCATTGGGGCTGGTAGGGTTGTGTATTCTATAACGCGTTTCCGCTACTGGAACAATAACTCAAAGTGTATGTTTCATTAATGCCAGTCTGAGTAATATTCCTAGACTAGTAACTTTTTAGTGATATACTTTTCCAAATGTCCATATAAATTATGAATAATTTTCTCATGTCTTGCTCCTGAACACTTAGACTTTTATATCCTATATATATTCAGTTTCAGTGCTTAGCCAGTTTTGCTCAGATATGTTAGTAGAATATATTAATTTGCTATATGGCAAAATTATAATTATTTGTTCTTGTAGTTTTATGATGTAATGAAATGGATTTTTTTTTACGGATTTTATTGCAGTGCTAGTGATGCCATAAAAGGAGAAGGATTGCAAGAAGGTGTAGACTGGCTTCAAGGTACATCACAAAATACTGTGCATCTTCAGCCTTTATTTCCCTTCCATTCACGTTTTCTTTCCTTCTTTACATTTTATTTTTATTATATCACTGCCTTTCTTCCTCTTGTTTCCATTTATTTCTGCTATCAGAAAAAACAATACAGTAAGTATCCAATACTTTGCTCCATTTACTTCAATTACATTTTTGTAAGGATTTATTTAAATAAAGTTCTTATATCAACATGCATGACATCTCTAGAAAATAATTTTAATTTATGGCAACAAATTTCTGTCAGATCTAGTAACAGAAGCACATTTGAAGTTTGGGACAAACTTTAGACCTTACTGTCAGTAACTAAAAATAAATCTTCATGGCATGTATCATTCAAGAATCATGCTATACACCATATGTAGCTCCATTTATTCATGGCGTGTTTTTACAACTTTTAATATTCATATTTAGTATTATATATGCTGGTATTCTATTAATGTTTTGTAATCACTGTTCTATTTGTTATTCATCACAATAGCTATCATAAATTAAGATACATCATTTTTCCTAAGGTTACATTGTCTACTAGACACAGGGATGGATTGAAGCACAGTGACCCACAGAGAGCAACAAAATGTGCATGTGAATGAAACCAAGTTCTATAGGTCCTTCTTATAACATGACCCTTGAAGGTCAGGCCAAAAAATTTCCATTTTTGAGCAAAACAATTGAGGATGATTTCTATTAGGAATCTCCCTGCCCTGAACAAGGGTGAAATAACAAGAGGTTATAAAATCTAGCTGTAGTCTTGTGGCTATAAATTTAATTTCTTCTACACAACCCTTTTAATTCCAGTTATTTGTGTTTTTTTTTTTTTTCTCTTCTGTATGTCATAGTGGATCTAAGAGTAGCCTGCTTGTCCATACATAAAGAGACTTAGTATTTCTTTGGTTCAAAGTACTAAATGTACATCTGATAAATATTTCTATGTGTTATTAGTAAAATGTGGTGTTTTAGGTAACTGCACAGACCATTGTATTTTTTTCTCTTTTGTGTTGTCATCATGACATTTACCATTAAACTGCAAAGAACCTTCTAGTTATATTTTACAATTAAGTGAAACTTAACTGAGAACCTCTAGTAGTCCTCAGAAGAGCTAGTGGGATTTTTTTGTGAACACACCAACTTCATTTCCTAGACTGTGCAAAGAAGTGGTCAAAGTGACCACTCTGGGACTGATTCCCACATAAAACAGATAGGTTACAGAGGAACATTACAGAGAAGACACTAGAAGCATATTTTCAGCCTTTACTTCTTATTTTACAAGTGCTTATTATTGTTCACAGTGGAGATATAGCATGGATGGAGACACCACAATTGCTCATAATATAGTAATTCAAAGCACAGTAACTTACTGAAAATAGGTTGATGGTCATCTGGATTTTAAATTGTAGATCTCTCTGTTTTTTGGGGGGTGGGGGTGGTTATTTTGTCTGTAACAATGAGGCCACTAGGTGTCAGTAATGATCCAACATCACAGTGCCACTTGCCAACTCTGGTCTTACCTAATTTTTGTGTCTTTGACTTTTCTGATCCATTATCTTTGCATCTTACCTCCCAAGTCTTTGTAAGAAGGATACTTTATTGGAAAAATTTTTGTGCCCTTGTGTTACCATATTATTTTATGTAACCTTTACAACAATTCTCTGCAAAGTAAGTAGTAGTATCCCCATTTTATGTGGGCAGCATGGAATAGTAGTAAAAAGCACTTGGGCTTTCAAGTCTAGCAGATTTATTCCACTACTTATTAATTATTAACTAATGTCTCTATCTTATAAAAATAATTTTCTTCATCTGTAAAATTAAAAAATAAAATTTCAAAAATTGCCATACAGATTAAATGAAATACTGTATGTGTTAAAGTGCCTACCATAAGAAAGCACTCAAAAAATGTTAAATTTACCCTTTTACCTAACTTCTCTATTTAGTAGAGGAGGAAACTTAGTATGTAGATTTAAAAGTATATCAGTTTGGTTTTGAGTAGGAGATCCTTTGTTCATAATTTCTATGTAACAGTAAATAGTTTACGTTTTTAATGCTCCTAACTGTCTCACTGGATTTGAAAAGAGGGGAAAACCTGTATTGCAAAATAGGTAGCCGTAAATATAGGAGACTAGTCTGTGCCTATAACTGTTAACTTTTTAGCCAAAAGTTTTTCTGTAAATCTGTGAAAGATGTTCTGAACTTATATCTCTTCATTTTCCTTGCAAAATTCTGAAATTTCCTAGCATGATAAACCAGAAGTCCTCTGGTTCATTTTGGACCAATTTAATCTTATTATTTTAAGCTTACGGTTGAAAAATCGGGGGTAAAACATTAAATGACACATTTTGTGCCATGATTCCATTCTCTTTTGGAAGGATTCTCAATAATTACCTATGCACTACAGCCCAAAGACAAGAACCCATGAGTAGACCATGAAATATTTTTTAAAACCACCACAGAATATACAGAAACCATTGCAGAGGTAAAGAGAGATATTTATAAAAAGAAATCCTCACGTGACTAATGAAACTTATTCATTGTATCACTTTATCTGTATGTGAAAAGTTAATAATGCTTCCAGGTTTTAATATAAGAATTTTATAAACTATGCATATGAATATTCCAATGAAAGACCGAGGGTTGAACACACACTTAGTTTCATCCCCTCTTCAGATCTCACTAACAGTAAAGAGACTTCTGTTTAAAGCCATTTAACCCAAAAAGAATGGGAGCGACAAAAATGGCAACCAAATTTTGGAAGCCAAATATCTAATGAATGTTGAATAACTTAACAGACCTGAGAAAGCAGAATTCTAAGCTAGCACTGGAGAAAGCTGGAAAACATCCTAATTTACATTGCAGATCCCCTCAAAGGCTCAGAAATTGATGGAAATTGGAAATAAGGATGAGGTGAGACAGAAAGGAGAAGACAGTTTTACATCCTTGCCCCTAAAGAAGATTGAAGTTTCTTTCTTTGCAGAGAGTCAAATAGTATCCCTGGATTGGAGAACACCAAGCACAACTGTATGTTGGCATGCTGAACTGAAAATGAGGAGTAACTGAAAGTTTCTTACCGAAGGTTATAACCGTCTTCTGCCTTCTCCTATTTTTCCTAGAAGACACTGGCAATAGGTAGGAGATAGCAAGTCAACTTTGAGGAGTCAGACCAGACTAAGAGAAAAGACCTAAACATATTAACATCAGAAATTCTCAAGGAAATGGCTTAGCTAGATACACTAGACTGAAGATCACTTTGGACAAGCCTCACACATGTAACAAAATTCCAATCAGCTTTATAGTGTTCACCCATACATATGAGAAGATAGCAAAAATCACCAAGTATTTGAAGATCAAAACATTAGAATTATGGAACATAAACCAAAAAAGCAGATTAGACGAAGACTGTTTAGGGAGAACATTTCAAAAAACTATTAGAGTAGCTTCAGAGAGATAAGAGAGAATGTATTACTTTCATGAATAGGACAGGAATACTACTTGAAAAAGAACAAAGAACAAAAAAAAATGAGTTCTTGGAAAATAATAGAATAGTAGAAATGGAAAACTCAATAAAAAGAAGATAAAAAGACACTCTCTCAGAAGGTGCAAAAAAGACAAAGAATGGAAAGAAAAGGTAAAAGTAAGGAGTCATTTTAGGAGGCTTAATAACCTAATAAGTTCTAAAAGAGAGAGCAGAGAAAATAGAGGGGAGAAAGTCATCAAATAAATCATCAAACAGTATTTTCCAGAACTAAATGATGAGTTTTTAGTTGCAAGGCCCCTTGAGAGCCCAGTGCAGTGGATGAAAATATTCCCACACCAAGGTGCATCATTATCAAAATCGACACTGGAAGACAGTGGAAGATTCTACAAGTTTCCTGAGAAGAAAATAAAAGGTTTTATCTAGAGGATAAGGAAACAAAGTAGCAACAGACTTCTCACCAGCAACACTTGGAAGCAATGCCTGGAAGAATCTAAGGAGAAAATATTTGCCGGCAGTATCAGTGTATTATAACTGTATAATTAAGACATCTTCAGCCATGTAAAGTCTCAAGAGTTCACTCTCTATACCATTTACTAAGGTAGCCACTGAGGTGTACTGATCAAAAACAAAAGAATAAACCAACAAGAAAAAATAAGGGAAATAGGAAAATCTGCACAAGAGAGTTGGGAAGGAATCCCTAGGATGATAGTGGAGATCCGAGAGTGATAATGAAAGATCTCATATGAAAATAACTGGGCAAACATGGAGAACAACTGGTTCAGATTAAATAGTTTGGCACAAGACTAAGGGAGAGTTCTTCAAGAAAGTGAAATTGATCAACTGTGTATTATGCTTCATAATAGTAAAGTTTGAAACAGGGTGAGAGTAGTGGGATTGAATTAATGTTAAGTACATTAAAAAAAAAGCTAAGGCAGGGTTGGGGATGAAGAACAGTTAATAACTGCAGGGAAAACAAAATGTAGTAGAAGAAAGGAAAAGTAACTGGCGTATATCACTCATTTCAGCTGTGAATAGCATTCACATAGTCATCCTATTGATGACTACATCACCGTGGTAGGAAAATGGGAGTATTGGTCACATGATGAGCGTGGCAGAAGAACAGTGTACAAGTGTGTGAGAACCGAAGTCCCTTATTACACTGAAGGAACTGATATTTCAAGAAGTAATAATAAAAGCATATTATTTAGAGATACACAGGTAATAACCTAAAAGGGAGTTGAAAGTAGTTGCCTGCGAAAGTAGAAAGAGGGGATGAGGCAAGGGACTGCTTTTTTTTAATACAAGCCTCGTAGAACTAGTTGATTTTAATTAGGTGCATGCAAAATGACAAAAATACAAACTATAGTGTGAATTGTGCTTTTAAAAAGAAAAAAACGGGGCTTCCCTGGTGGCGCAGTGGTTGGGAGTCTGCCTGCCGATGCAGGGGACACGGGCTCATGCCCTGGTCCAGGAAGATCCCACATGCCGCGGAGTGGCTGGGCCCGTGAGCCATGGCCGCTGAGCCGGCGCGTCCGGAGCCTGTGCTCCGCAACGGGAGAGGCCACAGCGGTGAGGCCCGCGTACCGAAAAAAAAAGAGAAAAAGAAAAAAAAAAAGAAAGAAAAAAGCGTACACATAGGTTTCTACCATGTTCTTATGGATATGTCTTGGATTACTTTAGAGAATGGGTTTTGCCCTGTAGAGACTGATAATTTTTTATTTGGTTTTTATTATCAGATCAGATCCAGGCTGTGAAGACATGAAAAGATAGTATTCGGAAATCTCAACAATTTTCAATTCAAGGAATATATATTAAGGCAAACTGAATACTTTAAATTTTTTGAAAGTTGTTTTTATATCTAAGAATACTTGATAATCTTCTACTTGCATTTATGGACTCTGAATGAGGTTTTTAAGAACATAAGACTTCAGGTATGCTAATCTGGCCATTAATTATATAAAAACTAAATGTTTCCTGAAGGGCTCCCTCCCTAGAATTATCAGCTTCTTGAAAGGTCTACATTTGATTGTAATTAGAATGTGTAAAGTCAGAGTTATCTCAGTATCTCATCTTGATTTATGATATCTTTAATGCATTTTATTTTTTTTAATTGTCTTCTAAAAACTTAGCTTATGATATGACTTTGTAGTATGATTATGCTTGTGAAAAAGAACTTTTAAATATTTATAAGGGACCATGGGTAATTAATATATATTAAAGTTTTGCTATATGTCACCATCAATAAAACATAAAATGTAATATACAAACTAGTGTGCTTTATATGCTGAAAAGAATAATGCTGTGTTAATATGGTGTTTGGTGTTTTACTGTCAAACATTTGTAAATTACCTGAGACCAAGTTAAGCTGAATTTATTTATTCAGTGAATAAAACACTGAATAAATAAATGAAACATCTCTGTACCTATACTAGTTTGGCATTGTCCTAGGCAATGGTGATACAAGGTAAACAAAACGTATTCCTTATCCTCAGAGAACTTAAAATTTAATGAGGGAGAATTTGAGAATCTTTTCATACAGAGTATCTAATTTTATTTCATTGGCTGACTGAAAATATTGCATTTTAAGATTAAGAGGTATAAAAATGAATTAATGTGATTCTTCATAATTATTACAACTGATTTATTCTTTCTTCCTTTAAAATGTCTCCAGTTTACAGCAGTACTTTGTTAAAATAGACTGTGACTCACCAACTGTGTTTTTCCTGAGCATAAACTGCTACAAAAATGTTTTTTAGAATTTTAAACATATTTCTGCCATCTACTGTATGCAAATTGTGTTACTTCTCACAACTTAGAGACTGCTTATAATTGTAAACTCTAAATAGAAGCTTTCATTTTTAATTAATCACTGGGAAACAGTGGATAGAGCAATGGTGTAAATCCTGAAAAATATTACATATAGAGAAAAACTGTAATATACAATGTGTAACATCATAAATATCCTTAGCTGTGAAAAATGATAAAAACAGAAGACAAAAGGTAAGTGAGTAATAAAGATGTATTATGATAACTACAGTAGTGGTATGTTTCACAGAGATTTGAATAAAATAATTTTAAAACTTCAGTAAAATTTCTATAATTCAGTTTCTCTTAGTCCAGAAATCCCAGTGATTTCGAATTTGGCACATTGAAAGTTATCCAGAATATTCCAGTGATCCAGCATTTTAGCTAGCTTGCCAGCCTCTCATAAATTGTTTTGATGAAGATACAAAGTGAGTCTCATTAATCTAGAGCTGCCTCAAATATAAAAAAGACATGAAGATGAAAATACTGTAATTCAACAAAAAAAACTTAATATGCTATAACTATTTTAGGAGGATGGAGAAAGGGGTGTTCTAAGAGAATTCAAATCCTCATCTACCATAAGGTAACAATAACAATAATAAAAGCTATCACTATATTTTGAGCAAGATATTATTACATGTATGGGATTTTGCATCATATAATCCTCATAATAGTCTTATGTAGTAGATTCTAGTGTTTGTTTTATAGACAAGGAAACTGAGGCCTAAAAAAGGTTGTTTATGGTCACAGAGCTAGTAAATGGTGGTGCTGGGATTCAGAACCAAACAATCTGTTTAAAATGGATGATTCAAGAGCTAAGAGTATTACTGATTTTAGAAATATAGAGATATCTGCCATAAGAATAGCTAAAAGGATGGGAAAAATCTCTCACTGGGGTGGGAGACAGGATTGGGGTGCTGGAAGTCAGGGACGAGGGACTACTGTTTTTTTCATTTTGCTTGTTTTAAGCCTATTAACACTTCAAAATTTAAACTCTGGGCAGGAATGACTATGATAAAAATAATTCTTGAAATTATGTTGATTTGTTGATTCTAAATTAGTATTCCACAAACTACAGTAATTTATACCTATGCAAATATGTAGAAGAGAGTACTAAATGCTTCCTTTGTTTTCATGATCTCCAGATCTAGTTTATAGTCTATAAACATCCATTCATACTCTACATTTTCTTGTAAAGATTATGTAGAAGCAAGTTGGGCTACAGTGGTCACAGCACGCCATGTGTGTATACACTGAGGTTATTGCATTAACATATTATGCAATTAAAATTTATTGCATTAAAGCTCAAGCAAGTGTTTTTTTATGTTTAGACATCACTGTGTTAACAAAGTTTAATTCATTAAGCTCCACATTTCAATGTGACACCTCATAAAATGTTCAAAAGTTAGCCTATTGTATGTTTTGCATTTAAACATTTATAATGTGGCCCTATTCAGCCTGTGGCTTATAAATCACAAAAGAGCTGAGTTGTATATATTTTTCATTTATAGGTTGTCTGCTAAAAATTATGAATTGCCTTCTGATTACTTAAGTTATTTTTTTCCCACCGTATTGTGATTTCCATAAATATATGTAGTTACTCGAGAGAAAACTTAAGGCAAATACATCCTGCATGTAGCTCTGGTACATTAAAATACTGTAGCGTTTTAACTGATTTGCTTTCTGATTTTTTCCTTCTTGCTTCTTAGTTAAAAAAATAAATAAAACCAATATTAAATGCTCACTTAAATGGATGTTAAAATAGGTTTGTTCGTTTCTGTGACTGGAAGGAAATACTTTGAGAAATGGTTATTGTGTTTAATTAAATGTTTCAAGTAACTTATTTATTACATTTTTATTGTGAATCTTTCTCATTAAGGATGCTCCTTCTGGGGTTTGCCACACTTGGCAGCTTCATGAACATATAGTATTAAGCTTTTCTCTGGTGATTTAGAATAAACCAAAAAGGACAAATTTAATTCTTCACCAACTTTCAAGTCACCAAGTAATGCTAGAAGTCATAGATGAATAGGAGGTACTTTGAAAATAAAATTTGGTTAGAAATATAGTAGTAATAATAAACATTTTTGTGGTTTTTACTATGTGCCAGGTACTTTCTAAGCATTTTATATATGTATATTACTTCATTTAATCATCATAACATAATATGTATAAAATGGATAACTAATAAGAACCTGCTGTATAAAAAAATAGATAAAATTCAAAAAAAATCATCATAACAACTCTATGAGGTAGGCGCTATTATCTCTATTATGTAGGTCACGGGTCAGCAAACTACTAATCTGTCTTTGTACGGCCCTTGAGCTAATAATGGTTTTAAATTTTTAAAGCGTTATTGAAAAAAAAAAAAAAAAAGGCAACAGATAGAGTATGTGGCCCACAGAGCATGAAATTATTTACTGTCTGGGGCTTTACATAAAAACTTTGCCGACCCCTATCGTAGATGATGAAAGTGAGGCAAAGGAGGTTAAGTAACTTGCCTACGGTCCCATTGGAAATAAACAGAAGACCCCAGATTTTGAGTCTAGACTATCTGGCTCCAGAATTTGTGTTCTTAACCTCTACAAGGTTTCTTGAAAAGCTAAATAAAGAGCATTCTAAAATGGAATAGAACAATTTGAAATTACTTCTTTCTTAAATAATTATATTAAAGATGAAAAATCAGATGCAAATAGCTGAAAAGTAATGCTCATTGAAATCCTTTTTCCCCCCCAGTTATATTGATGTCTTGGCCCTCTGATGTCTTTTTTCTTCCTTTTCTTTAAATAGGTGGCAACAGATGGGGCTGATTCTGAAACATCAGACATGTTAATGTTTCAAAGTTTAATCACACAGAGATTATCCCCAAGCATCTGGCGTGGTCTTCCAGATTTCTCAGTGACTTTTACCAATATTTTGAGTTAACTGATAATTAGTGTTGACAGTCTTGAAACGTGGTAAAATGTAGGCACATTAATAATCCAATTTGTGAATATGCATTTTAAGTTGTGACCCCAAGTAACAACTATAGCTAAAAATATTTTCTTAATTGCAAATATTTTATGGCTTTGCCTCAGTGTTCTAAATTTTTGCCATTTGACTATTGGAATAGCGTATATCCATAAAGGCCTAGGCCCAGAAATCAGTGTGTGTGTGTGTGTGTGTGTGTGTGTCTATGTGTCTCATTCTCTTTGGAAAACTTTATAAACTCTTCCAATTATTTAATAAAATGTTATAATGTTACAGTAAAATATTACTGAGATAGGTTTACATTTCCTCTAATTGAGAGTAATCATTACTGTTGGAGTTAAAGCCAATTTCACATTAAGCTCTATTTTCTTAGGCTCAGTGTGTGCGTGTGTGTATATATCAGAATGCACCATCCTAAGGTCATAGGAAGGTCTCACTTCACTCATTTTAGTGATCACTAACTATTTCCCCAGGGCTTTCTTGGGAAGGCTTATAGATATATCTTACAGATACGTTATTCTTTCTGTGTTGTAGGGTTTTTTATTTTGTTTGTTTTTGTGATGCTCTTAAATGTGATACGTCAGTTCTTGCCATTTCTGGAAACTTTATTATCTACTTGATATAGTTTTTACTGCATTTTTTAGATGCTGGATTATTAGTGTATTAAGTACTGTCCACTAATTCCGTGAGCTTAATTTATAGATTCACAAAATATCACTTATCCCTTTTTACATTGTAAAACCCCCATACTGTGACTAATTTTATTTCATTTATACATAGCAGGACAAAATTTCTTAAGAACAAATAAAATGATTTCTAAGACCCTGTATCAACATGGTATCTTGTTAATGTTAAAATCTGTTTTTCTAATTTGAAATACGTCTAACACAGAACTATTTTTTAAATACTAATGCTATGTTTGCTGATTAAAAAGTGTGTTGGTCTCTATAAAGGCAAGAGGCAATATTTTTCTACTAATTAGACCTTCAGATGTAACAAGGAGATATATCAGTACTTATCACAGAACTTGTCTATGTGAGAAATGGGTATAAACTTAAGAAATAGACTATAGTTCTTTCTTAAAGAGATCAGGACAATTCTGAAGCTTCGCCTCCATATCAGGAGGTCTTAGTCTTTTTTAGGAATAGGAATAGGGCTTGCCCTACTCTAGAATAGGATTCGAGCAGCAACTTTGTCTAGGAAGCCTACAACTGTATTTCCTTTTAATATAAGAGAATTACTAGTGCCACAAAGAAGACTTTATTTACATTTAAAGATTATACAGTACTCTGTATTTAACTTAATACATCCTTATTTTTATTAGATTTATTTAAATATCTGTCTTATGTATCCTACCTTCCAGAAGGAAACTGAGGAAGAGTATCTACATCCTAAGGTCACTTCATAATAAAATGAAAAACCGTAATGCTAAGTGTCTTATTCTAAGGAAACTTAGAGGTTATTCACTTAACTCATGGTTAGTTTTTATTTTTTTTCATCCTTTTTTCTTTAGCCTTACTTCAAATTGTTCTTCAAAAGGCATAAGTTAATATCGATATATATGCATTTATTAAGACAATCCTTTAATCAACTACAATCAGAAAAAATTTTCATAGTGTAACTTAAGTGTAAACTCTCTAATTATAAAGGAGATATCCAAATCCTTACCTTCTCTTCCTTCTTACAGAAAATAGTATGGAGTGGGAGGGTTCAGTGGTGCCCTGGATAAAACTCAGATCTGGGCTAACTCAGAAAAATCATGATTTCAGATTGCTTCCAAGTCCTTGTAGCTATCACTGAGTAGATGGCTCTCTAAAACTGATAGCACATTTGCTTATTCCAATAAACCCAGGTCACAGCCTGGAAGCCAGAATGTGAACACATTAGGGATTGACATGGCTCTGCGTAATAATGTAAATCACTTCACAGACTATATTATATTTAGAAAAATTGTTTCCCTCAAAATTATTCTAGAATTTGACTCAGTAGTTATTTTAGAGACGTGTGCATAACCTTGATTTGCAAGGGCAATAATTGTGTCTCGAATGTTTGAGTCTTTACCATAATCCTTTATTGAGGAAGCTGATGCATCTCATCTTCCTTTTTTACACATCCTAGTCACTCTTCTTTTGAATATCCACTCACCACCTAAGATCCTTTTCTCTGCTGGTTCCTGTATTAAGTGTTTTCTAAGCAAGTATATCTGTTCCTAGGGTTCCCTATGAAAAGTCTTAACATATTCTATTTAATTGAACCATATGGCATTGCCATTTTGTAGGCCCAAAGCAGCTGAATGATAGCACTTTCCTATGGTTCAGTTAAGGTCACCTGGAAACTTCTGAGCAGCTTAATTTTTCAGTAAGTGTCAAAGAAATCAATACCTAAGCAGCCACAACCTAGCCTGGCCCAAAAAAGACCTATGGTTTTTTTGGCCAGAATACTTTGTAAGTTCCGTGCCTCAAACCAAGCCCGTAATCTGAGGGATTTCTTAATTTTTAAGATATATATCATTTCAGACACATTTTATGAGCCATTTCAGATTCTCTCAGACTCACCATCTCTTGTTTCAGCTGCCACTGCTTGTAGGGCTCCAGCCAACCATATGTAGGTGCAGAGCACCCTATGTTTGTTCCCATGCCCCTCCCCCTACTACTCCAAAACACACATAACCCAGCAGGGGAACCATTGACAAGTGGAAGACAAGAACTAGTGAATCAATTCTCCCCTCTCTCTATTGTTCCCATCAATCATGGACAGTCTAGAGACTCACCATATATAGCTTCTGGGATGATTACTGTGACTCTAACAATTAGTCACACTCAGCAGCGGCCAGCTCAGGGACACCTCACATTGCCACTCCCCTAACCTGCTTCATTCTCCTTTCCCATAACTTTATTTCCTAATAATACAGAATCTCTCTGCTTCAGCAATGCTTTCTGAGGAACCCAGACTATATCCAACAATATTCTCAAATTTGGATCAGAGTCACCTATGGTAGAATACATGCTGAAGTTTGAGAAGTATTCCGCTTGGACTTTTCTTTTTTCATTTTTATGTTTTAAATGTTTTTAATATTTATTTTATATTGGAGTGGAGTTGATTAACAATGGTGTGTTAGTTTCAGGTGTACAGCAAAGTGATTCAGTTATACATATACAAACATCTATTCTTTTTCAAATTCTTTTCCGATTCAGGTTATTACAGAATATTGAGCAGAGTTTCCTGTGCTATACAGTAGGTCCTTGTTGGTTATCTATTTTAAATATAGCAGTGTGTACATGTCAATACCAAACTCCCAATCTATCCCTTTCCCCCCCTGGATAACCATATGTTCATTTTCTAAGTCTGTGAGTCTGTTTCTGTTTTGTAAATAAGTTCATTTGTATCACTTTTTTTTTTTTTTAGATTCTACATATAAGTGATGTCATATGATATTTGTCTTTCTCTGTCTGGCTTACTTCACTTAGTATGTTCATATCCATGTCCATCCATGTTGCTGCAAAGGACATTATATAATTCTTTTTAATTGCTGAGTAATACTCCATTGTGTATATATATATACCACAACTTTCTTTACCCATTCATCTGTTGATGGACATTTAGGTTGCTTCCATGTCTTGGCTATTGTAAACAGTGCTTCAGTGAACAGGGGCGCATGTATACTTTCGAACCATGTTTTTCTCTGGATATATGCCCAGGAGTGGGATTGCTAGATCATATGGTAGCTCTCTTTAAAGTTGTTAAAGGAACCTCCATACTGTTCTCCATAGTGGTTGTACCAATTACATTCCCACCAACAGTGTAGGAGGGTTCCCTTTTCTCCACACCCTCTCCAGCATTTATTGTTTGTAGACCTTTTGATGATGGTACTTCTGACTGGTGTGAGGTGATATCTCATGGTAGTTTTGATTTGCATTTCTCTAATAATTAGTGATGTTGAGCATCTTTTCATGTGCCTCTTGGCCATCTGTTTGTCTTCTTTGGAGAGATGTCTATTTAGGTCTTCTGCCCATTTTTTGATTGGGTTGTTGGTTTTTTTGGTATTGAGCCACATGAGCTGTTTGTAAATTTTGGAGATTAATCCCTTGTTGGTCACATCATTTGCAAATATTTTCTCCCATTCTCTAGGTTGACTTTTCATTTTGTTTATGGTTTCTTTTGCTGTGCAAAAGCTTTTGAGTTTAGTTAGGTCCCATTTGGGTTTTTTGTTTGTTCTTATTTCCATTATTCTAGGAGACGGCTTGAAGAAGATATTGCCGTGATTTATGTCAAAGAGTATTCTGCCTATGTTGTCCTCTAAGAGTTTTATAGTGTCTGATCCTACATTTAGGTCTTTATCCCATTTTGAGTTTATTTTTTGTATGGTGTTAAAGAATGTTCTAATTTCATTTTTTTTACGTATAGCTGTCCAGTTTTTTTCCCTGGGTCCTGGTGCACACAAGACCTTGTGTGTGCCCTCCAAGAGTGGAGTTTCTATTTCCCCCAGTCCTGTGGAAGAATTCCTGCCATCAAACCCCTCTGGCCTTCAAAGCCAAATTCTCTGGGGGCTCTTCCTCCCGTTTCCAGGTCCCCAACTAGGGAGCCTGATATAGGGCTCAGAACCTTCACTTCCATGGTATAATTATTTTCCAGTTTGTGGGTCACCCACCTGGCGGGTATGGGATTTGATTTTATCACGATTGTGCCCCTTCTACTGTCTCATTGTGGTTTCTTCTTTGTCTTTTGGTTGTAGGGTATCTTTTTTGGTGGTTCCAGCATTTTTCTGTCAATGGTTGTTCAGCAATTAGTTGATTTTGATGTTTCCATAAGAAGATGTGAGCTCATGTCCTCCTCTGCCATCTTGTCACCAGGATCATCATTTTTTAAATAGACTTTATTTTTAGAGCAAATTTAAGTTCACAGCAAAACTGAGCAGAAGATACAGAGATTTCCTACATACTACTGCCCCCACATAATGCAAATACCCTCCCACACTGTCCACATCCTGAAGCCCTAGGGTTTTGAAGCACGTAAAAGTCACCCTCAAGTGAGCATAGTGATAAACAGTTGATCAAAAGCTACCTTGGAAGTTCTGCCTCTGGGTAAGTTAGAGTAAGTACACTCCATCCTATCCCCACCGAATGCAACCATAAAACCTGCATAGACCAGCTATTTGAATGCATGGGCCAGCTACTTGAGGACTCTTGAGTAGCAGTCAGATTGAAGAAGACCAGAATTTAACATACCACAAGACCAACAGTGAGTTTACCCATTTTTTCCCCTTTGGTAGCCCCTCTACTTGGGCTTAAGGCTGCTTAAAACCCAGAATTGGGAATCTGTGCAGACAGAGCTTCAGCGAAAACCTAATTTTGGCTCAGAGAGTGGGAAGGGAGTCTCCTAATGACCAGCAAAAATTAAGAAAATACTCCATTTCCTTTTTCTATGTTTTCTTGTACACCAGCTCTCAAACAGTCTGAGGGTGTCAGCAGCAACAACAATAGCAACAGTGGCAGTGGCAAACCCACAGACACCTAAAATTCTGAGGAAAGGGAACCTTCGTGTACAATCAGAGGAGCTGTGGTCCCAAGAGGATGTGGTAAATCCCATTGCTTTTGTTCTCTCTGTCTTCCCACTGCTTGGCCCCAGATGGGCATATTCATAGGAAGTGTATGGCAGAGCAGGGCACATAAAGCCTCAGCTTTCTAGGTGGGAGGTTAAAAAAAAAAAAAAGAAAGTGGGGGGAGCCCCAGGAACTAAATACAGAGGCGATTGGGAGAGGGAAGAGATCAGCAAAGTAACCCCATAAAGCTGCTTATGAAATCTCAGTCTTGCCCTCAGTGTGGGTCTGAGTCCAAACAGCATACACAGACTTTGAGAAGTAAACTATGACCCAAATTCAAGATTAGCCACTGGGTGGCTCACACATGGCCTAGATATGAATAAAACTCTGGAGGTTTTTGAAAACAGAAATGACATTGAACTATGACTCCCACAAGGCTGGTTGGAACTTTTGGCCTGAATCTAACCAGAATGAAGGGCTGCTGAAGAAAAATTATCAATAATCTCCATAGAATTTAAATAAGAGAGACTTCCCTGGTGGTGCAGTGGTTAAGAATCCGCCTGCCACAAATTTGGTGAAGGGCAGAGTGTACACATTTCGGAAGCTCAGCTTGAAAGCAGCCAGAGAAAATGACATATTACTTACAGGGAAACAGCAACTTAAATGACTACTGATTTCTCATCAGAAATCATTGAGGCCATAAGGAAGTGGCACACCATTTTCAAAGTGCTTAAAAAAAGAAAAGGAAGGAAGGGAAGGAGGGAGGGAGGAAGAAAGGAAAGGAGGGAAGGACTCTCAACCCAGATATCTAGCAAAAATATCTTTCAAGAATGAAGGTGAAATAAAGACACTCAGCATATGAAAAGCAAGAGCATTTATTGCCACCAAAACTGCTCTAAAAGAAATGCTAAAGGAAGTTCTTCAAACAGATGGGAAATCTTACCAGAAGGAAACTTAAAGAACATCTTATGTTCTTTAAAACGTGTTTGACAGTTGAAAACATTGTGTTATGTTTCAATGTATGTAGTTGTAATATATACTACAACCACAAAATAAAGGAAAATAAAGGGTCAAATGTGGTGCTTTTCTACTCTTGAAGCACAAAAATATTTTTATAAGTAGACTGTGAAAAGTATGTTTATTGTAATACCTAAAGAAACCACAAAAAACTATACAAAAAAATTAAAATCATAAGTAAGTTAAAGTGAAATACTGAAATATATTCACATGATCCAAAAGAAGGCACAAAAGGGGAGGCAGAGAAAATATGGAGGGAACAAACAAAACATAATTGTAGACCTAAATCTAAAAAATTAAATGTAAGTGGCCTAAGCATACCAATTAAAAGAAAGAAATTGAATGGATCAAAGCATTACAAAACTATATCTATTTCCTTACTAAGTTACTGTCTATAACCTCTCCCTTGACTAAAATGCAAGCTGCAAGAGAGCACAATTTTTTTATTCACTGCTGTGTGTGTAGTGCCTATAAAAGTATCTAGCATGTGGCAGTTACTCAATAAATGAATGCACAGAGAGATGAATGAATGAACTGCAAGTAATTCAATTCAAATATAATGATATAGGAAAGTAAAAAGGTAAGAAAAGGTTTACTATGCAAACACTAATCAAAAGAAAGCTGGAGTGGCTATATTAATATCAGACCAAGTAGATTTCAGAGCAAAGAAATTTATCAAGAACTAAGATGGGTGTTAACATAATGATAAAAGGGTCAAGTTACCAGGAAGACAACAATATTTTTTTGTTTTGTTTGAATTTTATTTTATTTATTTTTTTATAAAGCAGGTTCTTATTAGTCATCCATTTTATACACATTAGTGTACATATGACAATCCCTATCTCCCAATACATCACACCACCACCACCAGCCCCCGCCGCTTTCCCCCCTTGGTGTCCATACGTTTGTTCTCTACATCTGTGTCTCAGTTTCTGCCCTGCAAACCAGTTCATCTGTACCATTTTTCTAGGTTCCCCATATATGCGTTAATATACGATATTTGTTTTTCTCTTTCTGACTTACTTCACTCTGTATGACAGTCTCTAGATTCATCCACGTCTCTACAAGTGACCCAATTTCTTTCCTTTTTATGGCTGAGTAATACCCCATTGTATATATGTACCACATCTTCTTTATCCATTTGTCTGTTGATGGGCATTTAGGTTGCTTCCATGTCCTGGCTATTGTAAATAGTGCTGCAGTGAACATTGGGGTGCATGTGTCTTTTTGAATTACAGTGTTCTCTGGGTATATGCCCAATAGTGGGATTGCTGGGTCATATGGTAATTCTATTTTTAGTTTTTTAAGCAACCTCCATAGTTTTCTCTGTAGTGGCTGTACCAATTTACATTCCCACCAACAGTGCAAGAGGGTTCCCTTTTCTCCACACCCTCTCCAGCATTTGTTGTTTGTAGATTTTCTGATGATGCCCATTCTAACTGGTGTGAGATGATACCTCACTGTAGTTTTGATTCGCATTCCTCTAATAATTAGTGATGTTGAGCAGCTTTTCATGTGCTTCTTGGCCATCTGTATGTCCTCTTTGGAGAAATGTCTATTTAGGTCTTCTGCCCATTTTTTGATTGGGTTGTTTGTTTTTTTACTATTGAGCTGTTTATATATTTGGGAGATTAATCCTTTGTTGATTCATTTGCAAATATTTTCTCCCATTCTGAGGGTTGTCTTTTCATCTTGTTTTTAGTTTTCTTTGCTTTGCAAAAGTTTTAAGTTTCATTAAGTCCCATTTGTTTATTTTTGTTTTTATTTCCATTACTCTAGGAGGTGGCTCAAAAAAGATCTTGCTGTGATTTGTGTCAAAGAGTGTTCTTCCTATGTTTTCCTCTAAGAGTTTTATACTGTCCGATCTTACATTTAGGTCTCTAATCCATTTTGAGTTTATATTTGTGTATGGTGGTAGGGAGTGTTCTAATTTCATTCTTTTACGTGTAGCTGTCCAGTTTTTCCAGCACCACTTATTGAAGAGACTGTCTTTTCTCCATTGTATATCCTTGTCTCCTTTGTCATAGATTAGTTGACCATAGGTGCGTGGGTTTATCAATGGGCTTTCTATCCTGTTCCATTGATCTATATTTCTGTTTTTGTGCCAGTACCATATTGTCTTGATTACTGTAGCTTTGTAGTATAGTCTTAAGTCAGGGAGTCTGATTCCTCCAGGTCAGTTTTTTTTCCCTCAAGACTGCTTTGGCTATTCGGGGTCTTTTGTGTCTCCATACAAATTTTAAGATTTTTTTGTTCTAGTTCCAAAAAAACTGCCATTGGTAAATTTGATAGGGATTGCATTGAATCTATAGATTGCTTTGGGTACTATAGTCATTTTCACAATATTGATTCTTCCAATCCAAGAACATGGTGTATCTCTCCATCTGTTGGTATCACCTTTAATTTCTTTCATCAGTGTCTTATAGTTTTCTGCATACAGGTCTTTTGTCTCCCTAGGTAGGTTTATTCCTAGGTATTTTATTCTTTTTCTTGCAATGGTAAATGGGAGTGTTTCCTTAATTTCTCTTTCAGATTTTTCATCATTAGTGTATAGGAATGCCAGAGATTTCTGTGCATTAATTTTGTATCCTGCAACTTTACCAAATTCATTAATTAGCTCTAGTAGTTTTCTGGTGGCATCTTTAGGATTCTCTATGTATAGTATCATGTCATCTGCAAACAGTGACAGTTACTTCTTCTTTTCTGATTTGGATTCCTTTTATTTCTTTTTCTTCTCTGATTGCCGTGGCTAGGACTTCCAAACTATATTGAATAATAGTGGCGAGAGTGGACATCCTTGTCTTGTTCCTGATCTTAGAGGAAATGCTTTCAGTTTTTCACCATTGAGAATGATGTTTGCTGTGGGTTTGTCGTATATGGCCTTTATTATGTTGAGGTAGGTTCCCTCTATGCCCACTTTCTGGAGAGTTTTTTAATCATAAATGGGTGTTGAATTTTGTCAAAAGCTTTTTCTGCATCTATTGAGATGATCATATGGTTTTTCTCCTTCAATTTGTTCATATGGTGTATCACATTGATTGATTTGCATAGATTGAAGAATCCTTGCATCCCTGAGATAAAGCCCACTTGATCATGGTGTATGATCCTTTTAATGTGTTGTTGGATTCTGTTTGCTAGTATTTTGTTGAGGATTTTTGCATCTATATTCATGAGTGATATTGGTCTGTAATTTTCTTTTTTTGTAGTATCTTTGTCTGTTTTTGGTATCAGGGTGATGGTGGCCTCATAGAATGAGTTTTGGAGTGTTCCTTCCTCCGCAATTTTTGGAAGAGTTTGAGAAGGATGGGTGTTAGCTCTTCTCTAAATGATTCATAGAATTCACCTGTGAAGCCATCTGGTCCTGGACTTTTGTTTGTTGGAAGATTTTTAATCACAGTTTTAATTTCATTACTTGTGATTGGTCTGTTCATATTTTCTATTTCTTCCTGGTTCAGTCTTGGAAGGTTATATCTTTCGAAGAATTTGTCCATTTCTTCCAGGTTTTCCATTTTATTGGCAAAGAGTTGTTTGTAGTAATCTCTTAGGATGCTTTGTATTTCTGCGGTGTCTGTTGTAACTTCTCCTTTTTCATTTCTAATTTTATTGATTTGAGTCCTCTCACTCTTTTTCTTGATGAGGCTAATGGTTTATCAATGTTCGTTATCTTCTCAAAGAACCAGCTTTTAGTTTTATTGATCTTTGCTATCATTTTCTTTGTTTTTATTTCATTTATTTCCACTCTGATCTTTATGATTTCTTTCCTTCTGCTAACTTTGGATTTTGTTTGTTCTTCTTTCTCTAGTTCCTTTAGGTGTATGGTTAGATTGTTTGAGATTTTTCTTGTTTGTTGAGGTAGGCTTGTATAACTATGAACTTCCCTCTTAGAACTGATTTTGCTGCATCCCATAGGTTTTGGATTGTGGTGTTTTCATTATCATTTTTCTCTAGGTATTGTTTGATTTCCTCTTTGTTTTCTTCAGTGATCTCTTAGTTATTTAGTAACGTATTATTTAGCCTCCATGTGTTTGTGTTTTTTCCCTGTAATTGATTTCTAATCTCATAGCTTTGTGGTCTGAAAAGATGCTTAATATGATTTCAATTTCCTTAAATTTACTGAGGCTTGATTTGTGACCCAAGATGTGATCTATCCTGGAGAATGTTCCGTGCATTGGTTGGAATGTCCTATAAATATCAATTAAATCTTATCTGGTCTATTGTGTCATTTGAAGCTTGTGTTTCCTTATTAATTTTCTGTTTGGATGATCTGTCCACTGGTGAGGTGTTAAAGTCCCCCACTATTATTGTGTTACTGTCGATTTCCTCTTTTATAGCTGTTCGCAGTTGCTTTATATATTGAGGTGCTCCTATGTTGGGTGCATATATATTTATAATTGTCATATCTTCTTCTTGGATTGATCCCTTGATCATTATGTAGTGTCCTTCCTTGTCTCTTATAACATTATTTATTTAAAAGTCTATTTTATCTAATATGAGTATTGGTACTCCAGCTTTCTTTTGATTTCCATTTGCATGGAATATCTTTTTCCATCCCCTCACTTTCAGTCTGAATGTGTCCCTAGGTCTGAAGTGGGTCTCTTGTAGACAGCATATTTATGGTTCTTGTGTTTGTATCCATTCAGCAAGGCTGTGTCTTTTGGTTGGAGCATTTAATCCATTCACGTTTGAGGTAAT
This sequence comes from Mesoplodon densirostris, assembly GCF_025265405.1. Taxonomy (NCBI): domain Eukaryota; kingdom Metazoa; phylum Chordata; class Mammalia; order Artiodactyla; family Ziphiidae; genus Mesoplodon; species Mesoplodon densirostris. The sequence continues at coordinate 46,297,808 of NC_082665.1, forward strand.
TATCGACATGTATGTTCCTATTACCATTTTCTTAATTGTTTTGGGTTTGTTTTTGTAGGTCCTTTTCTTCTCTTGTGTTTCTGTCTTAGAGAAGTTCCTTTAGCATTCGTTGTAGAGCTGGTTTGGTGGCGCTGAATTCTCTTAGCTTTTGCTTGTCTGTAAAGCTTTTGATTTCTCCATTGAGTCTGAATGAGATCCTTGCCAGGTAGAGTAATCTTGGTTGTAGGTTCTTCCCTTTCATCACTTTAAGCATATCATGCCACTCCCTTCTGGCTCATAGAGTTTCTGGTGAGAAATCAGCTGTTAACCTTATGGGAGTTCCCTTGTATGTTATTTGTCATTTTTCCCTTGCTGCTTTCAGTAGTTTTTCTTTGTCTTTAATTTTTGCCAGTTTGATTACTGTGTTTCTCGGCATGTTTCTTCTTGGGTTTATCCTGTATGGGAATCTCTGCACTTCCTGGACTTGGGTGGCTATTTCCTTTCCCATGTTAGGGAAGTTTTCAACTATAATCTTTCCAAATATTTCTCGGGTCCTTTCTCTCTCTCTTCTCCTTCTGGGACCCCTATAATGCAAATGTTGTTGTGTTTAGTGTTGTCCCACAGGTCTCTTAGGCTATCTTCATTTCTTTTCATTCTTTTTTCTTTACTCTGTTCCACAGCAGTGGATTCCACCATTCTGTCTTACAGGTCAGTTATCCGTTCTTCTGCCTCAGTTATTCTGCTATTGATTCCTTCTAGTGTATTTTTCATTTCATTTATTGTGTCGTTCATCTCTGTTTGTTTTTTCTTTACTTCTTCTAGATTTTTGTTAAACATTTCTTACATCTTCTCAATCTTTGCCTCCATTCTTTTTCTGAGGTCCTGGATCATCTTCACTATCGTTATTCTGAATTCTTTTTCTGGAATCTTGCCTATCTCCATTTCATTTAGTTGTTTTTCTGGGGTTTTGTCTTGTTCCTTCATCTGGGACCTAGCCCTCTGCCTTTTCATCTTGTCTATCTTTCTGTGAATGTGGTTTTTGTTCCACAGGCTGCAGGATTGTAGTTCTTCTTGCTTCTGCTGTCTGCCTTCTGGTGGATGAGGCTATCTAAGAGGCTTGTGCAAGTTTCCTGATGGGAGGGACTGGTGGTGGGTAGAGCTGGCTGTTGCTTTGGTGGGCAGAGCTCAGTAAAACTTTAAGCCACTTGTCTGCTGATGAGTGGGGCTTGGTTCCTTCCCTGTTGCTTGTTTGGCCCGAGGCGACCCAACACTGGAGCCTACCCGGGCTCTTTGGTGCGGCTAATGGCAGACTCTGGGAGGATTCACGCCAAGGAGTACTTCCCAGAACTTCTGCTGCCAGTGTCCTTGTCCTTATGGTGAGACACAGCCACCTGCTGCCTCTGCAGGAGAGCCTCCAACACTAGCAGGTGGGTCTGGTTCAGTCTCCTATGAGGTCACTGCTCCTTCCCCTGGGTCCCAATGTGAGCACTACTTTGTGTGTGCCCTCCAAGAGTGGAGTCTCTGTTTCCCCCAGTCCTGTCGAAGTCCTGCAATCAAATCCCGCTAGCCTTCAAAGTCTGATTCTCTAGGAATTCCTCCTCCCATTGCCGGACCCCCAGATTGGGAAGCCTGACATGGGGCTCAGAACCTTCACTCCAGTGGCTGGACTTCTGTGATGTAGGTGCTCTCCAGTTTGTGAGTCACCCACCCAGCAGTTACGGGATTTGATTTTATTGTGTTTGCGTCCCTCCTACCATCTCACTGTGGCTTCTCCTTTGTCTTTGGGTGTGGGGTATCTTTTTTGGTGAGTTCCAGTGTCTTCCTGTCGATGATTCTTCAGCAGTTAGTTGTGTTTCTGGTGTTCTTGCAAGAGGGAGTGAGAGCACGTCCTTCTACACCGCCATCTTGAACCAGTCCTCTATTTGTACTCATTCTTCAATCCAACTCAAGTCTTCAAATCAATGAGTCCTTCAAGATTTGAGACATCCCTTTTTCATTTTCCTGTGACTCATACTTCTTTCTTCCTGGTAGTTTGTGGGGGTGGGGGTACAAGGAGGAACTCTCCAAAATCCGGAACTCCACACCAAGAAGACAACAATTTTAAATGTGCATTCACCTAAAAAACATCTTCAAAATACTTGAAGAAAAATTGACAGAGCTGAAAGAAATAGATCCACGATAATAGTTGGTACTTCAACACATCTCTCTTAATAAGTGATAGAACCTGTAAACAGATGACCAGCAAGGTTATAAATGTCATCCAACTGCTATATTGAAATGACATTTATAGAAAAACACTCAATCCAACAACATCATAATAGTACTTTTTCGAGTGTATAGGGAATGAATCATCAAGATAGACCATATCCTAGGTCATAAAACAAACATTAATAGACTTAAGACAATTGAAACCATACAAAGTATGTTCTCTGACCATGAAGGTATTAAATTATAAATCAATGACATATTTAAAAATCTCTAAACACTTAGGAATTAAACAACACATTTCTCAACAATCCATAGTTCAAAGAAGATAATTCAAGGGAAATCAGAAAATATTTGTAACCAAACAAAATGAAAATGCACCATATCAAAATTTCTGGGATGCAACTAACAGCACTCGAAGGGAAATATATAGCATTAAATATATAACATTAAGTTAGAAAGAAATTATTTCAAGTCAATAATCTATGCTTCTATGTTAAGAAAATTGAAAAAGACAAGAAAATTAAACCTAAAGCAAACAGATCGAAAGACATAATAAAGATTAGAGCAGAAACCAATGATATTGAAAAACAATAGAGAAAAATCAATGAAACCAAAAGGTAGTTCTTTGGAAGAAATAAACTACCATAGCTTTGAAAGGGGTTCTAGGCCTTGGATGGACCTTGCTTTGATTCACATATGCTCTTGTTTTCTGATCCTGATTTAGTTATTAGGTAAATCTCACTACTAGAAATAGAAAACACTTTATATGATAAAATCAGATTTTTGATGCAACCATGGGAGATTGAGGGATATTTTTCAAGGCCTTGACCAGCCATGTAAATCGAACTGTTTAGAAGATTGACTTAAGAACTGGAGACAGATAGTAAACAGCAGCATTGAACTATTTCTTATTCTGTGTTTTTGACAACTTGTTGTGTGTAGATATCTATGGAAATACACTTGTATGTATGTATGTTTGAATCAGGACAGATTTAGGACTCTGAGAAGATAGATAATCTTTCACAAAATTAATTTAAAAGAAGATTCTTTGTATTTCTACTTAGAAATTATAACTTATTAATACAAGTGATACCCTAAAGTTTCATAAAGCATTCATTCTCTGAAAAATACCAATATGTTTTAAGCTGTTAGTGAGGTCTCCAAAATGTTTAAAATTTCATGCTTTTTGTTTCACATATGCACATTTTGGAAATCCTAGATGGTTATATTACAACAGTACTGATAATAAGTTTCATTTTCTGCTGTTAAATAAAGACCAAATGACATCATTTTGTACCCTATCCTAATATTTTACAGTAGGGTATGTAAAGAAAAGTGGGAGAATTGAGTAATCACAGTATTCACAATTATATAAACATGCCAAAATCAAAAGAACTTATCCATTATAATCAATATTCCATTCGCTTTGCAAATAAGTATAGTAAGAAGATCCTATCTTTATATGTACCAACTTGCATGAGTTCATTTAGCCAATCAAGATATCAGGAATTAAAAATGGGTTCATTGATGGGACTTCCCTGGAGGTCCAGTGGTTAAGACTCTGTGCTCCCAATACAGGGGGCCCAGGTTCAATCCCTGGTCAGGGAACTAGATCCTGCATCCCACATGCCACAACTAAGAGCCCACATGCTGCAACTAAAAGATCCCGTGTGCTGCAGCTAAGACCCAACACAGCCAAGTAAATAATTTTTTAAATGGGTTCATTGATAGCAAAGTAAAGTAACGAAAATGATACTGAATGCAAATTATGATTCATTATGCCAATAATCAAATTGATAACAATTAAAATATGAAGAAGAGACATAATTTCTTCTCTCATGTCCCTCTTACAATCCATCAGCAAATCCAGTTTCAAAAAAAAAAATCCAGAATCTGACCTCACACCCCCTTCACTAGAATTTCTCTAGTCTATACCACCATAGCCTCCTGTCTGGACCTCTTAAATTCACTTCCTAGTCACTCCGCATCCCTTCTACCTCAACAACAATGTTCTCCCTTCGCAGCAACCAGTGTCATTTTTCTTTTTAAAAAATAAAACATATCACTCTCCTATTCTGAACCTTCCAGTAGCTCCCCATCACATGTAAAATAAAATCCAAAACTTTACCAGGGCTTACAAGGGTCCCTACCTCATGTGTTCCAGCTACATCTTTAGTCTCCTTCCCAATAACTTGCTACACTTCAGCTTATTAGTCCTCAAATGAGCCAAGCCCATTCTCTTCTCAAGACCTTTGCATTTGCTCTTCTCTCTACCCAGAATACCTTTCCCTGGATCTTTGCATGTCTCACTCCATTTCATTCAAATCACTTCCTCAGAGGTTTCATCTCTAACTATCATATTCAAACCAGCAAATTCACCCTCCTCTATTCTCTTCTCCTGCTATATTTTCCTTAAAGCACTTTATCATGACCTGATATTATTATATATATTTATGTATTCATTGTTGGTCTTTCACACTAGAACATAAATTTCACAAGTGCAGGGAATTTATTCACACCTTACATTCCAAGTGCCTAGGACACTGCATGGTATATATTGTGCCCACATTTGTTAAATGAATGAATATGTAAGCCAGTATTATATGTAATTTTTTTTTGTAATTTTTTGGGGGGCATATTAAATAAATTTGGAATGTTATTGAAGGTTTTTTTTTTACTTTTATTGAAGTCTTTATTTTTTTAAAACAGAAAAGAATAAAGAATAAAACAAGCAAAAACACCAATTACCCCTGTACCCAGAGAGTGTTTGTTAACGTAGAGAAAAATTATACATGCATAAGATTTTTCAAAAATTAACAGTACAGAAATGTAAATATTAAACAATGTCTCTCTTACCCACCTCCATGGTTTTCCCCCACCATCTCTCTCCCGAGAGATGTACCTATCACATATTTCTTATATCCTTACAAAGAAAAGAAAGTAAATTTTATGGCATATATAGATCCTTTGAAAATGTATACACCATATTGTTACTCTTTATCTTCCTTTAAAAATAAAATTAATAGTTAACTATACTTATTGGCATTTTCCATATCATCTTATTCTTTTTAATGGCTGCATAGTTCTTTGTTCATATGTACCATTATTTGTCTAATTTGTCCCCTTAAACATCTCCATTTTTTCTACCACTTTTTGTATCATAAGTACTGTGGCAATGAATTTTTTTTTCTTTGCTTAGTATTTGTAGATTTTTTTAAGTTTATTTTTTATACAGCAGGTTCTTATTAGTTATCTATTTTATACATATTACTGTATACATGTCAATCCCAATCTCCCAATTCATCCCACCACCAACACCCCCACTTTCCCCCCTTAGTGTCCATACATTTGTTCTCTACATCTGTGTCTCTATTTCTGCCTTGCAAACTGGTTCATCTGTACCATTTTTCTAGATTCCACATATATGCGTTAATATACGATATTTGTTTTTCTCTTTCTGACTTACTTCACTCTGTATCACAGTCTCTAGGTCCATCCACATCTCTTCAAATGACCCAATTTCGTTCCTTTTTATGGCTGAGTAATACTCCATTGTATATATGTACTACATCTTTATCCATTCCTCTGTCGCTGGGCGTTTAGGTTGCTTCCATGACCTGGCTATTGTAAATAGTGCTACAATGAACATTAGGGTGCGTGTGTCTTTTTGAAATTATGGTTTTCTCTGGATATATGCCCAGTAGTGGGATTGCTGGGTCATATGGTAATTCTATTTTTAGTTTTGTAAGCAACCTCCATACTGTTCTCCATAGTGGCTGTATCAATTTACATGGAATGTTAGTGAAGGTTAATATTTGATTATGCTAGTCTAAATAAAATATTAAATTATTCAGTGATTAGCTATTTTTATATATTCATTCAACTTCTATTCCTAAAGATATTCTTTAGCTTCTAACTATGAGGTACTGAGCCAGTAATATGTTATCTTTTTAAGTTTAAACTGCATTCTGCTTCTGCTTGGTAGAAAAAGTTCCTAATAGACCAACCTTCTTACTGTTAACTCTAAATTCTGATCAACAACAAAAAATCCAACTACCTGGGCTTCCCTGGTGGCGCAGTTGTTGAGAGTCCACCTGCCGATGCAGGGGACACGGGTTCATGCCCCGGTCTGGGAGGATCCCACATGCCGCGGAGCGGCTGGGCCCGTGAGCCATGGCCACTGAGCCTGCACGTCCGGAGCCTGTGCTCCACAACGGGGGAGGCCACAACAGTGAGAGGCCCACGTACCACAAAAAAAAAAAAAAAAAAAAAAAAAAAAAAAAAAAATCCAACTACCTGAAAGTTCTGAAGAATGAACAGAAGCAGGCATATTTTGGAGGGAGGTTGAAACTCAGAAGAAGGCACTGGCATGGGGTGAGTTTCACCTTTTGAGGCTTTGAGCCTGAGGACAGACCTCAGTCACAGCATGGGGTAGCTAAAATTCTGACAGAAAACTTGCCATATTTTTGGCCTGAAGAAAAGAGTACAGACCATGGGACAACCAAAGCCACTGCAAAGTGATGGGATGAGCATTCAGTAAAGGAGAGATCCAGAGAATGGAGTCTAAAATTCTAAGCATAAATTTTCCTAAGTCTCTGGCTGAGCCTCGAACCATGAACAAACAGGGCAAATTCAAAGAAGCTTTCAGATAAGGCTAAAATAATTAACTGAGATTTGATTTGATGTCCTCAATGAGGAAAATCAAGTTTGAAGTTTGAGTTTAATGAATTTAATGTCCCTATAAAGCAAAAATGGCAACACTTTTTGGAATTATATAATAGAATCCACAGTCTCCACAGCATAACATTTGAAATATCTGAGACGATCCAAAATTACTTGTTTTTTTCAAATTAATTTTTAATTGAAGTATAGTTGAATTACAATGTTCTGTTAATTACTGCTGTATGGCAAAGTGACTCAGTTGTATATATATATATATATATATATATATATATATATATATATATATATATATATATATATATATGCGTTCTTTTTCATATTCTTTTCCATTATGGTTTACTACAGGATATTGAATATAGTTCCTTGTGCTATACAGTAGGACCTTGTTGTTTACCCATCCTATATATACTGGGTCGCATCTGCTAATCCCCAACTCCCAATCCAACCCTCTCCCACCTCCCTCCCCCTTGGCAACCACCAGTCTATTCTCTATGTCCCTGACCATTTCTGTTTTATAGATAGGTTCATTTGTGTCATTTTAGATTCTACATATAAGTGATATCATATGGTATTTATCTCTCTCATTCTGACTTACTTCACTTAGTATGATAATCTCTAGTTACTTCCATGTTGCTGCAAATGGCATTATTTCATTCTTTTTTATGGTTGAGTAGTATTCCATTGTATATATGTACCACATCTTCTTTATCCATTCATCTGTCAATGAACATTTAGGTTGCTTCCATGTCTTTGCTATTGTGAATAGTGCTGCTATAAACATAGGGGTGCATGTATACTTTTGAGTTATATAGTTTTGTCTGGATATATGCCCAGGAGTAGGGTTGCTGGAACATATGGTAATTTTTTAGTTTTCTGAGGAACCTCCATACTGTTTTCCACAGTGGCTGAGCCAACTTACATTCCCACCAACAGTGTAGGAAGGTTCCCTTTTCTCCACACCCTCTCCAGCATTTGTTATTTGTAGACTTTTTAATGACAGCCATTCTGACACGTGTGAGGTGGTACCTCATTGTAGTTTTGATTTGCATTTCTCTAATAATTAGTGATGTTGAGCATCTTTTCATGTGCCTATTGGCCATCATATTTCTTCTTTGGAGAAATGTCTCTTTAGGTCTTATGCCCATTTTTTGATTGGGTTGTTTGTTTTTCTGATATTGAACCACATGAGCTGTTTGTAAATTTTCTAGATTAATCCCTTGTCAGTTGCATCATTTGCAAATATTTTCTCCCATTCTGTAGGCTATCTTTTTGTTTATGGTTTCCTTTGCTGTGCAAAAGCTTGTACGTTTGATTAGGGTCCATTTGTTTATTTTCGTTTTTACTTCTATTGCCTGGGAAGACTGACCTAAGAAAACGTTGGTACAATTTATGTCAGAGAATGTTTTGCCTATGTTCTCTTCTAGGAGTTTTATGGTGTCATGTCTTATGTTTAAGTCTTTAAGCTATTTTGAGTTTATTTTTGTGTGTGGTGAGAGGGCATGTTCTAACTTCATTGATTTACATGTGACTGTCCAACTTTCCCAACACCACTTGCCAAAGAGTTTGTCTTTTTCCCATTGTATATTCTTGCCTCCTTTGTTGAAGATTAATTGATCATAGGTGTGTGGGTTTATTTCTGAGCTCTCTATTCTGCTCCATTGATCTGTATGTCTGTTTTTGTGCTAATACCATGCTGTTTTGATTACTGTAGCTTTGTAGTATTGTCTGAAGTCTGGGATGGTTATGCCTCCTGCTTTGTTCTTTTTCTTCAGGATTACTTTGACAATTCTGGTTCTTTTATGGTTCCATATGAATTTTAGGATTATTTTTTCTAGTACTGTGGTCATGGGTGATTTGTTCTAGTACATGTGGTCATGGGTAATTTGGTAGGGATCACATTAAATCTGTAGATTGCTTTGGGTAGTATGGCCATTTTTACAATATTAATTCTCCAATCCAAGAGCATGGGATATCTTTCCATTTCTTTCAATCATCTTCAATTTCCTGTATTAATGTTTTATAATTCTCAGTGTATAAGTCTTTCACCTCCTTGGTGAGGTTTATTCCTAAGTACAAAATTACTTGTTCATGAAAAACCAGAAAACTGTGACCCATTCTCAAGGGAAAAGATAATGGAGGTCAATACTGTGAAGACACAAATGGAATGATCAGATAAGGACTTTAAGGCAGCTGTAATATCTCAATGAGGCAAAGGAAAACCTGCTCATAAAAAATGAAAAGATAGGAATTTCAGCAGAAAAATAGAAAATAGAAAAAGAAAGTAAATGAAATTCTAGAACTGAAAAACACAATATCTGACATTAAAAAAATCATAGAAATCATTCATTTCATAGAATGAAAATGACAGAAAATAAGCAGTGAACTCGAAGATACAGCTCAATAGGAAGTGTTCTATCTGAAAAAGAGAGAGCAAGAAATATTGAAAAAAAAAAGATCAGTGCTTCAGGATCCTGTGGGATAATATCAAAATTTTAAAAATATATGTAGGGCTTCCCTGGTGACGCAGTGGTTGAGAGTCCGCCTGCCGATGCAGGGGACACGGGTTTGTGCCCCGGTCCAGGAAGATCCCACATGCCGTGGAGTGTCTGGGCCCGTGAGCCATGGCCGCTGAGCCTGCGTGTCCGGAGCCTGTGCTCCACAACGGGAGAGGCCACAACAGTGAGAGGCCTGCGTACCGCAAAAGAAAAAAAAAAAAAAAATATATATATATATATATATGTAATAGAGTCCCACAGGGAGAGGAAAGAGAGAATGGGACAGAATATATTTTTGAAGAAATAATGGGTGAAAAATTCCTAAATTGAATGAAATATATAATTTATAGATACAAAAAGCTTAGAAAACCCCAAATAGAGTTAATACAAAACAAACAAAAAACTAGGTGTATAATAGCAAATTGTTGGGACTTCCCTGGTGGCGCAGTGGTTAAGAATCTGCCTGCCAATGCAGGGGACATGGGTTTGATCCCTGGTCCGGGAAAATCCCACATGCCGCGGAGCAACTAAGCCTGTGCACCACAACTACTGAGCCTGCGCTCTAGAGCCTGCAAGCCAAACTGCTGAGCCCGTGTGCCACAGCTACTGAAGCCCACGTGCCTAGAGCCCATGCTCCACAACAAGAGAAGCCACTGTAATGAGAAGCCCACACACAACGAGGAGTAGCCCCTGCTCTCCGCAACTAGAGAAAGCCTGTGCACAGCAATGAAGACCCAACACAGCCAAAAATAAATTAATTAATTTTAAAAATGAAAGAAAAAATTCCTTAAAAAAAATAGCAAATTGTTGAAAACTAAAGAAAATCTCAGACACATCGGGGTTGGGGGTTAGAAATCAACATTATATACAAAGTAACAGTGATACAAACTACTGTGGATTTCTTTTTTTTCTTTTTTCTTTTTTTTGCGGTATGTGGGCCTCTCACTGTTGTGGCCTCTCCCGTTGCGGAGCACAGGCTCCGGACGCGCAGGCCCAGCGGCCATGGCTCACGGGCCCAGCCGCTCCGCGGCATATGGGATCCTCCCAGACCGGGGCACGAACCCGTATCCCCTGCATCGGCAGGCGGACTCTTAACCACTGCGCCACCAGGGAGGCCCTGTGGATTTCTTATCAGGAAGAATCTGTGCCAGAAAACAGTAGTACAATATCTTTAAAGTATTGAGAGAAAAAAAAAAATGTTGAACCAGAATTCTAAGATAGAAAACTAAGAAAAAATTTCACCGTTATATCTGCACTACTATAAGAAATGTTCTTTAGGCTGAAGGGAAATGATACTAAAGGGAAACTAATTTTCAGGAAACAATGAAAACCAATTAAATGGTAAGTATTTGGGTAAATGTAAAAGACTTTTTTCTTTAATGTCCTTACGTTTAAAGCAAATATTTAAAGCAAAAAGTGTAGCGTATTCTTATGGGTTTTATAATGTATGTAGATGTAATACAAATGACATATGACACTGCAATATAACTGATGGGGGTGGCTTATAAAGGACCTAAACAGCTTCAAAACTTCTACAGTTTACATGGAGTGATAGAGTAATAATTCTAGTAGACAGTGTAAATTAAGGATGTGTATTGTAATTCCTAGAGCATCTATTTTAAAAATTTAAGAGGTATGTTAAAAAGCCAATAAATTAAAATGGATTTTATCAAGTGATCCAAGTAAACATCATCTGTAGTGGGACAAATTGAAATCATGTACACCAGCCATGAGAAGAGCATAATATTACTTTTGTGGTATTTGTACGAAAAATACATAGCCTGACTCTAAGCACAAGGAAACACCACATACCCAAATGGAGGACTGTCCCTGTAACATTCAAAAGTGTCACAGTCATGAAAGTCAAGGAAAGACTGGCACTTCTACAGAATGAAGGAGACTGAAGATACTTGACAACTAAATGTAATATGTGATTCTGGATTGGATTACTTTGCTGTGATGAACATAAATGAGACAATTAGCAAAATGTGAATGGGGCCAGAGGATAAGATGGTAGAATATAGTAACATTAACTTCTTGATTTTGAGGGTTGTGTTGTGGCTATTTAAGATTTTAACAGAAAGGTCATATTTGTAAGTTATATCAATACATCAAAGTATTTAGGGGTGATAAGGACATCGGCTCCGGACGCGCAGGCTCAGCGGCCATGGCTCATGGGCCCAGCCGCTCTGTGGCATGTGGGATCTTCCCGGACCGGGGCACGAACCCGTGTAGGGGACTCTAAACCACTGCGCCACCAGGGAAGCCCAGGACATCATTTTGAAAATATACTTTCAAATGATTCAGGGAATAAAAAAGGTTATTTGTACTATTCTTGTAGTTTTTCAATAAGTATGAAATAATTTCAAAATAAAAATAATCTTTAGATAAAAATAATTTTATACAAAATAGCAATATAGAGTAAGTGGCATTTTACATAAGAAGAACCAGAATAGAATACAGTAGATTTGAGTAATTAATTTTCAAAAAAGAAAGTCTAAAATTGTATAACATAAAAATCAATGGCCTGAATATGTTGACAACTGCAAACAGTATGGGAAATGTGAATATATTTATTATATGAGTTACAGATCTCTTGAAATTTGTAGATATACTATTAGACAATACAGCACTGCTGCCAATTTTTAGAAGAAAAAAAGCACTTTAACCACTAATCATAAACATGGACCAGGTGACTTCCTGGATTTCACAACAGAAATAATAACAACCTGACAAGTTAGAGTGAATTCAGTGTAATAGCTGTGAGAAAGGCAATTTATACAAGAATGCCAAACAAATGTCAAACTTTTTGGTTCTTGTATACACTTGATTTTGGTCCTAAATTAGATATTTGGTTAGTAGTAAGACTTCTCCATCCTGATTTACTGGTCTAACCTGTCTCAGTCAGTAATTGGCAGATATAAACTCAGATTATGTAAATCGAGTTAGGATCAGTGCAGCAGTTTCTCTACTTGCATATTTCTCATACTTTATTATTGTCATCTACTTTTTAATTGTGCAATTATTATTATTATTTTTTTTTTTGCCGTACGCGGGCCTCTCACTGTTGTGGCCTCTCCCGTTGCGGAGCACAGGCTCCGGACGCGCAGGCTCAGCGGCCATGGCTCACGGGCCCAGCCGCTCCACGGCATGTGGGATCTTCCCGGACCGGGGCACGAACCCGTATCCCCTGCATCGGCAGGCGGACTCAACCACTACGCCACCAGGGAAGCCCGTAATTGTGCAATTATTTTAAAGAATGAAGCAAGTAGTTCACTTAAAGGTAGTTTCATATTAACACACCAAAGCCCTTGAATATCCTTATGTTACACATAGTATTTGATGATTCACAATGTAGTAGCACCCACTGACTGTAATGTCTCCTCACCAAATCAGATAGCAGATATTAATTATATGTCTATTGTTGGCCCAGTGTTGTAAGCACTCCTGTTGGGCTTTGATACTGCTTTCTGACAAGTGCGACATTTCTAATATAAATGTTTCAACAGGTGTTTTAACTGGTTGTGGTTGCAGGACTTTCTGATCCATGTTTCTGGAGCCTGATTTGTGAAATCTATCCCTGACCTCAAGTACAGCCTGCCCAAGTGATACAGTTAGGCACTTTCTTCTCCCCTTTTCCCATGTACGTATTTCTCACTTTTCAAATTTATCACACTGTCCTGTAGTTTGTAACTGTCACTTAGTTCTGTTCTCCTTTTTTGAGACAATGTCTTGAGGTGGATCACATTGTGTATGCCAAACGCAGGGCCTGGAACAGGTAGAATGTTTATTGAACAGGTAGAAGGACATAAAATAACTTTGTAGATGGGATATTGTTTTTTGGTTTTTGGTTTTTCTTAATATATATTCCTCCCACCAACTTTCCTAATCGAGTTTGAGGCAGCTAACACTAGAAGAATGACTACTAGGTCAATGATCTTGAGTTAGACTCTATCTAGATCTTTATTTCAGAATTTTCCATTTTCTTATTTTTTGTTTTGTTTTGTTTTTCTGAAATGTAGACTGATTAATAAACTTTTCAGTAAATACATAATTTTAAAAAGATTCTCTGTCTACCTTCCTTACCTACTAAGGAAGAGTTTTCCAGTAGCTACTTCTTAAATTTTATTAAAAGATGCTTTTTATTTCTAAGCTAGACTGTGTTTTATTTAAGCTGCAGAGACTACATATACCTACAGAATGTCTTTAAGTGGTAGGAAAAACTAGAATGAAAGTGGCAGAATTTAAGATGAATAAGTTAATTTCCATTCCCCTCAGACTGCATATGGTTTATAAAGTTCTATATTGTGGTGTGGTCAGCTCTTTCATTTGATGATGTACATGACTGATCATAGGAAGTGAAGTTCCTGTTGAACCAGATAGAAATGGAATCATCATTTCTGGAGTTACTTAAATTAAGACCAACTGTGAAATTGATAAAATCAATTTGTTTATTTGATTGTCTTCCAGACTTGATAATTCAAAGTCATATGTCAATATATTCACCTGTAGGAGAAATAAACCAAATGACTTATGATGGAAACTGACTACCCAGAAGTACTTATTTGGGGAGTTGAAAGAAAGAAAAGTAAAGTAGAAGATAGAATGTAGAAATGAATGCAACTTAAGAATGGTTGTTAATATGAAATCAATTACAAGAATTACCTTTTTACTTCGATACTGGAGTCAAAATATTCCTATTGTAACTTCTTGTCTTCTGTTTTACCTTTTTTTCATAGGTAACTCCTTTTACTATTTACCTATGAAAAGTTGATTGGAAGAGGTGAGGAAGGAATTCAGTCGCTAACCCAGACTGATGGAAATATTTGATGCAGGCTGCTTTTGTTCATTATTTGCAAAACCAATTAAGTTACAGTTTGATAAATTTTCACAAATTTTTCAACATGAAAGTGGAGGCATTGAGAATGTACTTACTGCATTTCTAAAAAACCAAAATTGTATCCTCTACAGTAACACTTGATTTTATAAGCTCCATATGGATTTTTAAACTACATTTAGCAATATTTTTAAATGAAATTTCATGAAAGTTTGTTAATGATATTATTATTTCATAATGGACTATGTAAGATTTCCATAGGTAAGTATCAGTACTTCATCACTCCAGATTATAAACAAAGTGAATAGACATCTAGTCCATTCTATACAAAGAAAATTCATGTAAAGGAAATAATGCTAATCTCAATTTTAGATTAGGTAAAGTCCCCATTTGAAAACTGTGGCTTATCTTACGTGACAGCATGTATCATTTCCAGCTGCTTTCTCTCTCTAATCAAAACATTTGCTCACAATAACAGCTGCCTCTATGCCTTGCTTTTAAACCATTTGCAGCAAATCAAACTGGGAACGTGTCCATAGTAAGAGAACTCAGGATTCTGGGATATGTCTGTTCTCCAACTTCAAAATAAAAAAAACAAGAAAGCTAATTCACAAACCAATTATCTTTTTCCTCTGAAGCTTTGTTTCATGAGCCCTAATAAACAAAATTTACAATAAACACTAAAATAGTACAGTCCAGAAATTTATAAACAATTGTTCTTTTCAAAATAAACCCATTTAAAATTGTATATCAGATATGTACAATACAGTGCATAACTTCTGTACTCATCAGTTATTTTGGGAAAACAGAATATAGGAACTGAGTTTTGCAAATAATAGTAAATTATTATTCTGAGCCATTATCTGTGTCATGTGTATGAAGCTGCATTACTAAAAGTTAATAGTCTACATATGACTTTATATTATAGATAGCTTTTGACTCAAACAAAAGACATATCAAACTGAATTGGTATGAATAACTATTTTGGAATAGATTTTATAATCTATGTTTGCCAAAGAAATTCTTCTTCTATTTATATACCCTTTAGAATACAATGGTTTGGTATTAGCAAATTTTGCACTGTTTTAGAAGAAAATATCTGATTGTTAATGTTATAATTTTTTAAAGCATTCATTTCTCTGCATAAGTATCATCATTAATTTCAAGGGAAGAAAAGAGTAAATGTAATTTAGGTCAGACTAACACATCTTAATTTAAGCATTAAAAGATGTGTGTTTGAAAGATGTCAATCTCCACATGTTCTGGAAATAAAAAACAGACAAACAATACAACAGAACTTCATGCATCCCATAGAAGTCTGAATAACCAATTACTTAAAATTTCACCATCTGCTCTCATTGAAGCAGCAAGACTGAGGCATTTTCCCGTGTTACAAACCATGATAATCAGAATGTAACAGAATGAGAAATGCTAACACCATTTTCCCCCTTTCTTATTTGCTGTTGTGGTTCTTAATGAAAACCTGGGCTATACAAAGGAAAGGGGAGGACGTTCCCCCACCCTATCTCCTAACTGAGTGCTTATACCCAGTAATAGCTTTCTGCTGCCCTGGGCAGCGTGACATTGCCTCATTTGGCCACGCACAGCTATTATTCTAGGAGGCAGCTAGTGAAGTGCCCCAATCCATCTGCTTGCTTTTCATGGGCTGGTGCTTTCCTTGATGTTGACAGCTGTCTTAGTATTCCTGGGCCACCTGCCACATAGTAAATACTGTGTTCCAACATATATACAGAAGCTTATCCCTCTGGTGGACTTTTTAGAACAAAAAGCTTAACATTTCTAAACTACACTTGCATCTTTGTTGAAATGCTTCAGAGTCAGCACTTTGTCTTTTCTCATACTTTTGAGGAGTACAGTGCTTATGCATTGGGAATGGTAGTTCAGTTACAGTGTGATGAGCTTCAGCTTTTCTCACACATCAAATAAGTATTGAATTGCAGACCTTTTGTGGAAGTCATGGTGGTCACAGGAGGCAGAGGGGAAGAAAGTTATCTCCTCTAGTGAGCCTTCCTGGAACCTTCTAGACTAAGTTGGGGTCCATCCTATTTATACCCATAGAAAGATTTTCCGTGTCCTACCTGCTTTGCTCCTCTGTTTACCCCATTGCTCCTTGAGGGAAAGCACTGGTTTTTATTCATCACTGTATCTGTAAGAATGAGTGTGTATCTGACACATGGTTGGCACTCAAGGACAGATCCAGGTTTTAAGGTATGGGAAGATTTTTGTAATTTCTCTTTAAAGAGAAATATTTAAAATTAAAAATAAAAATTAGATATAAAAGTGAATGAAGCCGCAACTACTGAAGCCCACGCACCTAGAGCCCATGCTCCGCAGCAAGAGACGCCACCGCAATGAGAAGCCCGCGCACCACAACAAAGAGTAGCCCGTGCTCACCGCAACTAGAGAAAGCCCGTGCGCAGCAACGAAGACCCAACGCAGCCAAAAATAAGTAAAAATTTTTAAAAGTGAATGAAAAATAAATCATACAAGTTACCAATTTTAAAAGGTTGACTAATACTACAAATATCACGAAGTCTAGAAAAACAGTATTTTTTTCCATTAACTGCCTGGTATACCTCTATAATATTTTTTTTCTTATACTTTTGTTGGTATACTCTTTGATAGCATTTCATATGACAATGATTTTCTAGTATCATTTTCGGGACATATAATGGAAAGAGAATTCAGTCTTTCCTCAAATTTGGTTGAGTCTATTTATTATTGATAGAAGGGCCAGGTAAACATACAACATGATACACTCACATACACACTCATTGTTTGTGGTATTGCTACAGGTTTGTGCCCTACAAACAAAAATTCTGAAAAATTCTATTTTACATGATTTTCATTAAAAAATTTTGCTGCATTTACAATTATAAAAATTATATACATTCCATTATTGAACATGTTACTGTTATGAGAGAAATTACATCAATTAGAAGTGATTCTTTCTGTTTTGGTTTTGTCTTCTGATGCCTGAAATAGTTTTCTATAACTCACCTTTTGCTGTTGTACATTTTGAATCTTGTTTCACCTCCATTACCCACACATGTTTTCAGTGTTAGGGGAATTAGGATGTGTTTATGTAGTGATAATGTATCCTGGGTGTAATGCTTGGTGAGTTGCACAATGGACAAATTGGAATTTAAGCAGTAACAACTATTCTTTGGAGAAACTGACAACCAAATAAATATATCCTACTAAATCCAAACTAAATGTATCCCCAATGCAAATTTCCCGGCAGATCCCAAAGTGCCCCCAATAACTCCAATACCAACTGACTCTAGGCATAAGGTGATGGAGGGAAAATCCAAGTGGAAAGAGATTGTGGTCTTAATTGCAGTTTAAATGTTTGCTTTTGTAAATTTCATAAACACACACCACCAAGTGATCACATTCCTGAGTTCACACTGGAAGAGACCGTACCAGTGAGATGCCCTGAAGCTTCAGCTTCATCAGCTTCACAGTAAATGTGCTTCTACTGCAGATACTCATTAAATGTCTTCAGAAAAACTGAATGAACAAATGAAGACAACTGTGCTAAATTAGCATCTCTAAGATCCTTACAACTCTAAAATTCAACTTTTTTACAGACTTCCTAATGTAATCTTAGAACTTGGTATTCAGAAATTTGTTATTATGAGTTTAGAATATAAGAATGGAGGACATCTAGGAACTGATAAGTACTTGAAAAGTAAATAAATTAAAATTCAGGAATCATTAATTTATGGTTTTAAGCTAACTTTTCATAGACGAAGTTTGCCTTAATTGAGGCAGGACACCATGTATACTTACCTTACAATTCATTTAAATGCTTTGTTCTACCACAGGCTGGAGATTAGAATATCGTTAGACATTGTTTCCTTCATGAAGTAGTTGCTTTTGAGAAAAAAAAAAAAAAAAATATATATATATATATATATATATCATGGGTCTGTATTGGACCAACCGTTCATTTTAGGGGCCTCTAATAACATTTATATTATCTTATACCTTTGCAAGCTGTTTATTAATAGAAGGGATTCTAGCTGGATGAACATTAGCATTATTTCTACTACATATACTATCACCACCAATACTATAGAAAGTTTCTATATGAATGAAGGACTTTACCCATCATGATTCTATGCCTTCTATTTACCAAGGATAGTGGTTATTAAAAGAATATGACTATCACAGCATTCTCCTTAACAGCTAGTTTTTAGAGAAATTCCTTTCTTAAAAGAAAAGCATTATTAGATAAAACCATAACTCAGTAATAAATCTTACTGGCCCCAGTAAGTTTTTATCCCCAGAAAGACTTCCTGAAAATCTACCCTCTGGTTAGGTATTAGGGTGTAGGGCTTGCTTTGGTCACAGTACAAGTGGTGGACACATCTGGTAGTTATTTAACATTCCTTTGGGGAGATTGATTCTCTAGCCCTTCTAGCTGGAGGGAACAGTTTGCTTCATACTCTCTTTGCTTTCATATTCTCTGGGCTTTCTGGTTAGCTGGCCTTTAATGGAGATTCTTCCCTAAAATTATAAGACTCGAATTGGGAATTTTACTTGTCTTATTCTAGTGTATTATTCTACCTTTTCCCTTTTTTCTCAGGCTCACAGAGAGGGAGGAAAGATTGCAAAAGAGAAAGTGCTGACTAGCACTTTTGATCCCAGATGATCCCAATCTTGAGGGATTGTCTGGGATGAACCCAGCAGAAGGAAACTAGACTGATTTGACTGTGGTAGGTTAAATTGAGCCAGAACAAATTAGGGTGAGTGGCTTTGGGCTCTGCTGCAGTTAGTAGGGGCTGGAGTGCTTCTTCGAGGCACCTGTGGTGTGGCAGGGAGGCTCAACAGCCATCAGCTGGTGCTGAAATGACCTGGGGTGTATAGCCATCCAATCAACTCCTCAGCAACCTTCTCCAGGACTCCAAAGCCAGAGGGGGGATGACCCCAGGGTACCTTCCCGCCCCTCCCCCAAGTCAAAACTGCCTTGGACATTTCATTTTTATCTCATTTACTTGTATAACATTTTTAGTGAACAGGTATAGGATATTCACTTTTCTGATTTCTACACCCTCACAGGGGCAGCTTGGCTTTAAAACAAAACACCTGGGGTGAATGGGCCCCTTGATATTTTCTCTACTAGCCACTTGGGTATAAAAAACTAAAAATAAAAAATTGTGCTACTATATTAGTGAAATAAGTCAGACATAGAAAGGCAAATACTACACTACATGGATTCACTTATATTGATGCATCTAAAAAAGTCAAATCCATAGAAGCAGAGAGTGGAAAGGAGGTTGCCAGGGGCTGGAGATGGGGAAACAAGGCCGTATTATTCCAAGGGTACAAAGTTGATGTTATGTAAGACGAGTAAGTCCTAGAGTTCTACTTACAGCACAGTGCCTGTAGTTCAAAATACTGCATTGTATGCTTAAAACTTTGCTAAGAGGGCAAACCTTACGTCATAAGTGTTTATAATAATAATAAATAAGAGGGTGGGAGGGAACTTCTGGAGGTGATGGATGGTTTTATGGCATAGATTGCCATGATGGTTGCATGGTGTATATTTATCTTCAAACTCATCAAGTTGCATACATTAATTATTACAGTTTTGTATGTATCTTTAAAAAAAAAAACCAAGAAAATCCAAACTACTGTATTTAGACATATTTAAAAGCAAATCTTAAGGACCTTTTGGTCTCCAGATTTCAGTGACGTCTGTGTAATAACTACAAAATATTTGTCCCAGCATTTACAAGTTTGAATTACACTTGTTTTTGATCAGTGACGTTTTGCAAGAGGGTTCACCGGGGAGTAGTATGTAACACGGAGTGTGAGAAATACCAGAACACATCTGGGTTAGGGTAAGTTACTCCACACAGTAGTAAGCCAGCCGAACAAGAAACGAGCTGTTGACAGATCTAGACAGGCACCTACGGAGCCCTCCACTTCTAAGACTCGGCCACGGGGTAACCTCATCGTCTGCAGCCCCAGGTAGCTGTTTTAGGAACAGCTGTTCGTTAGCTGAAAGGCAGCCCAGGCCATTCTGGTACCGCAGTTTACCAGGTGTGTTCACAAATTTTAGTTCATGAACTTCTTTCAAAAGTCTGAACACTGTTCCGTCCATTGGCTGGAGGATAGAAAAACAAATCAGTAATAGGAAGGAAAATTTGAGCGAAAAGACAAACGGGCTGGAGCTCGTTTGGGCGGGAAGCCCGGAGCCCGGCGTAGCGGGGTTCCGCGTCCCGCCGGGTCTCAGGCCAGCGCCGGCAGCGAGGACCCGTCCGGCGTGGCGGACGGCCGCGGGGCCCGGGCTCGGGGCGGTGCCGAGGCCTCTGGCTCCTCCCGGGGGCGGGCGGGCTGGGGGCAGGAGGAGGAGCCGCCGCACAGCGCAAGAAGTAGCCCCGCTGGGAGCGCATCGCGCCCGCGCTTCTCCTGCCGGAGATGGATTGAGCCGCGCCGCCCGCCTGCGCCGAGTCAGTCCTACCCTCGCCGGGTCCCGCGGCGGCGTGCTCAGGGCGCAGGACACCGTCTCGCGCGTTCCCCGGAGACGGCCGCGGACCGGCTGTCGCGCCGGGGAGATGTCCGGCGGCCGGAGGAGGGGCGGCGCCCCCTGGCACAGCTTCTCCCGGTTCTTCGCTCCCCGAAACCCTTCCCGGGACAAGGAAGAGGAAGAGGAGGAAAGGCCGGGGACAAGCCAGCCGCCCGCGCCGGGCCGGGGCGCAGCCAGGTGAGAGCCGCGGGGGGGACGTCGGGGGGGCCTGCGCCGACTCGCGGGACGGGGGGCTCCTGGCCCCGGTGCCCGCAGCCAGCCGCTCTCGGCCAGGCTGCGCTCGCCACTTTCTGTTCTTCCTCCATTGCTCAAGTTTCGTCCTTCTCGCCCAGTTCTCGTGCCGCATCGCTTGGTTTGTTAAATCCGGGTGAAGTTCGTGACCCGAGGCCGCGCCAGCCCGCGGGGCGCTCTGCCTCCCCACCTCCCCTCCCCGGATGTGATTCGGTTCCCGTCCCACAGTCGCGTCTGCTCTCCAAGTTCTGCGGCAAAAGCGAGTCCCCCGGCGTCCTGCCTACAGTAATGGGAAACAGTTGTGAGCCGAGCCATCCGCCAGGGCAAAGAGGGCGCGATCCGAAAACCACTTCTGTGGGAAAGGTAACGCTTTGGAGCGCCACCCACTTGGCTGGGATTTTGCCATTTTATTCGTGGTTTCTCAAAATGATTTAAAAAAAAAAAAGAATGGTGATGCTGAGTTCCCAAGACTCCATCAAAATATAAAACCCTCGCTAGGCTTATTTACCATTGCCTGACATTTAGATGATGCCACTCTTCTTTCCCATGTCTCTTCGGAAGCATCTGCCTCAAGTTCCCAGACAGATTCCAGAAACCAGGACTCAAGCTGTCTTGGTTTCAGTAATGAAAACTTGCCCCTTCTCTGCAGTCTTTTTTCCTTCTCCACCTGCTGCTGTAAAATCGAAATTAAAAAAAAAATTCATGTCTAATAAAACTACCTATTCCTGAGTCCTTTTATCTGAGTCCCGAGGGAGGAAGAGGGGTTAAGTGATATACAACTCGCTGTTTTAAACTTTTGATGGCAAGAGAGGCTTACGGCTCCGTCTTCCCCCAAATTGCACTAGAAGATCACTCATGTGATTGGAAGGACGCTCTCCAGAAAGTTGTGTTTACTTCAGATGTTAAGGGCTTCATGGAGGGCTTCAAAGAAAAATGGATAGGAAACAGAACTGTAACTGTGACTGAGCTGATTCCATCAATATTCATTCAGGTCTTGTGATTTGATTCTAGTCGTTTATGTGTTCCTCGGTTTCCCTATTTGTGAAACATTTCCATTTTGACCATCTGTTAATAAAATGCCACGTCTTTCCAAGAAAGCTCCTATAATATTTGGAAAACTTCTCCTGGGAAGCTTTAGCTATTATTGCCCTGTTAAGAGAAAATTTAAAATTCAGAGTTAAACAGTAGTTAAAAATAGTTTTGAAGTCTGACAGGGCTCAACCAGAATGTCTGAATGCTGGTGTGGGCAGACAGCCTGTGGTGCCTGCCATCACTGTAACAGCACTAACAGTCTTGGATAATATGGAGGCAGTGTTTAAAAGAAATCCCAAGTAGACGCAGCAAAAGTTGGAAACTTGTGTCAGTGTTAGCAGGGAATAGGCAGGCCAATTTCAGGTTTATATCAGAATTGACTTGAGACCCTGCCTGCTGCCCTGCCCTGTTTTGGCTTTTTAGGCACTTCTCAAATCTCTTTTCTCTCTGGAGCTAACCACTACAGCAACTTGTCTCTTGTCTTCTTACCACTCTTCCATTCTCATCTCCAGAGAGGCGCACACTGTGGCTTTTTGACAGTGAGAAATTTAATTGTGCTTATATGGACACTAATTGTCTCCTTATCTTTTTTAGAACTTGCCAGATGTTAAGGGGATAGCAGATAATCCTTTGTGTGGGTGTTCTACCTTTTAAATGAGTTTAAATCTTTCTTTTCAAGGATATAAACAGACACAAAGCCTTTATTGAAAGTTTAATGAAACGAATGGAAACAATGTCCTAGTAACACAACACGCTGGTGTTAACAAGATTGGAAACAGAATTGCGATTTGTCACTGTGATCTTATTTCAAAATGAAGGGGGTTTTGGCTGATTATTTTAGAGGCAGTAAAAGCTTTTGGTTTTAGTGGGAGCCTAGTTGACCTTTTGTACTGGTGACTTTAGATGCAGGGGAGTCCGTTCAGACACGAGGGGCTTGGTGTGGTAGGGATGTAAAGATGACTGAGAAAAAGGTCCTTTCTCTCAAGGAACTGGGAGAAGGGAAGAAGACCACCTGAAAACAGTCATCCTACCATCTATGGTGTGTCTGGCCCATTACAATTGACAGAGTACTTTTAATAATATGCTTTGAGGTTGGACAGACCTGTACGATCAGTATTTTCATTTTACTATAAGAAACAGTTAAAGAAACTTCCCCAAAGTCACACAGCTACTTTTCAGTTAATGAACAAGTATTAAGTCCTATGCAGTGCCTGCAACTCTGAGCCCCCTTAACATACATTAAGGATTAATCTCTGCATTCTGACTTTTCCATGTACTCAAAACAAAATGCATTCTCTCAAACTTGGGTTGTATAGTCTCTGTTTCTGCACTTCCAGTGTTGGCTTACGTGAATTTTGTGATGTAACTTGTGTGTGTACAAACACAAATGGGACATAAATTCCTTAAGAACAGAATTCCTTAACAATTTCTTAAGAACAGAATTAAAAATTAAACACAGACGTAACCACAAGACCAATAAAAGTAAAATTTACAGCATCATCCTAACAGCTGTTTTTTGGCTACTCACAAAATGCATATGGTACCAACTGGGACAAACACAAGTTTTGGGGGGGTTGCTAGGACTGTAGCACTGTGTACCATGCCATGATTCAGGTGGTCCAATATTTCCCTATTTGAACCATAGGAAAACTTTTGCTTTTATGGTGTGCTGTTATTTGGGCATCATTTGCTGTGAACACATCATTTATATATTACGTTCGCTGCTGTTCTCATTAACCTTCAGCAGTTAAAGAAGGCCTGTTTGCATCAACACTGTTGTATATGGGAATTCAGGTGTTGGCAATGGAATTACATTTCAGTACTTATGTCTTGGGTGGTTGACCAGATCCAGAAAGTGTTTATATTAATTTGTTTTAGGTTTTGTAGAGATGAAAACTGCAACTGAATTCAATTCACTGCTATAATGTTTAGCCCAGTTTATGAGCATGCAATGAATGGACTCATTAGAAGTGATAGGGGAGAGCAGGGAGGGCTTCATGGTGGAGGTGGTTTTACCTGGGCCTTCAAGGCACTGGTGTTTTCCACAGGTAGAAAATTTAGCCACAAAGAGAGAAATAGGGAGTGGGTCTTCTAGGCTGAGCGAAGGCCTTCAGAGGTTATGATCTCTTGGGGGCTGTATACATTAGTGGGGCAGAGTGAAAGAGGCGTTAAGAAAGCTAGATTAGCGCTGGGCCTTAAAGAGTGTTTGGCTCTCAATTTAAAGCTTAGAGAATTTTTGTGAAGGTCTTTTAAACAGAAACTGCCAAACTGAAATTTGGAGGATACCTGCCTTCTAATTTTCCCCACTTTGAGAAGATGATTGCTCAGTTTTGTTTCTTTGCTATATCACACATGATGGACGTGTTTCAAATGAGCTCCGTACAATGTTCGTAAACTCGGGAGGGGGATAGTAAGGCGAGAACAGCATTTATTCAAGGGCCCACTGTGCACTTCCTCCTGGGATGGGTACTTTTACTTGCATTGTCTCATTTAAACGTCACCCTCAGCCTGGAAGGTAGCCTGGAAGGTAGTGGACACTGTTGGCATCTTGAGTGGAACAATTCTTTGTTGAACTGGGCTCTCCTGTCCTTTGCAGCACAGTTGGCATCTGTAGCCCCATCCACTAATTGCCAGTTGCATCCTCTAGTCATTGGGAGAACTCAAAACACCTCCACCCAGGTGGGTGGCAGGGAGAGAGATAGGACTCCCAGCTGAGAACGATTTACTCCAAATCATGACAGGAGTAAGTTTCAGGGGTGAGATTTGAAATTGGGTCTCTCTGACTCAGAAGCTCTGATTCTTTTTCCACACCATCCTGCCCGCCACCCTGCTGAACTATGCTCCTTCAGAATACATCTGAATATGTAAGTCAGTTGGACCTTTCCTTCCTTTATTCCAGAATGGGTAACGCTGTGGCCCATTTCACATGTACTCTTTTTGGCTGTTCCTTTGAGCGTCCCAGTATAGTGCTATTGATAGAAGGTAAGACAGGATCACTAGACCCAAGGTAGGGCTGTGTCTCATCTTGGTGTCCCCTTTACCTAGCTCAGGTGAGGGAGTGAATCTCTGTTGATGGAGCATTAATGCACTTACTACTGGCTTTAAGCGAGGGTTAGTACACTCCTACCCTGAAACATGGGGGTACCATAAAGCTCTCTAGACAGAGTGTTTGGCTATTGATTTGAAGTTCAGAGAATATTTGCTTTTCACCATGGCTGAGTGTGATTGATAAATGGGTAGAACCAGGATGCTAATGGGACGTAGTGCAGGAGATAGTCTCATAAAAAATGTCAATAATGCCCCTGATACCAGCATGAGAAATGTTGGCCTTCAAGTTAAATGTTGACCACAGCATCAGTTATGTAAGGAAAAGGAGCTTTGTTCTCCGAATTTTTATAATGATTGCATTTTCATTGATTTGAAAGCACTATAGAGAATAATAGATAACTAGTTTAGTGGAATAAGAGATACCTATGTGGTGTTGAAGGACCACATCTGTAGTTCATGCCTGCAGCAATAAAGATGACTGGGGGCTTCCCTGGTGGCGCAGTGGTTGAGAGTCCGCCTGCTGATGCAGGGGACATGGGTTCGTGCCCCGGTCTGGGAGGATCCCACATGCCGCGGAGTGGCTGGGCCCGTGAGCCTGCGCGTCCAGAGCCTGTGCTCCGCAGCGGGAGAGGCCACAACAGTGAGAGGCCCGTGTACCGCAAAAAAAAAAAAAGATGACTGGAAAATTCCAGAAGTCCTCAGCCCTGTGTATTTTGTGAGAATCTTGAGCTTCCAGGTTAATGGAAAGCACAGAACCTACCTTTGGCAGTGGAGTAGAAATATAGACTGTTTTATGGTGTTGTAGCCATACTTTTTTTCAAGTGAGATTTCTGACTTTTGGGCTTAACAGGGTGTCTGCCAGATGTCTACCTTGGGGATTCTGTTTCTTGCTGAGGAAATTCCTTGAAAGCTAACTCAATTGTACACTCTAAATGGGTTCGAGTTGCAAGTGTACCTCAAATTGGCCCACAGTAAATTTAATCAGCACTTCTAACTTTGAAAGTTCTGATTAAACAAACATTTTTGGGTTTTTTTTTTTTCATCTCAGTGGAAAATACGTAAAAAGGATACTAGCACATTCTGTAAAGTAAGAGGAAAATAATACTCCCTCAATAAAATATTTTATTTCCTAACCAGAGTTTTGATGAAATACGCTGATGTGCAGATAGACCAGAAATGCCAGTACAACTGTGGTAGCAAGAAAACATAGGTTGACATAAATTGAAACTCGGGAAAGTAATCCAGGTTCTCTGCTGAAAAGAGAGTATCAGCATGAAGTAAAAGTTAGTCCTATTTTTTTAGTCTGTTCATTCCATAAATTTGAGTGACTGCTACTTGTCGAGTATGTTGCTAAGGAGTGGGATACAAAGATGAATGAAAGACCAGAACTGCCCTCAGAGGGTTCCTAAATTAATGGAGGAGATAAACATGTATGTCTCTATTTTCCAGATGAGCTCACTATGTGCCAAACACGTATTTGGTGCGTGTGACATGTGGTTCAGAACTCATGTACTGTATCATGAGGGTCAAACATTGTATGAAGACTTTCTCATACAAAGTGTCCTCTCGCTGCTCTGAACTTCTCCCTGAGCATGGTTTGATGAGCAGCCTTGGCCAAGGCAGACTCGTGGGGACATGTGGCAGTAACTATACCAGCAGGGATGGAAGTGCTTTCCCTCAGTCCCGCCTGCTCCTCCTTGACTCAGCAAGTCTTAGATGGAGGCAGAAAAGCGCATCCTTTCAAAAGTCAGCATTCCAAGTAAGCGGAAATCCTTACACAAAATGGCTTGGTGTTGATAGAGAAATAAGTTGAAGTTTTGTGACCAGAAATAACTAATCTTACTGTTTATTTGTCAGTTGTGAAGGCCAAGTACTGGTACAACTCCAGCAGAATTACCTCTCAGTGTTTAACCCCTGGGGGTATGTAATTGGAAATATCCCAAAGCAGCGCAACAACTGTTTGCTTAGTCAAGTGTTTCTTTTTGCCTGACAGATTAATGATGACAAAACTAAACCACCCTTAACCAGGAGATTGGGATTGAAACATATATACACTAATATGTATGAAGTAGATAACTAATAACCTGTATAAAAAATAAATAAAATAAAATTTAAAAGAAACAAAAACCTAAATAAACCACCCTTAATTGAGGCCCTAATAAGATCCAAACCCTATGCTTGGGGCTTTAAACATATACATTCACTTAATCCTCAAAGCAACCTTATGAGAGAGGAAGCTTTACTCCATTTTACAGATAACATAATTTAAGGCTTGGAGAGGTCCAATAACTAATCAAAAGTGTCAACATCTTGTGGTAGAGTAAGGAGTCGAATTCTCCTTCCTGAATTCAAAGCCTACAGCATTATGTGACTACATTCCCTGCTTAACTTGGGAAGACCCAAACAGAAGGCAGACCTTAGAAAATGGTATTGAATGGAAATAAAAGACAATGGCATGCAGCTGGATGTCTGCCCAGATGGCCTGGGTCAGTGCTCGGTACAATAAAGAATTTATGGTCCTGGCAGTTGAGAGAGGAAAATATATACACTTATACAACTTATAAATTTATATTTGAGTACATAAAAAGAGTCAGTCTCCTTCGGAAAAGATACAGATTAAGACTAGCAAGCTACCATACAACACCTGTTTGATAATCAAAACTTGAGTTTGTCGGGAGGAACTCTCATACACTACTAGTGGGAGTGTAAATTGATACGCCACTTTGGAGGGCACTTTGACAAGTTCTGTCAGTATTATACATTCACATACTCTGATTTAACAGTTCCCTTCTAGGAATTCCATTGGCTGTATACAGTTTGCAAACAGGCCAAAAGTTGCCTCTACAAGTTTAGTCATTGCAGTGTTGTTTCAATTAGCAAGAGATGAAAAATAAAGTGTAATCCCATCAATAGTGGACTAATTGGTAAATCATGGTATATCCATGTAGTGGAATATTACACAGCTGTCAAAAAGAATGATAAAGCTTTTTATGTACTGATAAGAAAATGTCTCTTAGATACATTAAGTAAAAAAATTTTAAAAAGCAAGATACAAACCACTGTGTATAGTATGCTCCTGTTTGCATATGAAAATGGGGGAGTATGAGAAAAGTCTGTTACTAGTGTTGTGTTAACTACTTAGGGAAGGTGAGGGACTGGGTGAATTAATGAGGAACAGGAGGGAGACTTTTCATTTTAGACCTTCTTATACTTAAAAAAATTATGTGAATTATCTATTTCAGAAAAAAAAAAGACTGGTTATGACCTAGTGAATATCTCTGTATAAAAGAGGAAAAAAGAGAATTTATAATCCTGAGTTGGCAAAAATTCTCCAAAGAAAGAATGAACTCCATTAACTTTTTCAAGTGAGAAAAGTTATGATTAAGGCTATAAGTAAATGGGATATTTATAATGCAGAATAATTAGATATTTTGATACTTTCTACAGGTATGAGGAAGGCTTATGTATTATTAATCTGCAATGTGAAACTGGGTGGAGTCAACAGAGCATCAAAAATGTCAACTCATTTTTGTGAGATCACCTAAATCATCTGCTTTAAGTAGCAGTGTGACTCTGGGCAGTTCGTTAGCTCTCTGTCTTTGATTATAAAGCGAGGGAGGTAGCCCTCATTGCTAAGGTCTCTTCCAGCTTTATCATGCCAGCCAAAACTCCATAGGGTAATAGGTGTGTACAAGATAAAGAAGTATGCCTTACAGGTTAGGAAGACTTTTGTTTTACTGGAAAGGCTACATGTGAATATGCGTTGGGTATTCCCTCTGTGTGGTCCTAACGCTTTCATCAGTTGATTTGAAAACCTCACCAATGTTTTAACAAGAATTCACTTGGTACCACTGGTGCCAGGCCCTGTACGAGCCTCTGGGAATCCAGTGCAACATGGTCTTTGGTTCAAAACACTCCTGCAGTTTTGTGGGGAAGGCAGACATAGCACAAATCTTTCCTTCCCTCTTAAAATAAGTACCAAGGTGTCTCACAGGGCTGTGGAGCATTTAACAGGTGTAGGGCCCATTCTTGAGACTCTCTCCTTAGAGAAAACGGTTTTAGTCTCATTTAAGCTGTTTCTTCTGGCCTTTCTGTACATGTGTCTATTTACTATTCTTTCTTGATTTGTAAACTTTAGACAGTTTATATTGATTTCTGGTGATGGTAGATGAGGACTTAGCTATTTTACACCTCTTCCCACTTCCCTTTATTCATTCAGCCAAACTAAGTGTTATAATTTTGGGACCGAATCAAAAGTCACCCTTTCCATGTATATAAAATACAGTTTTGTTTAGAATAGTACAACATGCTTTTGAAGGAGCACGTCTTTTATATGTTCCTTATGACAAGTAGCTCAAATGGTAGTGCCAGAAATGACATGAAAATGGTATTTGAATGCTCTCACAAATAGTAATTTTGTGTGATTTCTACATGATATGTTAGGAATTTCTCCTTTACTCTTTGTACTAAAATTTATGCAAAACATGGATGCTACCTTAGTGGCAGGTCATAATTTTTTATAACTGCCATGCTCCTTATGACAAGGAATGAAATACTTTGAATTTTAAACTTTGATAACCGGCAACAGGTTGGGTGAGATGTAAACTCTCAGCCTTTCATTGTCTTTGTTGTCAAAGCACGAAGGATCCTACCCTGGCTGGAGGGGTGGCATTGTGCTGTATTAGTCAAAGCTGAAAATATGTATGGTAATAATTTTGATTGCTCCATTGTTCTAGGTAGGCAGATAGGGATATTATTCGGCAATGTTGTATTTATTATGATACAGAGAAATTGCCATTATGAAATATTTGTACTGTTAGTAGTTAGTTATTTGTCTGCTTTAAATTTGCTAGCATTTTTCGCTAACTTGTTTTTGTGTTTTAAAATCAACTACAATACTTGTTTTTTCTTCCTTTTGATAGTCATATATGCTTTTCTAAAACAGCTATGAAATTATAAGAAAATCAAAAAGAAAAAAAGCACAGCTCATACATAACCCTCTCCACCCAGAGACGAGTACTGTTCTTCTAGATCATTTCCTATGTGCATGTCTACATGTATACATATTTTTAGAAAAAGTAAAAGTTCTCTTCAGGATTTTGAAACCTGAATTTTTTTTTCACTTAACAATGGTGCTTTGTCATTTTCTACAATAGTTCATATACTTTTACAAATTATAAAGATAATTTTAACCCTTTAAAAAATCTTAGATGGGTCATTACTTTTCAGAATCTAGTTTGAGTATCTAAATGTGTCTCTGCTTACAGAGGGTTTGTATCCCGATGGGAAAGTTATATAGATTTATATATAATGTGCTTTGAAGTAAAATAAAGCCGGGTGAGGAAAGAGGACGTGATGGAAGTAGTGAGTCTGTAATAAGGTACAGAGAGGATGGTCATGGAAGGCCTCTCTATTGGGTACCATTTGACCCAAGACCGGCATGATATTTGGAAGTAAGGACCTGAGCAAATCAGAGGAAAGGTCTTTCCAGGAAGAGCGAAGAGCCAGTTTCAAGGTTGTGGGGCAGGACCATGTTGGCACAGATGCCAGAATAGGCAGAGACCACAGAATGGAAGGGAGCCAGGGGCCAGATGAGGTAGGTCTTGGTAAGGAGTTGAGATGATGAGATTACTTTTTTTAAAAAAAAAGTAATCACTGAGGCATGGGTTTATATGTATTTGTATGTCTGTATATTCTCACACAGTTTATCAGCTTATTGGTATCCAGAAGAATTGACAGAGGAGGAAGAATTTGAGTTGGAGGTGAGGTCAGCCTTGGTCGGCTCTGGGAAGGCCCAGTCTCACCTGTCCTTGGATCTCCAGTGCTCCTGCCTCAGGCCAGTTTGTTGAATGGTACACGAATGGGTGTCCCATTTTAGACAGCAGCTAGAATACTGCTTTGAGTTCATGTCACAGCAAAAGTTCAGGGTATTGATTCTTTTTTTAAAAAAATTATTTATTTATTTGGTTGCACCCGGTCTTAGTTGCGGAGGGGTATTGATTCCTGTGAGGTGGGTCACAAATGTTCAGAATCTGAAGGGTATGAGGAAGAAGACTTTGGGAAAATAGAGCAGTGGCTGATGTCACGTGTAGATGGACAGCTCGGGTCACATCTAACAGACTGAGCTTCTCTATAGCCTGTGATTAAACTGTAATTATGGGTCTTGTTTTGGGAGCATGTGATGGGAACAGGAAGTAAATAAGCTTCAAGGTGGATACATAAATTACAGGAGAGGGTTGACATTATGGGGAAAGGACTGTCAGAAGCTCTAAGACTGCAAAGCCGTGAAGCTTCATAATCATGTCTGTTACCTCTCCTTCTTGCCCCCAGTTTCTCTCCAAAGAGTTCTGAAATGTAGACACCAGATGTTTGGGCTAAAATACATGCTGTTTGTCTTAAAAGTGCAGCATTTTGTTACCTTTTAATTTGAAACCCAGAAATAGCCATAACCACCTGTTTTATATTCTGTTAATAGTCATTAAAAAAAAATTACAAGTACTACTCTACTGCTGGCAGTCACTGTTTATGAATGGACAGTGTTCTAGATGGTTGTTTGGAAATTGGCAGTGTGGAACTGTCTTTATTCCCATAGAAGCAGGGTTGGAGCTGCTGGGTGGCATTCCAGGCCAGTGCACAAAAGTCAGTCTAATCCATAATGTACCTGCAGTAGAGCAGCGAACAAAGAGAACTCTAGAGCTTGTCGTGTGAAGATGTGTTGCTAAGATCCCCAAGGTAGTGTGGATGCCCCAAGGAATGGGCAGACCCTTTGGAAGGTGTGAGGGTGCTATATTTAAGGACCCAAGTGAGGGATGAGAGGGAGCAGTCCAAGGGGATAGAGGACAGACCCCGGCTTGGCCTCAGTCACTTTGAAATAAGGGACGGTAGAAGTTTCTGCCTCCTTGTTGTGATGCCCTGATAGCAGTTTTGACTGAGTTGGTTTCTTGGTCCCAGTCTTTTTCTTCCTTTACCACAGAGGCCTCAAGGTTTAGTCTCCCTGTTCCTTTTTCCCCTCACTCTGCTTACTGAAGGATCATATGGGATTTTAGATCTGGCAGAGTGCTGATCTGACACTTCCAATGTACATATTTGAAAAAATCAGATCCAGAAAGAAGCATTTTGACTGAAGTGCCTTTTGTCCCTAAGGTGCCATCCCTGAAACAGACCTACGTCCGTTTTGTTTTATCTTACGTCTGGCATAAAGTCAGTGGTTGCTTAATGACTGTAAGTTGGATTCCTGGTTTTCAGACATGGTCTAAATATGTTTACTTCAAAAATGAGGAGCTTCTGTGTCACTTTGACCTTGATATTTATCTGGACCATTTTGAAAGAGTAATTTCCATAGTTCTGTTAGCTAAGTAAGATGAGGCTATTAAAATTCAAGGGAGTCTTATTTGTGCCTACGTGTGATTATGATTACTGCCTCTCCCCCCTGCCATGAGCAGAATGTGTGCTTTCTAAAAATACTGCTGTTGAAATAATTCCCGGGTCCCAAAGGGGGTTAAATTGTGAAAGAACAATAGGAAAGGCTTGTCCTCTTTCTTAACGTTTGAGATCATTTGAATTCGAAATGTTCCTCTTTCTCTTGTATTTTTGAGTCTTTCGAGACTTTTCTGTTAATGTTTCTTCTTCTTCTCCTTCCTCCTCCTCCTCCTAAGTTGACATCTAAGTATGCAGTGTTTTGAGTGTCTTTATAGATTCTGTTCTAATTTTTTTGTGTTTTGTTTGTAAATCAATTGAAAATACCCTTGTTGGTATTGCATAATTTTCTTCTCACAGCCCTACTCCCCTCTTTATACCTTCAGAGAAAGATGATGCAGGATGAGAGTGGATGGTACATGCTCTCAAGAGACTTATACTAGTATTTCATTAAGGAAAAAAGACTGATGTGTATTATTCCATTGTTCCCAATGGAATAGTGTTTTCTGATTAAGCACACATAACTGGAGACTGTTTTAATATCAGTTATTTTAAAAATTCATTTAACAAACAATATTTGAGTGCCTTCACACTGTCAGGCACGATGCTAGGCTCTGGGATACAGCCATGAATGATATCATTCCTGAGTTAAATCAGTTCAAGTTCTAGTTCAACAGATGGAGAACCAGCCAGTCATTACCAGCAGAAGTGTATAAGGGGTATAATTGAGTGCAGTGGGAGCACAAAAAATACAGGTTAATGGACTTCCCTCGTGGTGCAGTGGTTCAGAATCTGCCTGCCAATGCAGGGGACACGTGTTCGAGCCCTGGTCCGGGAAGATCCCACATGCTGCAGAGCATCTAAGCCCGTGCGCCACAACTACTGAACCTGCGTTCTAGAGCCCGCGAGCCACAACTACTGAGCCCGCATGCCACAGCTACTGAAGCCCGCACGCCTAGAGCCTGTGCTCTGCAAGAGGAGAAGCCACCACAGTGAGAAGCCCGCACACCACAACGAAGAGTAGCCTCCGCTCTCCGCAACTGGAGAAAGCCTGCACCCAGCAACGAAGACCCAACACAGCCAAAAATAAATAAATAAATGAATAAATTTATTTAAAAAAAATACAGGTTAAGCTAGAACTAAATTGTAAAGGATTAAGAGTTGGACAGGGTGGGGAAGGATGTTGCAGGCAGGAGAAGAAAGTGGTTTGCTGGCATGTGAGTTTGGTGCATTCTGAGAATGGGAATTAGTTCTATGTGACAGGTGTGTCTGTGACCAGGAAATGAATAACTTTCTATATCTATATTAAGGACTCTTCAATTTATTCATCAGCTGATGGAGATTTATTGAAGGAGTTTTCGAACACAAGAGTGTCATGGTCAGATTAACAATCACTTTGACCGGGAAGAATGGATTGAAGCAGAGTGATCCTGAAGATGTCAGAGACAAATGAAGAAGGGACCCTAGTCATCTAGGAAGGAAGTGGGGAAAGCTTATCTGAAGCAGTGATTTTTATACTTAACCCCAAATTTTAAAATATTGTTTGTTTTAAAACTCAACACATTTTAAAATTTTGATTTAGCAGTAAGATTAGTGAAACAGGGCTTCCCCGGTGGCGCAGTGGTTGAGAGTCCGCCTGCCGATGCAGGGGACACGGGTTCGTGCCCCGGTCCGGGCAGATCCCACATACCGTGGAGTGACTGGGCCCGTGAGCCATGGCCGCTGAGCCTGCGTGTCCAGAGCCTGTGCTCCACAACGGGAGAGGCCACAACAGTGAGAGGCCCGTGTACCGCAAAAAAAAAAAAAAAAAAAAAAAAAAAGATTAGTGTAACATAAACATAGGATATAAGTTTCAGAAAGTTTTACAAAGTGTCAAGTATTACTTCTTTTGGTGATTTCAGCTTTAAATTCTTCAGTTGTTTGCGCAATGCAGAATACTTATGTGCTGACTTAACAACTGTTTTTCTGGTATTTTGTGTGTGTTTATAGTGTGGAAATGATTATAGCTACTTGCAAATACTGAGTTCTGCCTTAAATCCCATGGACGCCGAGCTGCATTTTCTGCAGAGTTTTTGTATTGGAAAAGACACTTTTACCATTTTCATTTACAATTTCACTAAGGCAGTAAGTTTATAGAATACCCTGTAAACACTCTAAATAAGTATACTTTCAGAAATCTTGAAGCAAGAACTAGGATACTAAAATGCCTATTGTATGTTTAGATAATTTTTAGGTCATTCAAAATAGATTGTAGTTAGAGAATACACTTATAAAATCACCATAATCAGTAGTATTCATGATTATACTCCAAATTTTTAGATCATGCTTTTTTTATGTGTTTTTTGCCAGTCTCTTTGCCTCAATTTGAGCTTAAATAGACAAGTATTAATTGACATTTAATTTAAAAAACCTGAATTGTAAATAACCTTGTGGCAAAAGATAAGCCTAGTAAAATAGGAAAAAGAGATAAGAACCCACTCACATTTAAAATATTAACCATCTGAAACATTCTTATTTTATAGACATGGACATCTATATAGGTTACAATTCTGTGTTGTACATTATTTTTTCTACTTTTGTTCCTGTTTTTTCCTATGGAATTTCCATGTGTTAAACACATAGCTCACAGATTTATCTTATTTACATGCTTGCTTTTTCCTATTGGCATTTAAAAGGCTTAAGAGCATGGTTGTATCTTGTTGGTCCTTGTATTCCTGCATAGAGTCTGAGACTAAATGAAATTTTAATCCATTATATTTTCCAGGTGTTCATGATCTTTTTATTTGTTCCTTCTGTTTTTTGGTTTTTTTATCATTATCATTTGTTGCCTGGATAGTCTGCTCAAGTGCCCTGGATTGTATGGATAGAAAATCTAAGTGGCACAAATATGGCCTCTTCGCATCCTGATGTGACCTATCGACCCCTCCTCCTTTCCATTCTCTCTGTCCCTGCCAGTCACCACGATTCCTTATGTTTCTCCCCATCCAGTCATTCTCCTGCCTGAAGGCTTCCCAGTGCTTCTCACATTCTGTAACTGGTCCTCTGGTCTCATTCTCATCTGTAGCAGGATTACCTCTGCCTGTCACAAGATCCTGTGCTCCAGTCTTTTTTTTTTTTTTTTTTTTTTTTTTTTTTTAATTATTTTTGGCTGCCTTGGGTCTTCGTTGCTGCACGGGCTTTCTCTAGTTGTGGCGAGTGGGGGCTACTCTTCGTTGTGGTGCGTGGGCTTCTCATTACAGTGGCTTCTCTTGTTGTGGAGCATGGGCTCTAGGTGCACGGGCTTCAGTAGTTGTGGCACGCGGGCTTAGTTGCTCCGCAGCATGTGGGGTCTTCCCGGACCAGGGCTCGAACCCGTGTCCCCTGCATTGGCAGGTGGATTCTTAACCACTGCGCCACCAGGGAAGTCCCCTGTGCTCCAGTCTTATATTAAAAACAAACAAACAGAACACAGTTTCCCCAAAATGCCGTGTTCTCTATCACCTCCTGCCTTTGTACCTCCTCTGTGGGCACTTCACTAAGCAGGCAGAATCACTGCCTCTTGTTTCCTCTGTGCTCCATGGCACTTCTTTCGTTCAGCAGTTGTAACTTGTATCAAGTTGTATTATTTGTTTGTTTGTGTATCAGTCTCCCCTACTAGAGTTTTTACAAAGACCCTGACCAGTTACTCCTTCTTAAATCCTCAAGGCCTAGCACAATCCCCAGCACATGGTAGAGTGTCATGATAACCTTTAGAGTGGAGCTACTCAATTTGTCTAGGATTATCAAAGTATGAAAAGAAAATAATATATAAACATAGAGACATAAATATTTAGATCTAAAATGCATGTGTGCCTAATAGGCAAACTAGATTATTGTGACATCTCATAAGGCATCTGTGAAGGTATTCGAGACAGGACAATTAGAAGTGACTATCTGGAAAATCAGAATTTTAAGGGGCCATCTGGGACACATTTGGGGTTAGATAAACCTGCATCTATTTTGAGTATCCCCAGAATTCGCTAGATGACCCTATACATTTATAAAAATTTGCTGAGTAGAAATATATTCCAAATAACACTCAGCATAGGCATTAAAAAAAGATTAGACTGTGGAGAACCTTAATACAGATAAAATCAAAGAATGGTAACACTTTCCAAGATTATGATAGTTGTGCACTGGTGCTCCTTTGTTCAGGTGCATCATTAGTGTGATGCTGGTCATCAGCATAAGAAAGTATAGCGCAGAATGGACTCACAAAAATGTCTGTAGCCGGGATGAGCATTTTCAAATGTGTGTTTCAAGTATAGAGACTCCTATCAACATCTTTTTAGTATAACACTTTGTATATAAATCTTGAGTATTGCAGATATAAAGGACCTTTCAGTTTTTTTCATTAAATCCAGAAACTGTATGATTTTAGTAATTCTCTTTCAATTTCAAAAGAAACTGTGGTTTTTATTTTTCAGTGTTGAAAATGAGCCCATGAGCACAAGTCAGAAAAAGGAAAAGGTACTTTCATCAGAAGCAGTAAAGGTATAGTTTTAAATTAATATTATTTTATATCAAGCAAATATGTTTCTTAGTTTCTGCTGTTTCTTATTCTTTTAGATTCTGTCATCTCATTTTACGTTTCAGAAAGAGCATAAAGTCTTATTACTTTATGTGGAACTCCAGCCCAGCTCTACTGGACATTTGTGTCTTGGGGTGTGGGTAGGGGGAGAGGACTGAGGAGAGACTTGAGGCAGTGGTGCTCCTACCCCAGCTTAGCCACTAACCAACTGTGAGGCCTTCAGCTGAGGCATTTAACTTTGTGCCTTGGTTTTCTAATCTGTAAATTGGATCATCTGGCCTCCACAGTCTCTTTTCTCTAGGAACTTCTTTGATGTATGTTGCGTTTTCTCAAATGCTTCTGACAACTAAGAGTGCTTTTGAGGGCGTAGAAGTTAAAGACATGTTCGTACATGTCATTAGTATGTGATGATATGTTTGTCAGCTCATATATGAACTGGCTTTCCCTGCATCTACAGGACAAGCATGAAAAGAGTATAAGGTACACTTCTACGCAAATAGTTACTGAAAAGTGTGGTTAAAAATCCTGGAAAACCACTAAACCTTATAACATTTCTTTTTAGTCATAAGTGATTTTATAGAAATTGGTTGTTTGTGTTGTTCGGGGATGTGAGGCCAGGTGTGTGATCAAGTTTAGGTAGCTGTCTCCCATTCATGGAGTTTGGTCCCAGTTACTTTCTTTTTAAACGATTTGTGACAGTCAGTCAAGGAGAAAGCTTGTGCTTTCCAGGGATTTCTGGGTACATTAGCTTGGTCAGTGGAAGGACCAGAAAGTCATCTGAATTCTTCATTACTGATATGGGGACTCTTAAACATTATATGAGATCCAAAGACCTTAAATATGGTCAAGATAAAGCTGTTTTCCTTCTTTATTCCCTCCTTCTCCATCATAGTTAGCAATATAAATATTGTTTTGAAAGAAAAAAAATCAGAATCTGATTTTTTTTTTTTTTTTTCGGTACGCGGGAGCCTCTCACTGCCGTGGCCTCTCCCGTGGCCGCTCCGCTGCATGTGGGATCTTCCCGGACCAGGGCACGAACCCGTGTCCCCTGCATCGGCAGGTGGACTCTCAACCACTGCGCCACCAGGGAAGCCCTGATTTTTTTTTTTTAAACTTTATAGAAAGAAAAAAATCAGGATCACCTTGCTTCCTTTCCCTTTCTTCTTCCTTTGTGAATTTGGCTACTAAATCCTGCTCCCAGGTTTTATAACACCTCCTACCTATTCTGTTTCAGCCAGTCGTTAGCCAGCTTGCTGGTTTACCACTGCATGGGCTCTGTAGCTTTCTCCCTCTTGCTCAGCTTTCACATGTCTTGAGTTGCCTTACTTCAAGATTTTTACTTCTAATTCTATAGGTGCAACCTTGCTCTTGAGTTGCTTCACAGGAAGTACGTATGTTACTTCTGAGATCTCAAACTTCAAAGTTGCTTTAGCTGCCAGCTCCTGTCTTTCTCTCTCTTAATCCCTCATTGCCTCTGCACCCACCCTTGAGCTTCAGAGAACCTTCATGTTTTCCCTGCTCTCTTCTCCTCTCTTGGTCTCTACTTGTTTGTCTACTTAGCCTGGAACTGATATGTAACACTTCAGCTATTAATCTCACTGAAAGAAACAGTCTTCAAACTTGGCCCTCAGACTTTAATTTCCAATAGTCCTGCTTTCCACCTGCAAAGTTTTGCACCAGAAAGTTACATCTTTGTGGCTTCAGTGTCTATGTGGTGGCAAATATAGTGGCTGGGCCTCCATGATTATGATCTTTTCTATCCATTCTTAGTATCTTGGTTTGAGTGCCCAGGATAATTTCAGTTTGGGATTTGGGCCCCCAAGTAACAGGGCTCATGTTGTGAAACTGTTTCTCTTATGGTTTGAGACCTATAGGATTACTTATACATGGGCAGTTTTGTTAGCCCATGATAGAAGGGGCACCATGGCACTCTCACTGGGGTAGTGTAAGCATTTTGGACCATGTAACTGTATTTTTTTTTTTAACTTTCTGGAAATTATTGGTAGGATTTCCTCAACCTCGCTACACAGACCCAGTTGTTCTGGGACCTACTGCTGCCAGGCATCAAAAATACTTACATTTTGCAGATTATATTCCATTATTGGTTATGACCAGATATTGGGTATAATTCTCTGTGCTATACAGTAAATCCCTGTTGCTTCAATTAAAAAAAGAAAAGAGGGCTTCCCTGGTGGTGCAGTGGTTGAGAGTCTGCCTGCCGATGCAGGGGACACGGGTTCGTGCCCCGGTCCAGGAAGATCCCACATAACGCAGAGCAGCTGGGCCCGTGAGCCATGGCCGCTGAGCCTGCGCGTCCGGAGCCTGTGCTCTGCGACGGGAGAGGCCACAGCAGTGAGAGGCCCGCGTACCGCAAAAAAAAAAAAAAAAGAAAGAAAAAAGTACATATTTTGATAATATCAATAGTCAGATGCATACCTAGGGGGAAAGAAAGGTTAGCAACAATATCTATGATCTTATTATTTTAACTAGTCTCATTTAAAGTTTTTTATTTATCAATTAGTATAAAACACTCATTTGCTTTCTTTGTAACGAATGGTTTTCTGAATCATAGCACTCCACTGTAATGTGACATTTCTTGCCATGCTTCCATCTTCTTAACCTGAATTTTATGATAATGCCTTCCATGATAAGGAAAAATGTGTACCATTTTTCCTCTCCAGTGTAAAATGTAACATATTTATGTATAATGAATGTTTTCAGTGCATTTCTTTTTGTATTTGACCTTGAGATATCAAGATATTGAAGATTGTTTTGTTATAAATTTAAGCTACAAAAAATTAATTATATTTTTCAAACGACTGGAGACTGTAGAAGCTTTATATTATCTTTGGACATAATTAAATTCTTAGTTCTTAAAATATCACTTATACGCTATACAAATTTTGCTGTTTTGATAACATTGGAATCTATTTCTCACATGTACATCTACTGTTCCACTGAAATGTATATTTCTTCTATATTAATCAGTTTTTGTATCTAGCTGGCAAAATTCCAGATATGTAGTCCATATTCTATGTTTATTTCTCTATAGGGAATGTAGATTCTTGTCTTGCAGCCTTAGACTCTTGCTGTGCTCATGTCTACTGTTATTTAAAAGAGAGGGAAGGCATGTCATAATGCCCTGCTCCCTTCTGCCTGTTTCAGAGGACTATTCATCCCTTCCTGCCTTCCAAGGCTAAACTCCCTAAATCCCCCTGCTAGTGGTACTGATCTCTAATTTCCCACCTTCTTTTGGACTTCGCCTTGCACTGCATCCATCTCTCCATCTTCACTGGCTTCCTCTATTTCTCTCTAAATATATAAAATTTTTAAAAATATATTTTTTTCCTTTCATGGGTCTGGATTCCTTTCAGGCTATCATTTCATTTTACTTGCTACCTTTAACTCAAAGATTTCTTATGAAAGTTTGTCATAATCACTGTTTAATTCTTAATGCTTTCTAATCTGACTCCGGCCTCCCTCCTGGTTCCCTTAGACATGGGAAAACCAGTACTGTGCCTGCCATCCATTGTCATAGCTGTTAAATGGTGAGAGTCATTCCATGAAACCCTGACCTCTTGCTAATAATCATCAGTGCCCTTTTCTTAGTTCTTACTGTATTTAACCAGTTGAGACACTTGATTTTCCAAGTCTTCTCTCCTTTCCAGAAAGTTTCTTTTTTATATTTGCACTTATGATATTGTACATTCTTTTTTTTTTAAATGCTGTGTTCCATGTGTTAAATACACTAGGTATGTACACTAGGTAAATATGAGACTTGTATAAGTGATATAATTGTCCTCTGTCATGCCTGCCTTGTTACTGTAACGTTTTACACATTCTTTTTTTTTTTTTTTAAGATGTTGGGGGTAGGAGTTTATTAATTAATTTATTTATTATTTTGGCTGTGTTGGGTCTTCGTTTCTGTGCGAGGGCTTTCTCTAGTTGCGGCAAGCGGGGGCCACTCTTCATCGCGGTGCGCGGGCCTCTGACTATCGCGGCCTCTCTTGTTGCGGAGCACGGGCTCCAGACGCGTAGGCTCGGTAGTTGTGACTCACAGGCCTAGTTGCTCCACGGCATGTGGGATCTTCCCGGACCGGGGCACGAACCCGTGTCCCCTGCATCGGCAGGTGGACTCTCAACCACTGCACCACCAGAGAAGCCCTGATATTATACATTCTTGTTTCAATTGCTGCCTCTGGCCATTCCCTTCTGTTTCCTTCACTGATTCTCTTCTGGCTAAATTACCTTCCATGTAGATGTTTCTCAAAGTCCTCAACCCTCCTCAACATCAGTCTTTCAAAGTAGTACCTTTCAATCTTATTACTTCATCTTTTGGCTCTCAGATTTCTACCCGACATCCCTCTTGAGCTCTAGACTTGATTGTCAGAGTTCCAGACATTTCTACATGGATGGCCTTTGATACTGCAAATTCAGTCTGCCCAAAAGTCTCAATATTTTCAGAGATGTTCTCTCTATATAAATTTTTTTGGGAGATAGAGGTGTTGGGAGGTAGGGAGGATCGTTTAACTGCTTGGGATGGAGGAAGAGCCCTGGGGGTCAAGTACTCCATTTGGAGATTTTCAACCAAACTCTGCTCTTAATCCCATGTCTCATATTGCCCTAAGTAGTACCTAGTATCTTCAAATCCTGAGCTTTTCCAGGTGGTCTGCTGACAATCTGTCTGTAGATTGTTTCCCCCTTAATGATCAAAGTTCCCTGTTGCAGACACTTGGGTGGAAGCTTCTTCTGGTCAATTACCATGCCTTCATCTGCTTTTGCCTTCTAAACTTTTTCTGAAACCTCTTATCTGCTAATATCTACTCTCTTCCTCTCCTTGTATTTATAACTTAAAAAAAAAAAAACCTTTACTGTCATTTTAGAGTGTTTTGTACAAGAGAAGAAATCAGTGTGTGTGGTTTATCTCCAGTGTTAATCAGAATTTTTATCTCTTTTTCTTTCTATAAATTTATCTATTCATTTATTTAATTTTTGGCTGCATTGGGTCTTTGCTGCTGCACGCGGGCTTTCTCTAGCTGCTGAGAGCAGGGGCTGCTCTTTGTTGCAGTGCGCGGGCTTCTCATTGTGGTGGCTTCTCTTGTTGCAGAGCACAGGCTCTAGGCGCATGGGCTTCGGTAGTTGTGGCACACGGGCTTCAGTAGTTGTGGCTCGCAGGCTCAGCAGTTGTGGCGCATGGGCTCTAGAGCACAGGCTCAGTAGTTGTGGCGCATGGGCTTAGTTGCTCCACGGCATGTGGGATCTTCCCGGACCAGGGCTCGAAGCTGGGTCCCCTGCATTGGCAGGCGGATTCTTAACCACTGTACCGCCAGGGAAGTCCAGAATATTTATCTCTTAATAGTTGAGGAAAGTGAATCTCAGAGAGATTGTCACTTGACAAACTCATATTATTATTGAGAGGAGGCAGGAGAATTCAGATGCAGTTCTGTACCATAGTGCTTCCCATTTGTGAACTTAATTTGTAAGGTATACTTTATAAACTTAATTTACCAAAAAGAAACCCTATTAAAAATTTAAAAAGCTGTGGCAGTAAGTCTGTTTTCAGAATGAGTCATGAGCTAAATAAAATGAATTAAATCTGAACCATAGGTTATAGATTTTCCAAACCAGGCCTAAATAACTTGATGATTATTAGGCCTGTTCTCAGTAGCTTGGCATCTGCTTTATATAAAGTTTAACTCTTGCCCCATTTTAGAATTGTGGCTCATAACTGATCATACAACTTTGGTGAAGGTTCTCGTATCTTTTAAGAGATATCTGGTTGCTATATGCCTATGTTGTTTCTAGAGACAACCGAGGAGTATCAATCTAGTGCCTATTACTGTTAGTTGTTAATAATTCATAACCCTTATTTTTAATATTATCATAAATAATTTACTAAAAACAACCATGCTTTTTTTAATTGTTGCCACTGTTCACTGATATGTAAAAATGGAAGAATTGTAGCTCAAGAGTATCTCACTGAATAAAAAGTCACAAATTGTTCTTTGTATCAATGCCTATATTGAGGGTAAGATGAATTAGTGAGATGAATATATTAAATTATGCATTTGTTTATATTTTGATTTGTGTAACTCTTCTTTCCTCATTGGTCTTTTTCAACTCTTTTTTTTGGCCAGAGGTGAAATGGTAGTCAAATTTAAATATATTAAATGTTTGCATGGTTAGGAGAAATTTAATTACTGAACTAATTTTTAAAAATAAATTATAGCCTTAATGCATGCTTGCTGTCCTTTTTTTCTCAGTGATACAGATAGCAATATCACATGAATTTAAAATCTAGATTTAGGGCTTCCCTGGTGGCGCAGTGGTTGAGAGTCTGCCACCGATGCAGGGGACATGGGTTCGTGCCCCGGTCTG
Organism: Mesoplodon densirostris; assembly: GCF_025265405.1. Lineage (NCBI taxonomy): Eukaryota > Metazoa > Chordata > Mammalia > Artiodactyla > Ziphiidae > Mesoplodon > Mesoplodon densirostris. The sequence continues at coordinate 46,341,226 of NC_082665.1, forward strand.
GGAAGATCCCACATGCCACGGAGCGGCTGGGCCCATGAGCCATGGCCACTGAGCCTGAGCGTCCGGAGCCTGTGCTCCGCAACGGGGAGAGGCCACAACAGTGAGAGGCCTGCGTACCGCAAAAAAAAAAAAAAAAAAAAAAAAAAAAATCTAGATTAAAAAATTTTTCTTTTTCAAACTCGGGAGCTCTCTTTTTAAAAATTGCAAGTATAGTTGGACTTGGAACCCCCTATGTAAACAGATTCAGGCAACACTCCCCTGTTGATGATGGGAATGAGTAGCCTGGAGCCTCAGAGTCAGCCACCATTCCCTTCCTCTGCCAGCCATGGCACCTCCTTGGAACAGTTTTAAAATTACATGTGCAGTGACGGAAAGAACACAGTCTTTGGAATCAGACGTATCTGGGCTTAAATCCCAGGTCTCCGTGTGGTAGCTTTCTAACCTTGGGAAATTTACTCAACCTCTCTGAACTTTGGTTTGCTGCTCTGTAGTGGGAGGTGTCAGTCCTTATTTTATAGAAGTGTTTTAGAATTAACCTGAGATAACATGTGCTGCACTGCACGATACCCAACACAATTTAGGTACTGAGGAAAAGAGCTGTCTTCTTGCCATATGCAGTCTGACGACAACTTAGAATCTAACTCTTTTGCTTAAGAATGGTGCTGACTTTTTCTGGGTGAATAGTATGGAAATCAGCTATTAGAAACATTGATTCTCTGTAACATTTGAAAAGGCATACATGAATGTATGTATGCACACTGAACTTTAGCTAGAACTCAAAAACTCTTACCCTTGATTGCTTCTATAAAGACTGGGTGCTGTCAAGGTGCCTGGAGATTGCACTGCATGTTACTGCACCATTCACATGACCAAAGGGGCTGCCAGGGCTTAAGCCTGTTGATACGGCTGGTGCTGCTCTGGGGCCTTGATATCTCAGAGTTCTTGGATGTTGAATGTATTGCATGGTATCTGGTTTGATTTGCGGCGGCTCCAACGTCTCATAGACCTGGAATAGTCCTACTTTGTGGTGTGGTGGCGTACCTTATGAAAATGGAAACTGGGGATGAAGGGTCATGTACATACTCTAGATTTTTTGTGAGTGAATTTGCCTCCACAGGTGCCAGATACTGATTTGAGAGCTCCAAAAGGCTCTCATAGATTTAAAAACATTTATTATTCTGGCCCAATGTTTTCGTTGGAGAAGTGTTTATACCATAACAAGAAGGAATGGCTTTTCCCCTACGTTATGTCATCTTGTTCTTTTCTCTTCTCACCTTACACACCTGCCCTGGTTGATTTGAGTTTACCTACATCTTAGCCAATGACAAAAATCACATCTGTCCCTCCAGCCCAATGTGTTCTCCTGAGCTTCAGGGTGATGGAGCCAATTCTCTGATGGACCTTTCCTGTGAAGGTCACTGAGTATGAGATCTGACTTACTCAAAGTTGAATTCAGTGTATTTTATCCTAATTTCCTTCTGTTCCTGTATTCCCTGTCCTGCTGAAAGGCGCCACCAGTTACCCAATCTTGATATCAGGGAATGATTCTGCCAGGTAATGTGTTGTGGCCAGATACCTTAGGAGAAAACTAACTAGAATTGTCTAGTAAGCAGCTGGGTTTAGTTTATGAATGCCAGATTTTGGTAACTGTAAGTAATCTAGGTAATAGTCCTACTCATGATGAAAGCATAAAGCTGTTTGCCCTAACCTTGTGGTGACAAGGAAAAATAGGATGTTAGAGTTTATTGGAAGAACACTCACACACACGCACGAACACACGCACGCATGCATATATGTAGGCAATTTCCATTCTGAAAAACTTTTGAGTTGTAGTAGAAATTTCCCAGGCAAAGAGGGCAAGGGATAAATGGTCTCAGCAGTGGTAATAGCTTTGTGCAAAGACACACCTGTAGTAAGAGAAAGAGGAAGCAAGAGGGGAGAGGGAAGAAAATAGGCTCCCATGATGCCTGAGGCCACATATGGTGACATGAGTCACTGTAAGCATTGCGAGTGACAAGAGATTGAATCAAAGAGGGACTCGATCCACCAAGACCTTAAGTGCCATGCTAGGGAGTTTGGATTTTATCCTGACAAGGGTGCACAGCCAATGGAGGCCTTTAAGGATGATTAGATTTGAAATCTAAAAGATTGCTGTAGCTTTTGTCTGGAGAGCAGACTGGGGAACTTTAGGAATGGAAAGCAAGGAAACAAGTCATTCACTGCTGGCAGTATTCTAGGGGAGAGGTCATGGTGTCCTGATGTTTCATCTGACTTTTGAACAAGTGGGAATGTTACAGTTGACAGAAAATGGAAGAATGGAGACGCAGCATGGTTCAGTTCAGTTTTGGGTGTATTGAGTTTGAGGTGCCAGTGAAGCATCCAGGTGGGTATGGATGTCGGGTTGATCGTTGGATATACAGTCTGAGTTGAGAATACAAATTTGGCAATCATCTGATGAATCTGTGAGACATGAGACCTCATAAGAAAATCATGAAGGTAAAGTAGCGCCCCGGGCTGGAAGTTGCAGAAACGTGACATGTAGGGAATGGCTAGAAGGATGTGAACTTGAACGAGATGGAGAGAGCGTTAAGAGAGGAAGAAGGGAAACCTCAGAGTGATGTCGTGGAAGCCAAGGAAGATTGGTTTTCAGGATCAGATTCAGTCTCACCTCCTGTAGACACATCATATGAGACCAGGACAGAAAGAAAGTACATTGAATTAGCAAGTAGGACAGTGTCTCTGAGAGATTGTGGTCAGAGCACAACTGGGGCAGAAGCCAAATTGCAGGGGCTCAAAGGGTCACTGGGAGGAAAGGGAAAGAAGATGGTGAGGGTTGGTGACTCCTTTGAAGGAGGTTGGTAGTGAAGGCAGAGGAGAAGGCTGTCCCTGGACTTAGACTTTTGAATGGTGGGCTCGCAGAAGGGGCGGGCGAGGAAGTGGGCTTCCTTAGGAGACAGCAAGCGTTATGAAGTGGTGCCCTGGTGGATCCTTAGAGGAGGAGTCCTTCATCCCTTTATGGTGAGGGTGAGTGAAGGAAGTGGGACAGATGTGCTGTGAGGCAGGTAGAGGAGGGGTGGAGGCAGGACCGTAGGAGAGCATCTCCATGAAGTAGAAGGTAGGTGCCTCTCCTGGGCGCCGGATGGGATGGTGGAGGGGGTGTGGCAAAGGCTTGAAATAGCTGCTGTGGAAAATGGGGACGGTTGCAGACCGATTTCCAGCAGAGGCTGTAAATCGTGAATTATTGGCAGCCTACATCTGCATAGTTGTGCATATCCCTGTGGATTTTGAAAACAAGATGCATTCACTTATGTGGAAAAGATAAAACTGGAATCTTTCCGGGTGGGGATGACCAGAGAACAAACAAAAGAGGGGTGTTAGCCATATTTGATGGCTGGATAGAAAAGATACGAAAATTTGTGGGAGCTGAAAGGGACAGGGTGAGAGAGGCCAGAAGCTGTGATGAGGCAGGAGGACTGGTGTGGTGGGTGCACCTGGGACAGCGGGTTAAGAGAGCTGGAAAGATGACAGGGTGTGAACACTTGGGAATGCCCGAGATTGAGATCCACAGGTTGGGTGATGATGGGTAAAGACAAGGGTCAGGGGTTGCCAAACAGTGAGGTCCAGCGGAAGTGGAGGTCATCGGAGTTGAGGATGCCAACACAGATCAGGGTGTTGTAAGGATTATCCCTGCTGTGTACAGTGAAGGCAGAGCCTGAGCGGGGGGAGATGACCAAGCCAGGTGCTTGAGAGAGTAAAGGAAGGGCCATCTGGCTCTTCACTATTTCTCACTCAACAGACTCTTCGTTTGGCGACACTCTCTACCCCTTGGCCTTCTTGACCTTGTTCCCTGTGCCAGTCACCATGTTGCGTCAGCACCGGCCACCTGTGAGAGGCTGATGAAGGAGGTGACAAACTAATGCCAATTAGACCTGAAAATAAGTTCTCACATCCCTAGAATGTAGGCTCTGTGAAAGCAGGGCTCTTGGTATATTTTTTTTTCATTGTTGGATCAACGCACATAGAGTAGTATCTCGCTGTTCATCATTTATATAAGAATGAATACCTTAAAATTTGCATTGACCCCGACTGTTCCTTGGTACACCTGGTCTCAGCCTATTGCTGCATTCCCCCAAACGCTCTTCCAAGTCTTCTCTATTTTGGGAGCTCAGATCCCAGCTCCACCTCTGTGTCCCTTGGTCAGCTAAGCATCTCTCCTCTCACTTTACTGAGGTCAGAGCCACTTGTTGGACCTGGCTCATAGTCTTCTCCCCCTTACAAAATTGCTCAGGCTTTAGCCACTTCCTTATCACTGTAGCTGGAAGAGGAAGTGCCCCTACTCCGCTCCAAGGCTTGTGCTTCCCCTTTATTAGAAGTATTAGAGACTGTACTGGTCTCTTCATCTCATCACCTTCTGCTTTTCTTTCTCAAATCCGTCATCCTTCTGTTGTACAGCAGTTACTCCTTTCCCACCAGGTGTAGAGCTGAGCCACAAAACCAGAACAAAAAGTCATTTCTTCTGTCTTGGACCTTAAACTGTCACCTTTTTACCTTTTCTCTAGTTAAAAAAAAAAGTCTCTCAAAAAGTGTTGCCTTCTGTTGAATTATTTACCGAGTGTTCCTATTTCTTTGCTCTGTGTTCACTGTTTAACACCTTGCGTTTGGGGCTGTACTCACAAATTCCTGAGCTGTTATGACTATTTCTCTTGCATTCCTAGGGTTTTTCTATGGTCTTCATTCCTTCGTTTATAAGTCCATCAAGTATTTAAGCACCCCTTATTGTCAGGCACATTTCAAGGTGCTAGAGATAACAGCAATGAATAAAACAGAAAAAAACCCTGCACTTGTGGCTTTTACTTTCTAGAGGCAGAAACATATTAAATAATATGTGTGTGTGTGTGAGATGTGTGTATTTGATACTAGCAAGTACAAAGGAGAAAAATAAGGCAGAGAAGGGATACAGGCCGTTGCAGAGTGGAGGAGTTTACTATTTTAGATAGTGACTGGGGAAACTTCAAATGGAGATGACAGTTAATAAGGGTTTGAAGGTGGTGAGCGAGTGTGAGTCATATAGTTCCGTGGGGGAAGAACATTCTAGGCAGAGAGAAGAGTGAATGCACAATTCCCGAGGGATGAGTGGGCCTCATGTTTTTGAAGAACAGTGAGGCGGACAGTCCTCATCTTTCTTGACCTTACAGTGGCGTTTGGCATTTGCTCCCCTTTGCTTTTGGAAATATCCTTCGTCGTTTGCCTTTGGAGACCAGCATTCTGGTGGGATGGCTGTTCCGGTTTTGGCCTTCCCCATCTCTTTCACTGATTTTTTTTCTGCTTTGTGCCTGCCTTTTAATCTTTTTTCCCCAAGGCTGTTTTGTTGGTCCCCCTTTCCCCTGAACACACTGTGTATCACCAAATTGTGTTCTTAACTGTGCTCTGACTGCTTCACCAGGGCACCACACATTCTGCACGTTTGACATCTAGTTTGTTGCCTCACCTCCCCCAAACCCCACAAAGGCTCTAATCTCACCTTTCCTTCTATTTCCCATATCCATTTTTGTCTTAACTACTTAGATAGTTTCCCAATTTAGAAAACTTAATCATCTGTGACTTTGTTATCTCTCACCCTCCACTAATTGGTCATCTTATCGACTTCATTCTCTATCCTCTGGGCCCCGGTCTTCTTCACCCATGGCCCTGCCATAATAAACGTACCTCACACTTCTGTGTGCTCGACCCAGGCGCTACCTTATGTCTTGAATGCTCTTCTCGGCCTTCAAGAGCAAGCTCAAACATCACCTCCACTGTGTAGTGGATTCTCCCCATCCCCAGCCAAATTAATTTTGTCTTCCATTGTGTACATATCTCTCCCATTTCCCACACAGTGATATAATGATGAGTATCTTGCTAGACTGTAAGTTCCTTGAAGCCACAGCTGAGTCTTATTAATCATTGTACTTAATGCTTTCCTGTGTTTCCCTGTATTGGGCACATAGCAAAGAGAATAGATAGATAGACGTATGAATTTGGACCTAAGGACACTGCGTTACAACATATTGAGTATGAAGGGAAAAAAATTAAATTCCCAAGATACATATGCCTTCATTTTATTTATTTTTATATATATATATATACACGTATATATATATATACATATATATATACGTATATATATATATACGTGTATATATATATACGTATATATATATATACGTATATATATATACATACGTATATATATATATATACGTATATATATATATAGCCTTTTTACCTTACCAAGATATATATAGCCTTTATATGTTATATTCGGGATACCAACGTCTTTGAGGGCAACTGGAATCGATGTTTTGTTAACGTTTGCTTGAATCCTGAGTGCTTTCATTCTAGTACTCGTTGGAACAGTGGTAAACAGTCCTATTGGCAGGTGACATTGGCCCTAGCTTGTGGCAGGCTGAACTTCATTGTTGTCTAGGCTGAGGGCAAAGAGCAGCTATTTTATATCAAATTTTAAGATGTAGTTATATAAATACTGGGTTTGTTGTGTTAACTTTGAATAGCAGTGCTCTTTCGTGCTAACTTTTGTCTCTAAATTTAAATAGTTTTTTGGTGGTGTTGTTGAAGGTATTTTAATTACTGATACAAGTTTCTCACAAGATTAGTAGGCAAAAATTAAGCAACTAAGACATTAAAGTGCTCTGAAGTACATTTAAGATACAGGGATTCTGGAATAGCAAAGAAGTGATAATTGAGGGGAAGAAGAAACAAGTGATTTTTAAAAATTTTATATATATCACTCTAAAAACGTTAAATGGGAAGGCTTTTACTAGTTTAGCATAATGTATTTTCCTTGTTGAGACGGCAGTCCATTATATTTTTTTTAACTTTTTTTCTTTTTCTTTTTTTTTTTTTTTTTGCGGTACGCGGGCCTCTCACTGCTGCGGCCTCTCCCGTCGCAGAGCACAGGCTCCGGACGCGCAGGCTCAGTGGCCATGGCTCATGGGCCCAGCCGCTCCGCAGCACGTGGGATCCTCCCGGACCGGGGCACGAACCCGTGTCCCCTGCATCGGCAGGCGGACTCTCAACCACTGCGCCACCAGGGAAGCCATTATATTTTGAAAGGAACTGTCAAGTAAAAATAATTGAGACAGAGAAAGAAATAGTATTTTTGACAAATTATTTCTCTTTAGATTTTTATGGATGTCAAAAAATGTAATTTCCGTGTTCTCTAAGTTTTTCCTTTTTTAAAAACCATTGTCCCAATTTTATAGAACTCCTTTGTGAATCTCTAAAGCATTTTAGGAATATTTGTGTTATTTTAGTGAGTAGCCTGTAGTTCACGTTCCTCGGGTAGTCTCCCAGGATGAGTGATCATAATTGTTGCAGAAAACAAACCACTGTTCTCTTCCTGTTGCAGTCTTAGTTCATTTTGAAGCAGGAAGAAGTATTGTGGGTGGCCATTACAACAAATTAAATGGAGTAGTTAAAGGCAAAAAATATGTCTTTCATACACGTGACCACTTTCAAAATGTCAACTAGCATATTTTCTACTGCTGTACCGAGAGGCTATCTATGCTGTCAACGCGAGGAGAGGGCGCAGTTAATTTATAGGGCAGACCCCATAAAGAGCAGGAGGCTGGGTGGATGAAGTGGAGGCACATGGGATTGAGTTGCCGTTGAAACCAGTAAAAGGTGAGACTTTGAGTGACTCTGGAAGGCTGGTGCTACTCTAAATGTAGAGACTCACAAGTTATATTAAGGACGTAACACCCAGAAAAATGCTATGCTGTGTGTTTACTCAAAAATATCCCTGACTTCTAAGGTGGGAACAAACAAAAAATATTGTTCGCTTGAAATTAATTTCCTGGGCTAATGGGTTCTAAACATTTTCTCAACCATCCATATGCTAAATATTATTAGTGGTTAGTGGAACACTCCTTTAAACTGTTTTGAATTCGGATTAAAACAGGGAAGGGAGGTGAACAAATGACATTATACTTAGGATGTTCTTGAAGATCAGCTTCTTACAAAACTTCCTGTGAACCTACAGTGGCCTAAGGTGCTCTCACCTCAGTGTCCTGATATTTTTCTGACTCACACTTGAGCTTTCCTTTTATAAGGACTAGTGAGTGTGACATCTGACAGATACTATCAGACCACATTCCTTTTACAAGTACGTGAGTGAGCATGTGGGGAAGGCAGGCTGAGCCGGCCCCTTGGCCCGAAGCTAAGGCAGCTTTAGGGAGGAGTGTGCCCTGGGAATGCCAGCACACGCTCTGATGGAGCAGCTCGGTTGCCTCACACAGAGTATGCATGAATGGGAGCTTGCTTCACTAGTAGGTTAATTATGAGCAGGTAAGATGCACCCCTGAAAGCGTTTAACGTCTGCAGGAATTCCCGGTGCTGCCCACCGTTTGCATTAATGCACGTATCAGGGTTTTGTGTTTTACCTTGAAGAGTTTGTAGCGGGCTTTTCCTCTAAATGGATACACCATGTTGCTGTCTTTCGTCATCTTCCTGAGGAACAGTTTTCCACCATGTGGCAGCTTCAGAGGTTCACACAGTGCTGAAGTGATGAAGCCTATTTAGGTGTTGTCTGATATACCGAGTGTGTGAAAATCCTGTCCATTAGCTCTGTAATAATAAAGGCTAAATTTAAACACCTCTGAGGTCTGCCGTGATCTGTCCTTTTACTTATCTCTGCATACTTACTTTATGCTCTTCTCATTTTACACTCTTACCTCCAGTCCTTTCAAACTCCTTAGAAGCTGACACCTCTCTAGATGCAGAGAGACGGGGAGAAGAAGCAGGGAGCGGAGAACAGAGAGTGAGGGAGATGCACAAGCATCACATAGGCACTTTTTAGGTCTCCTTCAGAGGGCACTTCCTTTAGGAAGCATCCCCTGAGTTACCACCTCTGCTCTCTCCACAACCAAATCTGGACTGGTTACTCCTGGGTCCCCATGTGGGCTGTACCTCCCCCTTTGTGACATTTACTATCTAGCTTTGTTAAAGTTGCGCTGACGGTGCCCTTCAGTAGCTTGTAAACTACTAGGGAACAGAAGCCATCTGTCTTATTCACAGATGTATCCCTGGCGTCTGGCACAGAGTGTGTCATGTAAATAGGTTATCAGTTAGCCTATGTCATTTTTTAAATGATGGTGCTTAATATTCTCTATTTCGTTTTCAAAGATTCCCCAAAGTGAGGACAAAAGGAGCCATGCTGAGAAGCTAATCACTCTTCCAACACAGGAAGATTCCAGAAAGCCAAATGACCTTTCCGGTTCCACTTCAGATGCCAAAATGGGAGAAAGCGATAAACAGCCAAAAGAAAGCTTTTTTCAGTTTCTTGGTAACTTATTCAATATCTCAGGAAAATCATCTCTTGGTGAAGCCAAGCAGTCTTCTTTCAAAGATGAACATGACAAAACTGAGAAAGACTTACGAAATCCCAGTGACCATCCTGATGAAGGGGTCCAAAGGGAGAGGGCTGTTGTCAGTGACTCCCTGGGAACCCTGGCACTTCCAGCAGAAGCACAAGAATCCAACTCAGCTGAACTCTCAGATGCCTTTTCTTTGGATACAACACAAGACAGTGAACAGGAAACCAGTGATTTGCTAAGAAAGTAAGTTCAAAATCTACTTATCTAAAAAAACTGAGCTTTTGGACCTAGCTTTTGAGCCTCAGTTCTACTACTGTTAATTAAGGGAATTAGAAAAAGTATTCTGTAATGTCCTTGCTACTAGGTGAAAAATTATATGATTCTGTGTACCATACACATATCTAGGGCCCTTTGAGCTATTTTAGGGGGTGGTACTAATACCTTTTAGGTGCTAACTTTGTCATAGTAAATGACTTATTTCTGATTTAAGACTTCCTTAAATGGGAGTGTTTTCTGTTGTCTGAATTCTTCTGTTAGTAGGACAGGCAATGTGTTCAGTATCTGCATTTTGGGAACAAAAATAACCCTACGGTTTGTGTTCACGTTCCATCAATATCTTTTCTTTGTGGAATCCAATTAAAGGGGTTAAGAAAAGAAATTAAATTGACTTTATTCATGAAATTAGCCTTTTGAACCTTTCCCACAGCTCCAAGAAACAAATCTTGAACAAATTTACGGAGCACTTCACCACCCTTTTTTCTTTCTTTGATTTACAAATGGGCACTAACTTGTTTTTCTTTTACTCAAATGAGCTAGAAGGAACATTTTCTATCCAGAAAATGTTTATAACAATGTTGAGTCCATTAGACATTTTGTGTAACATAAAAGTATTCATTCGTAACTGATAAGGATCTGTTTTATTTTATTTTTAAAAATTTATTTATTAAGTTATTTATTTTTGGCTGTGTTGGGTATTCGTTGCTGTGTGGGCTTTCTCTAGTTGTGGCGCGCAGGGGCTACTCTTCGTTGCAGTGCTCAGGCTCTAGGCACGTGGGCTTCAGTAGTTGTGGCACAGGGCTCAGTAATTGTGGCACACGGGCTTAGTTTCTCCGTGGTCTGTGGGATCTTCCTGGACCAGGGCTCGAACCCGTGTCCCCTGCATTGGCAGGCGGATTCTTAATCACTGTGCCACCAGGAAAGTCCATGGATCTGTTTTACTGATTTTAATTTAAACTCTACTTGAGAATTATTTTTGTTCCTTGAAGAGTTCATTAATACTATAGTCAGATATAGATGACAACTTAGAACTATGTGATTCTTCATAGTTTCAGAGAGTCCTCATGTGTGTGATTTCAGTGAATTCCTCATAGTAAGCTTTTGAAGTAGGGGTAGGCACAGACCCATCTTACAGTTGTGAGAACTGAGACCCCAGATGGATTTGGGTTTGCCCATCAAGAGTGATGAGGTGGGGCTTGCCCTACCAGTTGTTAAAATGTACTGATAAAGCTACATAAATTGAAATGATGTCATACTGGTGTAATATTTGCTAGACATTTATATGGAACAGAATAGACAGTCTAGAAATAGACCCTCGTATATTTTGTGATTTGAGCCCTTGAATGTGATGGCATTATGTATTCTTGTAAAAAGGAAGACTTGGGGAAATGGGATAATAATTTGGAGAAAAAAATAAAAGCTAGATACTCATTTCATTTTTACATTAAAATTAAAGTGGAATAGGGCTTCCCTGGTGGCGCAGTGGTTGAGAGTCCGCCTGCCGATGCAGGGGACGCGGGTTCGTGCTCCGGTCCAGGAAGATCCCACATGCCGCGGAGCGGCTGGGCCCGTGAGCCATGGCCGCTGAGCCTGCGCGTCCGGAGCCTGTGCTCCGCAACGGGAGAGGCCACAAGAGTGAGAGGCCCGCGTACCGCAAAAAAAAAAAAAAAAAAAAAAAAAAAAAAAATTAAAGTGGAATAAAAATGTTTAAGAAACATACAAAACTAAAAGCAGCTAAATGTGAATTATTCTGGTGAGAAACAATTTTCTAAGCATGATAACAATGGAAAGTATCAGGAAAGAAAAGATCAGTAGATAGGATTGCTTCCAGTTTTCCAACTCTCTATGATAAAAACTGTGAACAATGATACATTAAATTGACAAATCAGAAAATTATATACAAAATTTGTATGTAATTAGTATATACAATTATATGCAAATATAATCATATATAAATGTACAAATCAAAATTTAGACAAGTTATTACCTATAATTTGAAGTGTTAGAAAAATATCCTTATCAAAAAGCATTGTAAGTGATTTCACCTTCACTTAATTAAAAATAGTAAACAGCTTTGTAATTGTTTTCATGTACCGTTGAGTATGCAGATTTCATTTTTAATACCCATAAAGCCTTTAAGTAAACCTGTTGTGCTAACACTTTTTAGATTGCTTTCCATACATTAACTCATGCTTCTCGTGTAATTTATGTAGGAAGCTACTTCATTGTTGGGTTGAAATTCTTTAAAAAGTTCTATAATTCTTACATTTTCAGCAAATTCATATCCATCATGAGAAACTCTTCTGTCAAAACTTTATTGTGATTTTTAAATAAATGTCTGGTTTTTCAGCTCTTCTTTACATAAAATAGTTAAAAGCCTTCCCTATTGTGAGAGAAGATATTCTTTTTACAAAATTATTTTTATTTTTATTTTATTATTTTGTTTTGGCTGCATTGGGTCTTTGTTGCTGTGTGCGGGCTTTCTCTAGTTGCGGCGAGCGGGGGCTACTCTTCGTTGCGGTGCACAGGCTTCTCATTGCGGTGGCTTCTCCTGTTGCGGAGCATGGGCTCTAGGTGTGCGGGCTCAGTAGTTGTGGCACGTGGACTGTAGAGCACAAGCTCAGTAGTTGTGGCACACGGGCTTAGTTGCTCCGCGGTATATGGGATCTTCCCAGACGAGGGCTCGAACCCATGTTCCCTGAATTGGCAGGCGGATTCTTAACCACTGCACCACCAGGGAAGTCCCGGAGAGAAGATATTCTTTTTTTAAAATAAATTTATTTATTTATTTGTTTTTATTTTGACTGTGTTGGGTCTTCATTGCTGTGCATGGACTTTCTCTAGTTGCAGCGAATGGGGGCTTTTCATTGCGGTGGCTTCTTTTGTTGCAGAGCACGGGCTCTAAGCGCGCGGGCTTCAGTAGTTGTGGCTTACGGGCTCTAGAGTGCAGGCTCAGTGGTTACGGTGCAGAGGCTTAGTTGCTCCGTGGCATGTGGGATCCTCCTGGACCAGGGATCAAACCCATGTCCCCTGCATTGGCAGGCGGATTCTTAACCAGTGTGCCACCAGGGAAGCCTGAAGATATTCTTCACTATGTAATTTGAAAGGAAATAAATCTTACACTAAAAAAGTAGCTTAATCATACTTACTAAAAGTGAAGTAGATATACTGAATACTTTTGCTCTAACACTATTATTTTCAGGCTGCCTTTATAGAATTTTCTTTGAAGAATGACACGTCTTTGGTTGACCTTTGTAGTATCAGATGTATTAAGTTTATCCAGGATAGAGTACAGCCATATGTAGTACTTGGAGGCTTAATAAACTTTCACATGATAGGTAGTTATGTTTGGGCTGAAATGCATAAAAACCTTTCCAGATTTTCAATATGTATGTCTATTCCCTTAAATATTTGAAATTTCTAGATATTTTACTTTTTTCTTAGTGTTGTTTGGATCACATACCTCTACTTATATTGGATAAGCTACAGATCCCATGCACAATTACATAATACATGAAATTAATATGTTCTTTATTCAGTTTGTGAAAATAAACCTTTCTAAGTTTCCATCTTTAGTTTATTTGTAAAGTTATGTATTTTTGACATTTCCATTTTCTTTCTATTTTCTGTATTAGGGAAAATCTTAATTAAAGGACAGTTTTATGTTCTTAATACTATTCAGTTATGAAGACTCAGCTACAACCTGTGAAAGAATGTTGTAGAAAATAGACTATCTTGGCATGACTAATCCTTTACAAAGTGTGAGTGTAGCTCATCAGTACCTGAAAGGACTAATTATAATACATGAAGCTAAGCTTGAAACTTTGATGTTCAGTGCATTAAACATGATAATATAGTTGTTTAGTATAAAGGGTACATATTTTAGTCACAAGCATATAACATTTCCACCTAGGGTGCTGAGGGAGATTATTTCATTAGAAATTTATACTGGTTCATATAAATCAGTTTAATCATTCTAGTTGACCTTAACCAGAAAGCTCCCAAGATGGGAATGGAAAACAATTATCTGCCTCCCCCTCCCCCAAAAAGGACTCCAAAACTACCAAAAGGCATTCTTACAGTGAACTGAAATTTTTTCTGGAGTGGATTTTTCTCTGTGCTTTACTTTAATAGAAGTTCTTTTAGAGCAAAAGTCACATTATTGGATTGATGTAGAATAAAACGCCTTGACATCTCGTTAGGATGGAGTTGGTAGTAAGAGAACCTGAGTTTACTATACTTGAAGAATAAACTTCTGATCCTTATCTCTCGAGTCTTATTTCTTTGGACATCATGTACATTTTGGTGATCTTTTAGGGAAAAAAAATTTGCAGCCTTGAAAGTAGGTTTTAAGTATAAAATTTAAAAGCTTTGAAAAAAAATCAAACAATAAAACTTCTTGTCATCTCTTCATACTTCTGGATCTTCATGTATTGTTCTGAAAGGCTCTTGTATTTTCTGAATAATTTATGCATTTTGATATAGGATTTTACCAATAACATTAACTTACCTATATGTATTTTTTCTTCTTGTATGTTTTCTTAGATAGGTTCCCTTATCCAACTTTTAACTTTGTTTCATAACTGTGTTTGATCTAGCCTGAAATTTGTGTAGCAGCTAAAATCACTTCTCCAAGGCAAAGCTGTTCTCTATACATCTCCTGTAGCTGTTTTAAAATAGACAGTAAGATGAATGTAACTAATACAAACTTTTACAATAGTGGTGTGGTAGGATTTTAGAGGCCAGCAATTATATAGATTGAAAGAAATTATTTCAGCTAAAATTCAAGAACTATGTTAAGGGGCACAGTTAATTGAGATTTTACATGTCAGAGGTTTACGTTGTGTTTTATCATGTGGACAAACCTAGCATTCTTCATGGTGTTGCTTTAAAGTTAGGGAGAGGGCTTCCCTGGTGGAGCAGTGGTTAAGAATCTGCCTGCCAATGCAGGGGACACAGGTTCGAGGCCTGGTCTGGGAAGATCCCACATGCTGTGGAGCAACTAAGCCCGAATTCTACAACTACTGAGCCTGTGCTCTAGAGCCCTGAAGCCACAGCTACTGAAGCCCACGTGCCTAGAGCCCATGCTCCACAACAAGGGAAGCCACCGCAATGAGAAGCCCACACACCGCAACGAAGAGTAGCCCCTGCTCTCCGCAACTAGAGAAAGCCCGTGCACAACAATGAAGACCCAACGCAGCCAGAAATAAAAAAAATAATAAATAAATTTATTTAAAAATTTAAAAAATAAAGTTGGGGAGAAAATACCTCTATTTTAGATACTGGAATACTGATAACTGGATTTCTTAGTTATTCATATGGGTTCTATAATGTTTTGTTAATTATATGTTTAACCTGAAAAAGAGCATACATCAAGTTTTTCTACCATTCATTTTTGTAGCTGGGACCCTAAAATGTAACTAGAGAGCAGCATTGAAAACACTTTTGTATCATCTATAAGGATTAAGACAGTCAGAAACAAATTACTTAGCATTTAGTATCATTGCTTTACTTAGCCATTCATTAATTCACACAAAGTTATTAAACATACATCATTTGCCAAATCTTATGTAGGGCACTTAAAAATATGAAAATGATGAAGATGTAGTGCCTGCCTTCAAATAGGCACTAGGTTAGTGGGGAAATAAATCAGTGCATAGATCTTTATAATCTAATATGGCAAGTGATGTGCTCAGGGCCCTTTGTCCCCATAGATCAGAGGCTAACTGCCCGTTCTAGCAGTAACGGTGTCCTGGGGTAGATTTGCATTGGGGTTAACTTGGGAACTGAGTCTTAGAGGACAGAAGTTTCTGTCTGGGGCTGGAATTGAAGAGGAGAGAAAGGTGTGTGTTAAGGGCTGTAAGGCAGCATAGCATAGCATAGCATAGCATCAGAACTCCCAGGGGTAGATTCTCCAAAAGAAGTTAGATGCTGAGGACATCAGGAACTTTATGCTAGGGTTGAGAAAAAGTAGGGAACATGTGCTAGAAATCTTTTTTGATTTCTGCATTCACCCAGCCAGTTTAATACTTACTCTGCTAATTGAAGAACTTAACAGGAGAGAGGATTTTTAAGGCAATTCTGTCATTTATTGACTTAAATATATATTGAGTGCTTACTGCAGGCTAGACATCTTGCCAGATGTTTTCTTTACAACTTCTCTAACTCTGTGCAAAAGTTGCTGTTCCAAATTCACATCTAAATAAAGGAAGAGAAACTCGCTATGATGCTCTGATAGGATGGAGAAATCAGTGATTAGCCATGAGGTACCAGTATGAGGCACAAAGGCAATGTGGTTCCTTCTAGTCAAAAACTCCTTGGAGATCAGAGCTAGAACTCAAGCCTCAGGCTTGTCAGCCCATGTTCTCTCCATTAACCACCGTGAGAGAGACAGACGTAATTGGGTGAGAGGGACAGTTCTGAGGAGCTCAGACATTCCTGCTGGTTGACATTCATGTGCTGCCGGTCACGTCTGTATTATGGTTAATAAAGATAGGTTGAACTAAAATATTCTAGGATTTCCTTCCCAAGTTTGGACATATGAAGAATAGGAGTGTTTGAAAGATATACTTCACCATGATTTCTGGAATTACTGTTAAGTGTTACTAATTATATTTCCTGATACTCTCGTGCTATTTCTTTTTGCAGACAAATGGATGGTAAACCAGAGAGGCCTTTAGTAACACATGCAACATACCGAGGCCCCAGACAAATTAGGAAGTATTTGAAGCAGCAGACGGCGCTGGAAACCTTGAATGTCTTAGACAGAGAAAATGAAAGTTCCGACTCTAGTACGAGCACACATATTGGCCCTGGAAGTGAGATAGAGGCTGGGATGGCGTCACTGTCATCAGCTAGCACAGACGTTTCTGTGAAAGGACAAGTGCTTAAAGGCCTGATAGAAGACTCTGATTATAATAAAATAAATACCAACTCAGAAAGCCATTCAACAAACAACCGAGAACTGTCTAGCACTGCTTCTTCTAGGGATGTTTTAAATAAAAACGATCCTGGGGGACCTGAGAGAAGTCGGTCATCCCGTTCTGAGACTAACTCTAGCTCCACTGATGGAGAATTTGACTCACAGCACCATTTAAGTTGTATACCATTTTCTCAGACTGACAGAAATTTGGTATGTTCAGCACTGTTTACAGAAAGTAACAGCAAAATTCCTTGCAGTCCAGACTTGCAGAGGACGGCAACACCAGAAACTACGGTAATAGAAAGCAGCTCGATGATGAGTGATGGGACACTGGTGCAAAGAGAGGAGTGTGCTGAGCCTGAGAACCCTGCTGTTTCCCACTTCTCTGGTAGTAACAGCAAAATTCCTTGCAGTCCAGACTTGCAGAGGACGGCAACACCAGAAACTACGGTAATAGAAAGCAGCTCGATGATGAGTGATGGGACACTGGTGCAAAGAGAGGAGTGTGCTGAGCCTGAGAACCCTGCTGTTTCCCACTTCTCTGCTAGTAAATCTGATGGGAGTGACACTACCAAACATGGAAATACAGATTTGCCAAGTCCAAATAAATCAACTAGGCGTGAAGCTCTGCAGTGGCCAGAGAGTAAGCGTTCTGACAGGCACACCAAAGGTAACTCGTCAAAGCACGCTGCCAATCACACCAGCAACATTGCTCTCCGGAGACATCCTGTAACAGACCCAGAACTTGTAAGTGAAGAAGACAGATTGTCTGCCCTGGACACACAGGAAAATTTGGCTCCTACAGAAATCAAGCAAGAAACAGAAAGCACCTCAGTTGGTGAACCCACAACTTCAAGTCGTGTAGAAGCTCCAGAAGATAGAATCGAGTCATTACCCAAAGGTACTGACAAGTTGTTGGTAACAGAAGCCAAAAAGCTTGTTAGGCCACATAGCAAAATGCCTCCCATTATGAGAATGAATCAAAAGGATGCTGCCTCTGTAAAACACACCAGTGAATTAGCAGTTGTAGCATGCTTCGAAAATAAAATATCACCTGAGCTGAATAGAAATCACATTTCAGAATCTATTCTTGACTCTGAGAGTCCTCAGCAAGCCAAAGCATCACCTGACGCCAGGACATCTCTTAACCTTGACCATAAAAAATCAGATTTCAATACTTCATCTCCTACCTTTGTTTCCCGAGTTGGCATGCTCAGCAGGTTGGATGTTCCTATTTTAAAGAATGAAGGTCCTTCTGTGCTCATTGAAACTGGGGATGTCAACATCATTGGTATTTCCCATCAGCCTAGTAAGTGTCAAGAAGAAACTGTGGCAAATCATGCTGAGGCCACAGACAGGAAGAGTCTCCCTGCTTGCCTTCATCCTGAGCATGCATCTGCAATTCTTGAGTCCAAGGAAGTTCTTCCTGATAGTGAAAAATGCCAGTTTCCACTAGGTCTTGAAGCCAGTGACACCCACTTAACTGCAGTGGACTTGAGTTTTGAGTCCGAAAGCCTCTCTAAGGACCACAGTTCCACTTCGTCTCAGGACCGTGATAAAGCAGAGTTAATGCTGTCAAACTCCAAAGCAAGTAAGGGCACTATAGGCAAGTCTGGTTCTTTTTTCTCCTTGGAAACCAAAACTGATAACCTTGCAGAAATGTTATCAACATCTGAAGTTGATGGTCAGAACAGTGTTCCTGTTGGGTCACATTCTGGAAGAGGAAGAACTCTAAGTCTCTCCAAGATATCTGTTCCCCAGACAGAGCCCAGAGACATTTCTCAGGATAAAATCTCTTCTCCATTTGAAATTACAGATGTGCCAGCAAGTCCTATTTTATCAGAATTGACCTCCCTAGAAGTTGAATGGGACAGAAGTTTTCAGTTAGTGGGTCATAAAGAGATTAAAGAGAAATATTCAGATGCCAGCCTTAAAGAGAACTGCCAAACTGAGGTTTCTCCTTCTGCCTCCAAATATCAAGGTACACAGGAAGCAGAGGTGGAAGCCTCAGGTAATCCTCCTGCTCTTCTCCAAAGTAATATACTTGGGGCTTCACCTCCTGTTCATGATGGAAAAGTCACTAGGCAAATGGCACAGAACTTTGAAGCCAACCCTTCTGTGATTCACCCACCTTCAGTTATTTGTGGGACCAAAAAGATTTCTGGTTTTTCAGAAATGGCAGAACTCAGTTTAACTAATACTTCCGCCAAATTCCAAGAAACTGACAGCACAAAAGTAAATGCACCTTTTCTGGGTTCTGGTATGAGTTTGGAAAAAAATGCGTTGGCATCTGAGGATTCAAATTTTCGTACTAATCCTTCTGTGCCAAGATCAGAAAAGAGAGCCTCATCTCACAGAAAGAAAGAGGGTGCTCATCTCCTAAGCGGTGGTATTGATGGCATGCCTTCTTCCTCCAGTAACTCTGAAGAAGTTAGCATGGTTACAAGTTCACAGAATCCCCCAAATAATTTTAGTTCTGTAAAAGTTACCATAGATGTCCCACATGAAGGTATCTCCTCAACTAACCTGCTGTACCCTAATAGCTCTTATTTGGAATTTGAAACATCTATCCCAACAGGGGCAGAAGTCACCCCACTTCAGGACCGTTTTGGGGATCACACTGGGATGGTATCAGTTGATTTCCCAACTGCTGCCCAATTTGACAGTCCTATGGAAGCAGAGACTGGAGCAGTTGCTGGGGCCCCAGCGTCAGTTAACAGCTCAAGCCAGCAGTGTTCTGAAGCATCTGCTGAGCACATAGAAGCAAGGAGGAGAGCACATGAGCAACTTCTGGACCTCGAAAGTGGTTCAGGTAAAAAGGCTGATACATTGATTGGTGAGATCTTTAATTCTGTCAGGGAAGAGCTAAAATCCAGACACACAGTTGGTACCTGCCAGGAGTATATAGCCGTAGATGGCATAATGAATCCAGGTACCCTAAAAGAAGACATCCTTCAGAAAAACCCATCAGAAGTGACACTGACAGGGATCCAGCTGACAGGGCATTTGGAAGAGCAGGCCATGGAAAATATGTCTCAAGTCCAAGGGGAAGAAAAGGCTTGTGCTTCACCTATGGTTGGTGAGAAGAGTCTCCTTTTTGATTCTGATAGAATGAATGTATCTTGGTTGTTAGAAGATCAAGCCAGGGAATTAGTCAATGAGATTATTTATTCAGCCCAAGAAACCTTAGCAAATGATGCTCAGGATACCCAGGATTCTGAACTTCAGGCTAATACTTCAAGAATTCTGAACAGTGGTAGTGTTAAGCCGCTTGATATGGTAAGAGAGTTCTTGTTGTCAGAACAGGCAGTAAATCAAAGCACATGTGAAATTAGTGAAAAAGTATTAGGTAGATTCTTTGCTGTAAGTAACTTAGTTAGTGACACAGAGTCAACTAAAGGAAGAGAAATTGTTCTCTACCAAAAATCCCCTTTTTCAGGAAATAGAGGTGGACAGTCTGATAGTGTAAATTTGCAGGAGTCAGATACTGTTTTACTAGCTGAAGACACGCCCCATACAGGGTTAGATGATAAGGCAAAAACACATTCGTTTCTCAACGAGGACTGTAAAGAAAAAATGGAAATAAAGTGTGTTGATAATCACAAAACTGAGACAGAGGAAAGAAGAACTCTTGTATTAAATTTCACATGGCCTCCATTTGTGAATGATGACATCCATGTACCTGGGACATCTAAAAGTAGTTTGTCTGATACTCTTTTATGTATATCTGAAAAAAGCTTGCCAGGACATAGTAATAAAAGCATACCCCTTGCAGTGTCAGAAGTAGGGAAAGTACACAAGAAGGGTACTGAAGTAAATATAGGAAGAATTGAGCTTATACCTTCCATGGTAGAAATGGGAAAACCAAATAAGAAGGATGCTGAATTGAATATTATGAAATATGAGGCAGTCCCCCCTATGTCAGAAGTGGGAAGAGCACATAAAGAGGATGCTGAATTGCGTACCTCAAAAACTGAGCCAGCAACTGAAATTCTTAAAATGAGAGAAGCATACCAAGTGGATGCTGAGAGGTATATTGAAAAAACTGAGGGATTACCTGCCATTTTAGGAATGGAAAAAGCTTATGAAATGAGGGATACTGAAGGGGATATTGGCAAAACTGACATGACACCTGATATGTCAGAATTGAAAAATGTCTACCAAAAAGATACAGAGGGAATCACTGGAAAGACTGAAGTGATACCTGCTACGTTAGAAATGGAAGATGTTTACCAAAAGGATGCTGAAGGGGATATTGCACAGACTGAGGTGATACCTGTTTCATTAGAAATGGAAAATATTTACCAAAAGCACGCTGAAGGGGATGTTGGTAAGACCGGGATGACTTTGTTTATGTCAGAAATGGACAATTTCTACCACAGAGATGTTGAGGGCACTGCCGAAAAGGTTGAAATGATACCTGGTACACTAGAAATGGAAGATATTTACCCAAAAGATGCTGAAGGAAAGATGAACAAAACTGAGGTGATGCCCATTACATTAGAAGTGGTAAATATCTACCAAAAAGATGGTGAGGGGATCACTGGAAAGACTGAAAGACCTATGATGGACATGGAAAACACTTACCAAAAGGATGCCAAAGGGGTTATTAGGAAAACTGAAATGGTACCTCCTTTTGTGTTAGAAGTGAAAGAAGCACACAAGAAGGTGGTACCTGCTTCCTTAGAAATGAAAAAAGCACGTAAGAGAGATGCAAAAGAGACAATTGGAACGATTGTGTCCATGCCCTTTAAGATAGAAATGGAAAGAGCATCCCCCAAAAATTCTGATGGGACTGTCAGGAAACATAAAGTGTTGTCCACAGTGGTAAGCATTGAGAAAACAGGTGGAACAGATCTGGAATTGCCCGTTACACAAGAAGAGGCCACGCCTCCCATATTTGAAGCTGAAAAAGCACTCCAAGAGGTTGCTGAAGGGAGTGGTGGAGAAATGGAGGAGGAGCCTACTGAAATGAAGGCATGCTTGATAGCGTTTGACACTAGACTCGCCTCTTTCAGGGGTTATGAATCACCTACGCTAAGTGAGGATTATGAAGGCTACCCAGCCTTAGCAATGCCAGATTTTCAACCTGAGGCTACCATAGGAAAGCTAGACAGAAGAACATCTGTTACTGCAGTACGTAAGAAAATAAGAGATCTAGATTATGGAGATGAAAAGGAAGAGCCTAACGTAGCCTTCATTTCTCAGGATGAACAAGAAAGTTCTTCCTTTACTATATTATATGAAGAGCCTCTTCAAGATGAGGACAAGTATGCTACTGCAGAAGTAAGAACACAGTCCCTCCTGATTCCGGACACATCTACCAACAGCATGCCTGTTTTCACGCGTGAAAGTTCTGAGAGTAGAACTGACCTCGTCCATCATTTTGAAAAGGAAACTAAATTAGGTGAGACATTTGATGATGATAGTTCAGAAATGTTCTTATCAGTAGAGGCCAAAAGGTACAAGATTTATCCCTTAGCTTTGTCTCCCATTTATGAGGATGACAGCTCTCAGGAGGACATTCTATCCAGCGAAATCTCACCTGGTCATCATGGCTCCACGAAGTCAAGAGAGAGTGCAAACCAGTCCTCTTCTGTTTTATCGCTTCTCCAGTCAGTATCGGAGCGTTTAAAGATGAATTTGGATGAAGATGACAGATGGAGGGGAGGGGAAGAGGAGGAGGAGGAAGAGGAGGAAGAGCCATTGCATAAAGGAAGTCTGAGAGCTAGAAGGCGGGAAAATGTTATCTTCAAGCTGCCAGATTCTTCTATAGCATTTTGCCCTGATGATGACCAGGAAAGTACTGGCGTTTCTAAGAGTTCTTATGTGATGTCAAATGAGCCTAATACCTCTAATCGGCAAATTGGTCTGTGGCCAGAAAACGCCTCATTTCTACAAAAATCTGACCTTACTTCCAAACTACATTCTTCTTTAAAGAGTGCTTATCATCAGTATTTGCAGACTTCCAAAATCCATTCCTCAGAAAAAGGAGCCAGATTTGGTGGAATTTTTCGGGAGCCAGTGTCAAAATATTTCCGTGCTCAAGACACCTCAGGCCGATTAAGCTCGTACACAGAGGTAAGTTATTGTGATTATTAACTAGTGAAGTAGTGCTTTGGGTCATGAAATGATCTAAAAGTTTATTAAGAAAATCAGTGTTTTGAGGTTGTAAAAGATTGTTTTAAAAATACCAGAGGTTACTTTGTTCTTTGAAGTGTATCATAACTCATGAATTTTAGCTGGACTGTTATATTTGAGAAAACAAAATTGCTTCATCAGAATTTAAAAGGCATAAGAGAGAAGCAAGTTATATCCCAGTTCTTTGCTAATTTTTAGTTTTCAAACTAAATTAAGTGACAGCATTCTGAGTTTCTCAAGGTACTGTATGTAGAAAAATTGTCACTTGCTGTTGAGCTTATGTGTCTCATGAAAATATTTCACAATACTTAAAAATATTTTAACTACTAAAAATATTTTAAGTCTTTGCTTGACAACAGTCTCTCACTGTAGTTGGTCTTGTTCATACATAGCAGGGCAATGAACAGACTAATTCAGAGAAAAGGAGATGAAAACATTATAGCTGGAAAATGTCTTGAAACTCAATTACACTTTTCTTCAACTTATAAATATTTAAGTGTTTACTATAGAGTATTCATTGAATATGGGACATTCCTTTTATTTTTTTATATTTATTTATTTACTTTTGGCTGCATTGGGTCTTCATTGCTGCGTGCAGGCTTTCTCTAGTTGCAGCGAGCGGGGGCTACTCTTCGTTTCGGTGCACGGGCTTCTCATTGCAGTGGCTTCTCTTGTTGTGGAGCACAGGCTCTAGGCACGTGGGCTCAGTAGTTGTGGCTCGCAGGCTCTAGAGCACAGGCTCAGTAGTTGTGGTGCACAGGCTTAGTTGCTCCGTGGCATGTGGGATCTTCCCAGACCAGGGATTGAACCCATGTCCCCTGCATTTGCAGGCAGATTCTTAACCACTGCGCCACCAGGGAAGTCTCAGGGCATTCCTTTCTGACATTCCAAGATCATGGAACTTTCTCTAGGATTCCCAAGGACTCTATCTGTACTTTGAATACCCTTAGTAGCAAGTACTAATACTTGAATACCAACCAATAGCTTGCAAGGCAAGGTCCTTTTAAAAGAAAGCTTGGTATTTGAAGAAATGTTTCTTTAATGGTTCCTGATTTCCTACTAAGTCAAGTGCAACCTCTTCACTCTATGACGAGGTCCCCAAGTCTTGTTTGCTCAGCATTGTCTCTTTGTGCGCTGGTTCCACGCCCTGTAAGATGTCTGCACTTTTTCTCAAGATGGTCTCTTCCTGGAATTTTTTTCTTTACTACCTCCACACCAACCTGCCACATTTTTTCACTTACTGAAGTCCTGTTTTTCAAGGTCTGCTCCATACCACTTCTTCACACAAGCCTCTTGGGAACCTTCTTCTGCCATCAGCTCACCTCCATGCTGGTGCCATTTCTCTTGACTTCCATAACTTGGCATTTTGATTGTATTTTACCTGAGGGTTGAACTTAATCCCCCACCTAGAAGAGACATGGGAATGTGATCATCTGTTTCCCCTTTCTAAGCTATAAGCTTCTTGAGGGCAGAGACAAAGCTTTATTTTCCTTTGTATTTACCTTTATATCCCTTATAGTACCTAGAGGTGCACCTTGTAATGATGCTCACTAAATAAATATGCGATAAATTGGATCTGTGACAGCTAAGAAAGTGAACTGTATATCTTTCTGTTTTTGTTTCTTAAGGCTTACTTCTTCCACTTTTATTATTTCAGAATGTTGACAAACAAACTCTGAAGTGTAACCCAAGACCTGGGAAGGTAAGCATAAGTTTCTTAGGTAGACTAAAATAAAAGAAGTAAGGTTACTTTTACGTTTGGGAGTTTAAAGTAAGTACTTTTAACTGACTTAGAACATGATTGTTTTACTCAAGGATTTAGCATCTAAAGTAATATTTACTTTTATATATTTAGGATGTTTTATTTTCTACATTCTAGGACATTTTGGAATTTTAAATGCATTCTTAAAATTAGTTATTGTGCCTGCTTACTGTGTGTTGCAGATGGTTATCTATGATCTCCATGGAAGTACATATAAACAAGAGATCTACTGTAATATTCCCGATGCTACATCTTGGTCCTTTCCGAATGGGGTACTGATAAAAGTTGTAAGGGGCTGGTAAGAGATCTCTTAAAATTTATAGCATTTTCCCCCTAAATTAAGTGTTTTCTTGCTGTTTATGCTTTATGTTTTTTGTATCAAGGTCACATTCCTTTTCCTCTAGAATAACTGTTTGAAACGTTATTTGTATTTTATAACGTAATTGTTCTCTTTATTTACTGTGACAGAAAATATAGGTTGTTTTAAGTACTTACAGCCCGCAGTAAGTAGTAAGTCCTAATATATACAGTATATATAATCAGTACCATTTTGTAACTGCATTATTAGCAGGATAGATTTGGCAAGTTTAGCTGAAGTCTTCAATTGAATGAAGCGTAGCTTTGAAAATGAGTTCAAAATTTGTGGGACACTAAAGAATGTGAAGCCCACATGCTTAAAGTCAGTTGTATCGGGCTTCCATGGTGGCACAGTGGTTAAGAATCCGCCTGCCAGTGCAGGGGACATGGGTTCGAGCCCTGGTCCGGGAAGATCCCACATGCCGTGGAGCAACTAAGCCCGTGCACCACAACTACTGAGCCTGCGCTCCAGAGACTGCGAGCCATAACTACTGAGCATGCGTGCCACAACAACTGAAGCCCGTGCGCCTAGAGCCTGTGCTCCACAAGAGAAGCCACCGCAATGAGAAGCCCGTGCACCTCAATGAAGAGTAGCCCTCACTCACTGCAACTAGAGAAAGCCCACGCACAGCAACAAAGACCCAACGCAGCCAAAAATAAATAAATAAAATAAATTTTAAAAAAGTCATTTGTATCACTGATCTGCTCAAGAAGTGAAAGATTCTTTGTATGGTGTAAAAATGATGGAAAACCTCATTTGTTAGTATGGACCATGTCCCCTGGACATGTGGGGGCCAGAGTTTCTTTGTCCAGTGTTTGCGTTACCCACTGGTCAGTAGTCACGTTAAACAGTGTGGTGTAGTGTATCTTCATGTTATAAAATGAGACACATGTGCTCTATTGTCCAATGACAGGAAAATTAGGGTAGAAGTGGAATTTGGAATTGTTAAGCTATTGTTTTTAATGTAAATGTGTATACAGCATCTGTAAAGTGTATGTATACATAAATACAGGCACGGGCATAAACTGTGGTGTTGGGTTCAGGAAGTATTACTTCCAAGTTCTGTGCACTTTTATTCTTCACTCTTTGCTTATCTTTACATTAGCATAGTTATCATTGTTTCAAAATAGGATTATGTGCTAGTAGTGGAAAATAGCCCAGATATTAAAATTTAAGTAGAGAAGATGGTCTGTGAATCATAAGTATCATTTGTTTTATGCCTCGTTTCTTAGAAAATTAATTATAACCGATCATGCTTTCATATTTGTTCAGCTGGATTTTATATGAGAAACCACATTTCCAAGGTCAGGAATGTGTACTAGAAGAAGGGGAAAAGGTGTTAAATCGTGACTGGATCCTTCAGAACAGAAAGCATCCACAAAGAAACTTTGTATTGGGGTCTATCAAACGTGTCTTGAAGGTAATGGAACAGTTGATTTTATCCCTATTTTTTATTTTATTTTGTTTGTCATGTAGTAAAGCTGTACTTTGGCCCAGCAATGCTTAGAAATGGTTGCTACTATTTGTGCTAATTTTATTAATCTTCATTATCATATTGATAATTTTTTGACCAGATATGTATAAAGTGTTAAGTGAATGAAAATTTAAAATATTACATGTAATCTGGCACATAAAATGTTACATGTTGTAATATATATATATATGTATTTTTAATAGTAGTAGGGGTATACCATCCAGACATCTTTAGGATAAGATATTTACAAATATATCTTTTTCTAGTGTAGATTTCTACTCCTCATTGCAGCTCTGTGTGTGTGTGTGTGTGTGTGTGTGTGTGTGTGTGTGTGTGTGGTGTTTATGAGAAAGGGGAAGAGAGATGAGTGTTAGAAGAAATTAGAGAAGGAAGGATGTGGAGAGGAAGCGAAAAAGTGTTGCTTTTTTATTTTCTGTTTAGAAAATATTATTTAATACTAAGATGAGGAAGATCTTGCCATATAATGAAACATTTTGTGGGAAGTGCCTTGGTGGTTTAGAGGAGGGGTGAGTTAGTGATAATGACAGAATTCTCGCATGTATTCTTACGAGTTCCTTCAGCAGTAATGTAGTACATGATTTAGTGCAGTTACTCCTGTGACAGTCGTGGACATATATATTTTTCAAATTATAGAGATTCCATTTATATGCTAAAAATGTCTAAATTGGAGTGGACCCTATCATGATGACTTGAATCCACATTATTTAACACTTGATAGTTGCA
The DNA here is from genome assembly GCF_025265405.1 of Mesoplodon densirostris. Taxonomy (NCBI): domain Eukaryota; kingdom Metazoa; phylum Chordata; class Mammalia; order Artiodactyla; family Ziphiidae; genus Mesoplodon; species Mesoplodon densirostris. The sequence goes on from NC_082665.1 coordinate 46,368,277, forward strand.
GATAGCATACAGAAAAATAAGAGAGCATACAGGAAAATTCATATTATCATAAAGGGGTGTCTGCATGAATTCATACCTTCTGCAAAACTGTTAAACAAACCTGTGTCTAACAAATGTTTGTGTCTTCTTTTGGACCCAATACTGTGATAGGCACTGGGAATAGAAATACAAGTGATGTACAGTCTTTTACTTCAGATTGCTCAGAGTCTAGGTCAGAGACAGCTGAAACACCTGACCGTATGATGTGAGAAGTACTATGCAGGGCCCTCCAGGTGCTTGAAGAAGAGGTACCTCACCCAGAGGAGGTGGTACCTGATTGGCATCTTGACCGGGTGAACAGGAGTTAGGCAGCACGGAAGATGTGAGGGAGTCCCTAGCAGAGCCACATGTGTTAGATACTGAGGTGAATGTTGGTGGCTTGCTGGTACTTCAGGGAGATTGATGGCTACAACATAGAGGGCAGTGTTCGTTTTCATTGAAAAATTTAATCGCAAGCAGTTCAGCTCAGCAAGCAGCATTTGAGTGCTCACGTAATTAGCTAACTCACGAGAAATTCCTTGAAACAGATCATTAGTTTGTAGGTGGAATCTTCTAAGATTTAAATAATGTGTGGTTTTGTGCCTGCCTTGTGAATGTCAGGCACTGTGCCAGGCCTAGTGGGGGGAAAAAAAAAAGATGAATAAAGTATTGTAAGCAGCAACCTCCACCCAGAATCAAACAACAATAAAATCAAACAGAAATTCAATCTGTTGAGCCTGGGTATATAAATGGGTATTTGCACTTCCGCCATTTGCTTCGAATATATTATAAGGAAGAATAAGTCATACTTGCATTTTTTTCTTCTTCCACTGTTTGTTTGTGGAGTCATTTTTTAAATTGCAGTGTTAGTGCCCGCTTGTCTTGGACATGCTAGCAAGTTTTAGTGAGGAAGGAAAATAAAACTATTGAGCATTGAATGGAAAAAGCATTAGCATTGTTCTAAATATTTTACAAAGCAAGAATCAGGCATCAAACTGCTTCCTTTCTCCCACCTTGTCAAAATTCTGCCTATCGATAGCTTCATTTTCCTGGCAGCCATTCCAAATTCACCTAGGCCTACACCAGCTTTATCTTGTTTCATCATCTTTTAGTGGCTCTAATCTGAGTAGTCAAACTTTTAATGTTCTTTAAAGAAAATACTTTCATGATGTCTTTCTTTTGCCGTGAATAGATCGAGCAAGTAACAGAAGATACCATCAGTCATCGGCAGCTGTAGATCCTGCTCAAGGGTCATCTTTGCCTCCAGTGGAAATAACTGGAGTTGGGGTAGCAGTGCAGTGAGTCTTGACTCAAGTGCTTTCTCTTCTCAAATAGAAAAAAGGAATATTGCGCATTACTCTGTTTATTATGCATTTAATATCTATTTTCAAAGAATGACGTTTCCTTCTTTCAGAAGTTACTTAGGTTGTGCCCTCATTAATGAGCTGAGAAGAGAGAGATCTGTTGTTAGATCAGGGACTGAAGGTATTTCATGTAAGGTGGAGGCAGGTTTTTCTTACTGTTTTTGTAATTCATTCCCACCCTGTTTCTCTCCTATAGCTTTGTCTCCATACTAGTTGTTTTAATAGTCTAAGCTTGTAGATTTCACCAAGATATTATAAAGTATATCATGACTAGAAAAGTCTGGGAGGAAGCCATATAAATTCTACTAAGAGTAAACTGCTTATTGTTGCTAGGTTACTATAAGGCGCCCTTCAGTTGCTAGTGTTTACTGCCTTTGTCAAGAATTATACAAATCTTGCAAAAGACATTACTTCTGTGAATAGCCACCATGGAGAAAATAGAACTTATCAGTGAAATCTTTTTCAGTCAACTAGAGAAAAAAATTTGTCCTCTAGTAAAGATAGTTGAGAACATAAGCATTCTTATTTTTATTTTCAATTTTTTAGCCATCATTATGCTTTTTCCATTATCTGTTTCCTTCTGTGTTGTGGTAGACTCATGCCTCTTAGCTTTTTCCCTTTTAAAATACACCACCCAAACATTGTTTGTATAACACAATGCAGAGGAAACTTATTTGTGTGAGACACTTAGTTATGTATTCTGTTACTGTACCTCAGATCCCTGGGGGAACATTAGTATGGCAGCATTTTAAATAATGTTACTAGAGCTCTATTTTTAATAGCAAACAAAAGAGTCTTGAAGATTGACAGGTGACTTCTGGAGATTTCTGGCTATTTTTTAAATGAAACTTAGAAGGAAATACACCTTTTATACTTTAAAGGATATTTTAGGTTATACCTTTTTACCATATTGCATTTTAGAACTAACTTTCTGAAAACAAGATGTATCAATTTGCTTGCTTTTACATATTAATAAGAATGATTAATAATGATTAATAGGAGAACTCAGTTTGAAGAAAGATTAAAAAATCAGAAAATTGCAGTTTTAAAATTGCAAAGCAGATTATAATAAAAATATAATTGTTTAGTCTAATAAATGTCACCTCTAATTGTTATTGCATTTACCTGTTTCATTAAAGCATAATCATTTGAATTTCATAGTGTCTTAGATAAGAATTATGCTACTGAAACTTGAGTTATGTAATTAAACACTCATGATTACTGAGATAGATTGTGTGTTCAGACAGAAGCACATCTGTAGTTTTAGAGAAGAGAAAAATAATTGTGGTTTTGATTCTTTAAGAAATGATCAGGTATTTTTTTAATTAATTAATTTTGGGGGGGTCTCTCCCATTCTTTTTTTTTAATTTTTTAATTATTTTTTTAACATCTTTATTGGAGTATAATTGCTTTCCAATGGTGTGTTAGTTTCTGCAGTATAGCAAAGTGAATCAGCTATACACATACATACATCCCCATATCTCCTCCCTCTTGCGTCTCCCTCCCACCCTCCCTATCCCACCCCTCTAGGTGGTCACAAAGCACCGAGCTCATCTCCCTGTGCTATGCGGCTGCTTCCCACTAGCTATCTGTTTTACATTTGGTAGTCTATATAAGTCCATGCCACTCTCTCTCACTTCGTCCCAGCTCTTTTTTGAGTTAGGACTTGACTACCGAAAACAAACTTATGGTTTGCAAAGGGGAAACGTGGCTGGGAAGGATAAATTAGGAGCTTGGGATTATCATACACACTACTGTATATAAAATAGATAACCAACAGGGACCTACTGTGTAGCAAAAGGAACTCCACTCAGTGTTCTGTAATAACCTATATGGGAAAAGAATCTGAAAAAGAATGAATATATATATATATATATATATATACACATATATATATGTATAACAATCACTATGCTATACACCTTAAACTAACATAAGATTGTAAATCAACTATATTCCGATAAAATTTAAGAAAAGATTTTCGTAAGTAATAATACAGAAAATTTTGTCTTTAGTTACAATAAGGGAAACATTTACAAAGCTTAGAGAGGCCAGAAGCAGAGGTAGTATGGATACCAGTATGACTGAAGAGTTTTGGGGGGTTAGTATAGCTCACTGGGTTGTTGCCATATTATAGAAAGGAAAACAGAAATATAAATTTGAAATGCTTGGGTCTTGAGCCAAGGAGTATGATGAGGGAAGTGGTGTTCTCACAAGCCCAGCTGTATAAAGAGTAAGCTTACTATAAAGAGTAAGCTTACTCGACTGGTGGTCTAGGCCCATAATCAAAGTCTTGGCCTTGATGAAGAACCTTGACAGTGGAAATTTTAAAGGAAAGTTTGACAGGACATGGTGACTGTGGATGTGTGACGGAGTATAGGTTCAAATTTCATAATGCCTTTCTTCTTCAAACCAACTTGTACTAAAGAAAATAAATACCACAAGTAGGAAAACATTTCCTTTACCCTCACCTCTAATTCCTATTTCTTTTGTCAATGTAAATTGGATAACATGCTGAGAGAACAGTGCCTCTCGGTTATTTATTTTTTATGTTCCCCATGAGATCAGCTTTTATTTAACTCCCTTCCTCCCTATGGCTTTGTTATGCTTCTAAGAAGGAAGGCTTACAGACTCTTGGCACTCAGATAGTTTGGTAAATCTGAACCTTGGTTAATGGAGCAAGACTTTTAAAAACAAAGCAGAGAGAATTGGAGTAATACTTTTGCAATCAATAATATTTATAATTTTCATGTTATCAACGTAACTCCTTAGAAAAATTTATTTTAACAGACTGGTAAGGAGAAACAGTACTTCCTTTAGGCTGTTTTTGGATAGAAATTCAACTGAACAATGAGAATAATTGTAACTGCATGTCCAGGGTGTTGAGAATACTGAAGTGTGTGTCTCTAGATATTTCAAAGCCAATCTTTTTTTTTCAGGATTGCAGCATTCCAGAGATAGAACTTTGCGCACAGTCTGACCCAGCATGTTGTCCCATCTACCTACAGTGCGCAGTCCCCAATTTGGAAGAGCTGAATATCCCCAAATCTGTGTCTTTTACTGTGAAGTCAGGAGTGTACGTATCTGTTTCTCTTTATTACAGTGATTGCTGGTTACCAAAGTTAACTTTTTATTTGTTTCAATTGGTGACATACACATTTCTGAAGTTTTAGTTAATTTTACTGTTTATACTTCCGGATACCCAAGGAAGACTTTTGCAGGGATTAAAACAGATTCTGTCTTTTTTCAGATCCAATTAAGTCTTTGATATATGACTCACAGGAGCAGATACAGATTCTCAGACGTAGTTCTTGATAGATGCATCCATTGTCTTTTCATCCACCAGACTGTGGGACTGAGAAATAAATACATGTCCCTGGCCTAAAATTCTGGAGCCTGAGCTGTTTGTAGAGTGTCTCAGTGCTGATAGTTATTGAGGGCCTTCATAGGACCAGGGACATGGCACCTTTTTATTACTCCTCTATTCCTGGAAGACAGGTAGAGCTGCTGTCATTGTCATAAATGAGGAAATTGAGTGGCTTGTCCCAGGCTACCAGTTGGTAAGCATTAGATTTGATACTAGGCCTTTCTGATTCCAAAGGTATCTTCAGGACTGTGCATCTAAATTCAATCTTAATCCAGTCCCAGATTGGCTTAAATCATAAGTTTGTGATGTCTGGTTCAACATGGATCCTTCTCTCTTTCAGCATTTTCATCTGCTCTGGAGATGGTTAGTGTCGAATTTGGGGGTCACTGTTGGACATCTTTCTTCATCTCCCCCAAGTGTAGATTAGAACTGTTGGGCAGACCCAGTAATTGACATGATCCTGAGAAATGTCTGTAATTATCAAGTTTAGCTGGTTGCTAAATGGGTCTTTTAGGAATCTTATTTCAAATACTGTTCCTGAGGCAGCCCAAGAACGGATATTGATTCTAAAACTGTGGGTCAAAGGTATAAAATGCTTAGTGGAATCCCTACGTCTTATTGTCCTAGTTTAAAAAAGAATGGAATATAGTGGAATGGTTTTTATTTTTCAGTTACATCCTAATTGAATTAAAGGTTTCACACCTTTTAAATATTGGAAAATTCTAAGGAAAGCAATGCCAGTGCTTGGAAAACATATAGTAAACTTAGGATAGTATCTGAATGTAAGTACTTAACAACTTGTTAACTCATTGTTATATGCTGTCTGGCAATGTCACTTTGAATGTGTTTTACTAGTGTAATTCTGTGACAGAGGTTTCTTTTACTTTTTGTAGCTTTTTTTTTTTTTTTAACTTTCAACTCTTACAGAACCAGATTAAGGTATTCCTGTTATACTTTAACCAACCATTCATTTCTTACTTAGTTGGCTTGCCTACCCGGATATTAATTTCAAGGGGCAAGCTACAGTTTTGGAGGAAGACCATGGACTCTCTGAGATTTCTGCAGCAGAAATGAAATCATTGCATCCACTTCAAATGGTAAGCAGATTTTAAAAGAAGCATTTTCCCAAGTATCCATGAATTCAAACTTAAGATAGCTCTGATGTTTGGTCATGCATCTCGGTCTTGAGAAATGTATATGTATACTACTGAGTGGGCAAACTATTCATACATTGTTTTTCTGTTTCTTTCAGTGTGTGTGAAAATATTTTAATGTTTTCTAGAAGACAGCTGTCTGAATTTACTTTGTGCTAAATTTATCACAATACAAGCAGTTTCCTTATAGTAGTAGTCTGTGAAAATTTTGCATACTTTAAAAGTTCTGAATTTGTTTTTTTGATGCTTATTAGAAAATTGCTTGTTGTAAATTATACTCTTCCATTGCAGTAATGAATGATAAGTTCAGCATTAATAATAAATGGGCAGTTCTGTCAATGGTTGCCTTCTTAAAAGTAATAAATGCCTGCATTAGTGATTTATTTTGTTGAAAACATTTTTACTTGAGGGGCAAACTTCAATTAAATGGTACTATGTGATAAACCATTATGGTTGTGCTATGCCTTTAAAAAAAACAACAACAGGAAAAACTGAGAAATTTTAAGGAATATCACAGTGTGGAGTAGCATTGGAAACGAGGCAATTATAAACTAGAGCTTTTGTGAGGAGTGGGTTACCTTTTATGCTCTACACCCATGTGGTCACAAAGATAGTAAGTGTGATATGAAGTGTTGATAGAACTTGGAAGAGGAAGTGCTCTCTCTAATGTAGAAAGCCCAAGCAATTGTAGAGAAGAAATTTAGTATTAAGTGGTTTAGAGATCTACTCTGCCAGATGAAAGTTTTAAATCTACTAACAACTCCACTGTTCTGAGACACTCTGCTGTGGGGTTAAATCTTTAATTGGTCACATGTACTTAAGCACTAAAGTTTGGTTTCCTTCCTTGTAGTGGTTATACTCTGGAGAGTATCTTTTAAGATTTCTTACCCCATCTACACTGTTGTAGAGTAGTCTGACTTGATTTTGACCACTGTAGAATTCTCTACTTAAATTTTAAAATTTTAAAATACACAACTTAAATTTGACTGGTATGTAATCTTCACTAATCAGATTTTTATATAACCTACATACATCACTTAGTTTCTTTTGAGTATTTTAAATATGTATATGTCTAATATTAAAATTTCTTGTCATCTTAAGGGTGGACTGAAAGTGGAAATGCCTATGAACTTAAAGGTGAGTCTTAAACACACTTTGGTAGCAGGCTAAAAAGTTTGAGTATTCATCTTTAAGTATTTTGGACTATTAAAATAAAAAAATGATTACCTGAATGTATGCTAATAATAGCTAGCTAATGCATATTGGGGTGGTGGGAAGTGACTGCACACAGTGGTTGCTGAGAGCCCAGGCTTGAATGAGGAGAGGGCTCAGTATTGCAAAGGTGGAGGTCTGTTCTGACAACCTAGTCAGACCCAATAAGTACCTCCTAACTGGGTGGAAAGATGATAGGTTTGATATTTGTTTTGTGGAGTGGTTGAGGTGATAGCTAGACATTCAAGTGCAAATACCTGGCAGGCATTTGGGCGTGATGCTGAGGATGGAGATCAAGGATGATGGGAGGAGGTGTAGGCAGCTCCTATCTGGGTGATATCAGTTTGAAAGTATGAGTATCTGAAGGGAACGGTAGAGGCAATGAAACCTGGGGTAGTAGTAATGCCAGGATTAAGTACCTTTTGGGAAAGGAAAAGAAATGGAATTATAAGATTATGGTAAAGAGAGATAGGAAGAAAACCTCTGTTTACTTAAGTTACAGCGTTTCCAGAGACAGGCAGCGAGACAGGGATTCATCCTCCTCTCCTCCAAAACAAGGCACAACGCCTCCAGCTTTCTCATTTCTGGGCTTTCTAATTTGTGGAATTGACTACCGTTCTCTCAATCACATAGATGGGAGTTTTTTAAAACTTAGTATCTGACTGTCTCTAATACACCTTGGCTGTATGTTGGAATCATACATATGTGAGTTTTAAAAAAATACTTATGCCTGGGTTCCACTGGAAGAGATACTTTTTTGGTCTGGGGTGTGGTTAAAATTTTTCAAACCTTCTTAGGTGATTCTAACATGCAACCAAGGTTTTGAACCAGTGACCTAATAGATGCAGAATTAGTTGTGACACAGTTGTGACACTCCCTGAGTGATGTCTCAGTCTCCTTGTCTGCTGAATGAGAATTTCAGGTGCGACAGGCTGGGAGTCTGACAGGTTGTAGAGGTGTGTGAAAGGAATGGCTATCCTAGATAGTCACAATTTTCAAGTTGTTAGGTGTTGGCTTATGACTTACTCATCAAAAAATTATTGCTTCTTACTTAGTTTGAATGTGTTCAGCATATGTAGCATGTATTAAACCCAAATAATACTTCATCACTTCCAATAAACACTCTGAAAATTTAATACGTAGAAGACAGCAGGAGCAGTAGTACATATTTTTTTCAGTCTGTGTAATGTTCTCAGTTTTGTTTTGTTTTTTTTAATAAAGAAGCTATAACTTGGTTCAGTGTGTCTAAGCATGGGTCTTATTTGCCAACTGTACACAACTTATGCCATTAGCCATAAATAGGACCAAATGATAAGAGTGTGAATAGATGAGCGCTGTTATCACTTTCCTGTACTAAGGGCAGCTTGTGTTTGGGAAGTTAAGAGCATCAGGATGGTAGAGGAGAAGTACTTGTACCAATCCAAGTTTGAAGTAAATGAAATACTAGAAATCTGTTTCCTACTACATTCCCTCCTCCCCCGTTTGAACCAAATATCCAATAAAAATACCAAAATTCTTTCAATCATTTCAAACTTTTAGGAAGTTTTGTATTTAAATTCAGGAATTTGCATATCTAATTCTTCTCAGTGATTAGTAGTGACCATACAAGCAGTGCTCCAAGAAACAGCATGTTTTCTCAAACCAGTAGATAATTTGTCACTATGCCCTGGAACCCCTAGAGAGTTTTTATTTCTTATAGAGGAAGTTAAATAAATGTAAGGCAGGTCTGTATCAAATTTTGAACAGAGAGAAAAACGTAGAAAGATAATTCAAGAACCAGTTATAAGACAGTTTACTCCACGAGTTGGTCCTAGGATTTGGGTAACTAGAACAATGTAATCATACTTGAGTATAGTGATACGAGAGAAACATATAATCAAGATGTTTTAGCTTTATGATGATAAAGACTCACATATTCCTTGTGAATGTCAGACAGTGTGCTATATTTTGAGTATGTATTAATGAAGAAGATGGACAGTGGCCCTTAATTCAGGTTGTGGCTTTTAGTGTCACTTAAGTAAATCAGTATGTGTCTATTCTAAAATATGAGCATGCTAAGTAATTTTCTTTCATATTTTTCAGGTTATTATTTATGAAAAACCTCACTTCCATGGACAGGCCAAAGAGTTTAGTGAACATGTGGATTCTGTCCCTAATTTTTTAAAAAATGATGTAGACTTTCATGGAATTGGATCAATTCGTGTCATCGGTGGAGTGTGAGTGTTATGTTTTCAATATGTGATTCAGTTGTCGATTTTTGAAGATCGGCACAAAAAATGTGCTAATCAGAGCAAAAACAACCTACCTTAGTCTAAAAATATACACCCCTTCTGAAATGTGGGAAATAAAAAATATTAGTTACTGACAGCTTCGTGTGAACTCTTGTTAGTATTAGAGATTTTGAGATGGATTAAATGAAGAAAACAGTTTCTAAAACTTAGAACACTTAGTATTTCTAAACACAATATAGAAGATAAGAATTGCAAGATAAAATTATTTTTTGACAGATTGTGCACATGAATGAGAGCCCCAATTTTTACCCCCTATTCTACCTTAGTTGACTTTCTGTGCTGAGGATCTTGGCAGTGAGTCCCCCCTCATTGAAGAAGTAGCCTGGATTGTGTGTTTACAAAGTCAAGGATTCTTGACACTGGTTATCCCCTGGCCCTGCATTGTTTTAAGAAAGCTCCCTAAGAACTTCTAAGTACAAATCCAAGTGTAACCATCATGCTACTATCCCAGTCTCAGTCGGCAGTTACTGGGGCAAGAACCCCAGACAATCTATGACTGCACCTGTGATGTGCCTTTGTATTTGTATCCTGGCAGGCAAAACCATAGAGAAGAAGCCTTCCTCATAGCGTATTTGCCATTGTCAACTCAGTGCTAGAATTCCTTCAGACACATTGTGTTAGTCTCTCTGTTGATAGGTTGGATTGTTTGGAATGATGGTTTATTTTAATTTAAACATCCGTATCTCTTATTATTTGCAGTAATAACATCATATAACTTGTTAATGCTATTGTAGCAAAAGATGCTACTCAAATATTTTATTCATAGAAGTTAAATAACTTGTTTAAGATCAGTCAAGGGTCTACATTTAGAGACTTAACCTTTGCAATTTCTGACAATAAATCAAGCAATGGCCACACTAGCCAAAATGGAAACATAAGAGAGTATGCAATGCCTTAGATATGTAGGTCATGTCCATAATTGGTCTTGTTACTGACCAGGGTTCTTGGCCTCTTTAATCAATAGGAGGCTGACAAGAAATTCAGGCAAGGCTTCACTGGGGCCCCTGCTGTAGCAGTGGGGGAGAGAGAACAAACAACAGACTCCCTTTCTTGCTCACTCCCTGAGCGGGTGGTGAGCTTTTTCCTTATATGGGGTGAGGGTAAGGGTGTGTCCAGGGATTGAGCCCGAGGGGTGGCTTAGGTAGTTTGCCCACCCCTTAGGTGGTGTTGTGTGCAGCAGGCATGGGCAGTGCCCTGCCTTTGCTCCCCAGCCCCCTGCCTTTGCTCCAGGCACTTCAAAAGTGGCAGTTGTGTTTTTTGGTCTCATTGTATCTTTTGTTCAGAATTTGCCCCAACTGTACATGTACTCAGTTATTTTTAGTCCCATATAGTTTCTTTGTATTTTGTTGCTCCAGGAGAGGTTTGTTCAGGTGCAAGCATTGCGGCACTGCAGCAAAGGGTCCCAGGTTCCAGCCTGTCTCAGTCTGACATATTAGTAATCATCTAATTCCTTATCTTTGAATTTAAAAAATTTATTAGAGGCTTAAAAAACACATCTCTTTTAGATAAACAAATTTTTATTGTGTTGTATTTAGTTACAATGTTCTCTGATCTGTGGACACACATACTTCTTGTTAATCCTGCTATAAAATATTTTTTGCCTTTTCTTTCCTTTAGGATCTGAATGGTTTTATCATTAACTATATAGTGATTTGCATTGTTATTTTCTAAGTGTATTTGCAGTTATTTTATAAAAATCTCAAAATATTATGGCTGGTAAAACAGTATACACACTTTCATTTTTTATGTGACACCTGCAGGAGAAAAATGTGATGTCCTAATTTAAAGGTGAACAGCTGACTTCGTTATTTTTTCACAATTTCTACTATTTTTTGTTTCGTTTTACTGCTTCTCTATTTCATTATTTTCACTTTTAACTTTTGAACTTTATCTGTAAGTAATAGGAACTCTTCCTCACCTCTGTCTTGTCTCAAGGAGTCTAGGGAAAGTGAGGTTGATGTGTCTTAATTTTTCTCAGATAACATCTATTTTTAAATATCCCAGATAGATATATAAATTGAATACTAATCAAAACTTAATCTATCGAGAAAAGCTGGGCAGAAGATTTTTGAACTGTCATTATGTAATAATTGCTGATCTATCCTTTAATATTAGATCTTCTATATCTTATATTATTTTTCCCATTCAGGTGTATTAAAAGCATGTTTCGAATAGCCACATTTATATAAACTTAGAATTTGAAAGTTCTCGTGTGAAATTTATTTTCACATAATAGTTTAAGAATAAAATAATGTTAGTTTCTTTATATATTACAAATTAATGAAGATGTATAAAATGTTTTTTCCACCTCATGTGGACCCTTACCCTGCCATATACACTAAGGAAATTGGAGACAGGTTCATGATTACTGAATGGCTACTGTTATTTTTGTACCCTATGAAAATGGTTCTTTGGAATATTTTTTGTATCTTCCCAAAATAATCGTAGTCAGCCCTACCTGGCTTCATTTTGTCAAGCTCCAGAATTCAGAGGTCCCCAACCCAGGAGCCCAAAATAGTCACCCTTGAAAATCTGCCCCATTGGAGGGGGTCCCACTCTAGTTACACAGTGCTGGCTGAAGGCAGATTTAAGCAGGTCAACATGTGTTTTGAACCATCTATGCCCACATTGCGTTAGCTACTGTGGATTGCTCCAAATAAAGGTAAGTTTCCTGGAGGACTCATGACTAACGGTGTTTATCAGTGTTCTGTACTGATAATTTTAGAAGTCAAGAAACCTGTGTCCCTGGAAAGACTGCCACAGTGCTTCCAGTTTCCATTATCACCACTGATAAACTAGTGGGAGCAACATTTCCTACCCATACATATTTACAGAAGTCTTTGTATATATTTAGGCCACGAGGGCTAATACCAGCCCAGTCGCATTTCCCAGTTCTTGCTTGCTAAACCCACCTGTAATGTGTTTCAGATCTGAAGCTGGTGACAGGTTCCTTTGCCTTAAACCCTAAATAAATATTTAATATGGTAATCATTCTGTGGTTCCAGCAGGGCTTAATCAGAAAAATAAGACTGATTATCTTTAAATCTCAGTGTGGGCTTGCACCGTTTCTCATTGGCTATTTGTGCTTTCCATTATTTTTTACTCGGCAAACTATTCTCCGACCACCTTGAGATGTGGTATCGGGTCATGCCACAAACATTGAAGGAGAGTTCCTCTGTTGCAGTTCTACAACAGTTAACCTTTTGTTGGGAAAAGCCTCCAAACTATAAAAACTATTGATCCATACACCATTTGTTTGTCTTTGTAAATGGTAGCAAAATAAATGTGTTGCTTTTTAAAATATGGTGATGTGCAACTAGTTGCTTTATTATGATTTTCTCTCTTGCTTTCTTGGCTGCAGTTTTATTAATGACTCAGTTGGATATCCTCTGTATTTCTAGGTGGGTTGCCTATGAAAAAGAACATTTTAAAGGCCAGCAATTCTTGCTTGAAGAAGGAGATTTTGAAGACAGTAGTGCCTGTGGGGCATTAAGTGGTTCCATCTTGTCTTTCCGGTACTTACAAGCTGTGAGTTAACCTCCTTGTTCTTAATTTTCTTTTTTTTTTTTTTTTTTTTAGCTTTCCATGAAAACTGGATATGACCTCTGGTAGAACATAAGATTATAAAATGTTTCTAATACCTGAGAGCATTAAACTGAACGGCTTATGTGACTTGCATGCCTTTCTTAACTGCCATGATTAATATAGAATATTTATGTTTAGTTTTCATCCATTGATTCCATAATCATTTTTGACCACCTGCTTTGTTAGATGTATTGTGTCAGGTGCTGGAGATATGGTGGCCAGAGACTCAGTCCCTGCCTTCGCAGAGCAGGCAGTGTTAGGGTAGATAGCGCCTATATAAATGTTTGATATTGTTTGACTGTAACTGGATTAAGCACAAAGTACTCAGGATACCCAGAGAAAGGTCACGTACTTCCCCTTGGAAGTAGAGAGGAAAAGAGGGCAGCTGAGTTGAAATTTCAAGTTTGAGAGTTAGCCAAGTGAAGAAATTTGGGGACAAGGTGAAGAGGAAAGACAGGTGTTTTAGCAAGAGGTT